>NW_026057586.1:17837988-18121806 GCF_023721935.1 Panthera uncia | reverse complement strand
AAAAAAAAAAAAGAAATGATGTAGGGTGCCAAGACATAGAAAGGACAAGATCCTACCCTCCCAGAGATCTTAGATGTGGAAGAGATAATGAACTGTCCACTAAAGACTCAAAACTTACCTTTTCACTGAATAGAGTTGTCTCTGGCACAGCTGCACAGCCATGGGCTCTCATTCTCAGTCTCTTTTGCCTCTAGGTGGAACCATTGGTCTCACCAATGAACTCTGAGCAGAAGTAACATGAGTCACTCATGATGGTAGATGGCAAAGAAGCAGGTGTGCATTCTCCATGCATTCATCCTGTTTTCTGGCTGGGTGTATATAATTCCAGGGAGCTAGGGGATGACAGAGCGACAACACAGAAGGAATCTGGGTCCCTCAATTCCAAGTGATTGATAAATATACTTTTATTGGGCTAAACCTGTAAAATTTGGCAGTTTTCCTGTCATGGCCACTATCATTACCCTGACACAATAGCCCAGCAGAGAACACAAACTCTGTCAACTGTCCTCACCAGGTGAGGTGAGAACTATGTAAAACAATGTGCCATGATCGTACCAAAGAGGGAGTGATAGGAAAAACAACTTCTACCTGGGAATTCAGGAAATATGTATCAGTCAGCAGGCCTAGGAAGATTAGTTCATCTGATTTTCACAACCTTGTCAACACCATTGGACACATTAAGACTCTGCGACTCAAGATGACATGATACTCTACATGGAAAACCCAACAGACTCCACCAAAAGTCTGCTAAAACTGATACATGAATTCAGCAAAGTTGCAGGGTACAAAATCAATGTACAGAAACCCGTTGCATTCTTATACACTAATGATGAAGCAACAGAAAGAGAAATAAAGAAACTGATCCTATTCACAATTGCACCAAGAACCATAAAATACCTAGGAATAAACCGAACCAAAGATGTAAAAGATCTGTAGGCTGAAAACTATAGAAAGCTTATGAAGGAAATTGAAGAAGACACAAAGAAATAGAAAAACATTCCATGTTCATAGATTGGAAGAATAAATATTGTTAAAATGCCAATACTACCCAAAGCAATCTACACATTCAATGCAATCCCAGTCAAAATTGCACTAGCATTCTTCTCGAAGCTAGAACAAACAATCCTAAAATTTGTATGGACCCACAAAAGACCTCGAATAACCAAAGTAATATTGAAGAAGAAAACCAAAGTGGGAGGCATCACAATCCCAGACTTTAGCCTCTACTACAAAGCTGTAATCATCAAAACAGTATGGTACTGGCACAAAAACAGACACATAGACCAATGGAATAGAATAGAGACTCCAGAATTGGACCCACAAATGTATGGCCAACTAATCTTTGACAAAGCAGGAAAGAGTATCCAGTGGAAAAAGACAGTCTCTTTAACAAATGGTGCTGGGAGAACTGGACAGCAACATGCAGAAGAATGAAACTAGACCACTTTCTTACATCATACACAAAAATAAACTCAAAATGGATAAAGGACTGAATATGAGACAGGAAACCATCAAAACCCTAGAGAAGAAAGCAGGGAAAAACCTCTTTGACCGCAGCTGCAGCAGTTTCTTACTCGACACATCTCCAAAGGCAAGGGAATTAAAAGCAAAAATGAACTATTCGGACCTCATCAAGATTAAAAGCTTCTTCACTGCGAAGGAAACAATCAACAAAACTAAAAGGCAACCGACGGAATGGGAAAAGATATTTGCAAATGACATATCGGACAAAGGGCTAGTATCCGAAATCTATAAAGAACTTATCAAACTCCACACCTGAACAGCAAATAATCCAGTGAAGAAATGGGCAGAAGACATGAATAGACACTTTTCCAAAGACGACATCCCTACAGCCAGCAGACACATGAAAAGATGCTCAACGTCACTCATCATCAGGGACATACAAATCAAAGCCACACTGAGATACCACCTCACACTGGTCAAAATGGCTAAAATGAACAAATCAGGAGACTATAGATGCCGGCGAGGATGTGGAGAAACGGGAACCCTCTTGCACTGTCAGTGGGAATGCAAACTGGTGCAGCCATTCTGGAAAACAGTGTGGAGGTTCCTCAAAAAATTAAAAATAAAACTACCCTATGACCCAGCAATAGCACTGTTAGGAATTTACCCAAGGGATACAGGAGTGCTGATGCATAGGGGCACATGTACTCCAATGTTTATAGCAGCACTTTCAACAATAGCCAAATTATGGGAAGAGCCTAAATGTCCATCAACTGACGAATTGATAAAGAAGATGTGGTTTATATATACAATGGAATACTACCTGGCAATAAGAAAGGATGAAATCTGGCCATTTGCAGCAACGTGGGTGGAACTGGAGGGCATTATGCTAAGTGAAATAAGTCAGAGAGAGACAGATACCATATGTTTTCACTCATATGTGGATCTTGAGAAACTTAACAGAAGACCATGGGGAGGGGAAGGGGGGAAAAAAGTTACAGAGAGGGAGGGAGGCAAACCATAAGAGACTTTGGGTACTGAGAAAAAACTGAGGGTTGATGGGGGGGGGGGGAAGAGGGGAAAGTGGGTGATGGACATTGAGGAGGGCACTTGTTGGGATGAGCACTGGGTGTTGTATGGAAACTATTTGACAATAAATTATATTTAAAAAAATAAGGTCTGATTGATTTAACAGGAAAAAAAAAAGACTCTGCGATTCAGTATAGTTAAATGACTGGGGCAGTCATTGACAGAGCCAGGACTCCTAATCAACTCCTGTTCTCTTCCCCTTACATGGCACTGTCTGAAAACTCTTCCTGCAGAAGTACAATCTGGACGATTGACTGGACCAGCCAGGATGGTGCTTAACCAGAAGATATGTCCCCTGTTCCTCTGCACAAGACAGCTAGCTAGTGCCCCACTTCCAGAAGCAATCTTGCTCAGTGATTCATGAATAAGACAACCCCTTTCATTCCTCAGGAGAGAAAGCTAATCACGACATGTGACCTTGAAGGGTCTTGTCCACCGGTGAAGGTGCTCCCTGCAGCACAGGGTATGTGCCCCCTGCAGATGCTGACCATCCCTCTTACTGCCCGACAGCAAGCCTGGCAGCGTGGGAGTAAAAAGGCAGGCGAGAGAAGAGAGCATGGCAGGGAGGGTGGAGGGGGAGATATTAACTGTTTCTATTTTTCACGTTGATTTTTTTGACCCATTAAGGAAAAGAATGTTAATACATCAGCACACACTAAAAAACCAGTTTCCCAAACGCAGTATTCCCTGCGTCGTTCCTGGCAAGATAAAGCAGACCACACTTCACCTTGCTTTTTCTCGTGCCTGAGCATCTCAAAAGCAGATTTCTTCTTCTGCTTCTTCTGCTTCTTTTTTTCCTATGGAAACAACAACCACTATGACCTCCAGGATGAATATATACACCTCCCCTGATATACCCACCAGAACACATAGCTTTCCAGAACACATTGCGTTTGCCCGTTTTAATTATGCTGAAAACAAACCATCTCCTTTATACTCATGCAAATGTGCCACATCAAGACGTTTTGCAAACCCTGCATCAGACGAAAACAGTATCTAAACCCACAAGTCTGTGTTAAAGAGCAGGAGAATTCAACCAGAACAGACTGAATTCAGATAAACAGCTTTAAAAAATACGTTAACTGTTCCAATTTTTTCCTCCATCCCACCCCTCCCTTGTTGGTATCCACATACACAAACCGATTTGAGCAGATGAGCTTAAAACTAGCTGGAATACTGGAGGGAGGGCAAATTGCTGTGACCTTTCTGGCCACAGGTATCAAACACCTTTAAAATCTACATTCGCTTTGACCCCACAATTCCATTTCTATGAATTTATCCTAAGGAAACAATCACGTAAGCAGGCAAGGGTTTATATACAAGAATGTCCATCAAATAATTTATAATAGCAAAACAAAACAAACAGAAAAACACTTAAAGCTCCAACGACAGATAATAATAGTTTTCTGAACTATGGTTTCTATATATGAAACCATATGAAGTCATTTTAAATGATACTGTTTATATTTAAGGTAGAAAAACATGAAGCAAAAACAAACTCACACAACAGTATACAGTCTGTAGACTGTATGGGCACTATAAGAAATTTATACTTTGGCTTTGGAAAGTCTGGAAAAGATGTACGCCAAAATATTCAGAGTTATCCTTGACTCATGGAAATTTGTGTGATGTTAATTTTTGGCTTGCCTATCCCTACTCTCTTGTTTTTCTTTAAACAGGTTACTTGTACTACAAAAAGTAATGAAAAAAAGTGAATAAAACAAAATGTAACGGTTCTGAGACGGCTTTGATCACCACGGTGGCAACTACCCAGAATGCCCAAACTTTTCACTAATGGGTCAGTGGCTGCAGAATTAGAACAGAAACACCCAGTTCAAAGTGTACGAACGAAATGCTTAAAATGTCTAATCCTGCATCTGGGCTTCTCAGGCCTCCTGTCCGGACACTTGTATGAGACTTTATCACATAAATATATTTTTTCTATGTTAAAATACAGGCACAATAATTGGAAGATACTTCTATTGCGCTCTTCTCCAGACAGAGAAACAGGAACCTACAGAAAGGGGTCTACCATGGAGTTTGGGGGGTGGGGGGGAGGTTGTTGTTAAGCAGGAAGAGCAGAGAGAACAAAGAATAGCCTTCAGTCGACAGGTCATTTGATGGATGCCCTGGCCATCTGAAAGAGGCCTGGAGCACCCTGGATCCTGGGACGTCAGCCAGGAACTGGTCGGCAGGGCGGGTTGTGCAGCTTAGAGCCTCCCCGCTCAGCAAAGGCCGGCTTGGTGGCGGTAAAGAAAGACTGCAAGATTCATCTGTTTAATCAGCAAGCTCCCAGATGATGCTTGGAGTTTGATACGGATCATTCCAGCCTCTCTCAAATCGATCAACAAGTATTGATTGAGTGCCTACTGTTTGCCGGGCTTGACGCTAGGCATTTTGGGAGATGCAGAATGAGTACAGAACAAGGTCTCTGTCCTCTTCAATTAGCGCTACAAGCTCACTTGTAGTGAAGTGGGAACTGCCTGAGTGTGACAATGGGAGCTGCAGAAATGCAGAGGGCGGGGCGCACTGAGATCCAGACACAGGGCGGGGATGGGGGGGGAATATCACTAGTGGAGGAAATAGGAATATGTATGAGGGGAACACTAGCTGCAGTAACACATCACTCCGAAATATCAGCGCCTTGACACAACAGAAGCGTATTTCTTGCTCACATGCAGAACACTGGGCATCAGGGAGAACACTCCTCCACGCGGGCGCTTAGGGTCCCACGAGGCTGATTCCCTTATCTTCACCACATGCCCTTCAAAGCTACTCAAATTCAACATTCACCCAGCAAATAGGGGAGAGGTGGGCCAGGGTCACACGGAAGGTGTATGTAGTTCAGGACGGCAGGTGGCTCACCTCACTTCCTCCACATCCTGCCGAGGAAATGAAGTCAGGTCACTGACCCACCTGGCTGAGAAGGGGATGAGAGCTAGGGTCTCTGGTGGGTCGGCCACTTTCTAGCAACGGCAATGAGAGAGGCACACAAAACTTTGGTGGCAAGTCAGCCACAGAGGACAAAGGCCAGCGGAGGGACCCAACACAGCAGACTGTGAACATACAGGAAGACGGTCACACCAGAGGGACATGGGGTACCGAGACCAGGGAGGCAGGGAGGGAGGAAGGAGACCCCAACAGCAAGGTGCTTCAGACTACTCAAGTGGTGATGACAAACTGTAAACCGGCAAAGCTCAATCCAGGTGGAGGCCCGCCTGGGTGGTCAGCACTGTGGGCTTTGGGGACTGGAATGACTTCAAGGAGCGTCTGTGCTCCCCCGATGCCACGGTGGCAACCCCACAAAGTGTCTCAGGGCCCAACAGGCATCTTCATTATGTGGCTGGCCAGAGAAGCCAAAGAGTTTGCCTCCCCTTCCTTAAATATTACTCAGATATTAGGGACTGTTCACATTCCTGATGCAAATTAGAGAGACCAAGAGGACCAGTTGGAACGGACGGGCCTACGGGTCCCTAGCTACCCTATGAGAACCATATGAGTGGGTTTTCAGGAAGGCCCAGAGCATTCTACCTGAGGCTGTTGGGAATGTGCTCAAAAGGCTCATAGGGACTGAAGTCCCGCCCCATCCCAGGGCAAGAGAGGTGATGAGGTGCTGTCCCATAACCCATACCTACGAATTCATATATTTTACACTGTTTTTCAAAGAAGGCACATGGATAGTGGCTTTACACAGGTCACTGGAACCTCCCCGGACCTCAGCTCTCCGTGAAATAAGCGAGTATGACACCATGATCTGCAAGGCCTCCCCAGATGTCAAGTCCCATGCACGTGAGTTCTCTCCACTCAGGAAGCCCACATATGCACCCACAAGATCCTACAAATTCAAGAATTAAAAATTAAAAATTAAAATGGGGGAAAGGAAAAGAAGAGGACCCTAAAGATTATAGGACTAATATTGCCCAAAATGTATTTCAGAAATATTGGTTCTACAAACTCTTGCTGGGATTTGCATATACATGTGTGCGTGGTTTGTTTTTGTGTGTATATGTGTATCTACTAACTACATATAAATTATAAATATATATCTTTATAGTATATATCTACCTATGTCTCTCTATTGACGTCTACATACCTAATACATAGATACACATTTCTTTATAGTATATACCTATCTCTTTCTCTATGCCTAGGTAGGTAACTGGAGTAAAAGTGGGCATCCACAGAATAAGGCTGGCATCATGCAAGAGCCATGACCTGGTTCTTTTAATCCTCCTGAAAACCTTATCATCCTCCTCCTCCTCCCCATTTCACAGAGAGGAAACTAATGCTTATAGAGGTTGAGCACCTGTCCAAAGTCATTGCAATTTTTTTTCAATTTTTTTTATGTTTATTTATTTTTGAGAGAGGGACAGAGAGAAAGAGAGAGCAGGGGAGGGGCAGAGGGAGAGGAAGACAGAGGATCCGAAGCGGGCTCTGCGCCGACAGCCTGATGCGGGGCTTAAACCCACAAACTGTGAGACTGTGACCTGAGCCCAGGTCGGATGCTTAACCGGCTGAGCCACCCAGGCGCCTCCCAAAGTCATTGCGATTTTAAGGGGAAGGGAAAGATGTAAGCTCAGCTACATCTAACGCTGGACTCTGCTCTCAGTCATCACACTCTGCTGCTTCCTGAGGGGTCAAGCCAGTCTGGGGACTGCTGGGATGGTTACCCGTTTGTTTCCTGCAAAACTTCTCAGAGTCCTGCCTGACTCCCGCATGTGCACAGAGCGGTCACAGTGGTTAAAAGCACAGACTTGGAGGCAAGTCTCGCCTTGAGCCCCAGTTTTGCCCCTTACTGGGTGTGTGACCTTGAGCACGTCCCTTAGCCTCTCTGTACTTCATCTGTAAAAGAAGAATAACAATAGCACCGGCTTCACAGGATCGCCTGCAAGGACTGTGTTAATATATTTTGAGATCAAAACCAAGTGCAATTTGTTGGCTGATACCAGAGTGGACTGCGTAGTCAACTCCATTGATCCTGGAGCCCGGTTTTCACACAGCATCTCTCAGGGGCAGTGGCACGACCTGGACCATCCTTCTCACTTAACAATGAGGAAGCTGAGGCAATAAGGCTGGCTCAATGCCACTTAGGCTGCTACTGTGCACGCTGGCGGGGGGCTAGAAGTCAGGTCCCCAGACTCCAAGCCCCCCGGACCCAGCCTGCCTCTCTCTGGCAGACTCAGCAAATCTAGCTACAGAATTGTAACTAAACAGAAAATCACGCTGTTGCAGCCTCCCCGCGCACTCCCACACCCCCCACCGCTGAGAAGTGTTTATCCAATGCCCAGAGCAGGGACTTGTTTTGACTCAGAACAAAAGAGATGTGGAACTAAGTTTTGTGCAGCAGTGGAAGCACCACGGCCTCCCAGAGGGCGGTTCTGTTGATGCCTGAGGCAGAATGACACCGCTGGGCACCTGCAGCACCCAGGGCGCAGCACCAGAACTGGGGCAGCCGGACCGGCCTGGCAGTGCCCAGAGCGTACCCTGAGAGCCTGCAAAGGAGGAAGGAGGGAAGCGATCTCTCTTAGGCTTTCGGAGGGAAGCGTTTTTTAAAGGAGAAAGGATTAAAGTGGCCAAGACAGTAAAATGAGCGGGGTTAGGATGCAAATCTTCCTATTAGGATGACGTTCTTTCCATTTGTGTGATTTCTTTGTGATGCTCTGTGTATCTTACTGCCCTGATCTGTGCAAGTCTTCGTAGTGCATGTGTGTGTGCGTGTGTGTGTGTGTAAAGAGCTATTGCAAAGAGCCAGGAGACTAGATGACCCAAGGGACAGCTGGAGAGCCGCCTGCGAGCCCCAGACTGTTCTGTGGTTCTTCCTCAGGCCGAGGCCCTGTTTTGTCTGCCCCCCCCCCGTTGTTGAGTTATGCCTGTCTGCTCACGAGGTCTGAGCTCAGTGCCCACCTGCCACCCTTTTTCCATTCTCACTGTACATAAGCCAGCTCATAATTTCAAGCACAGCGTCCCTCTTTTTTGTGCTCTGGATACGATGCACCTTTATTCGTAAGTTATTAATGACTATTACTCACCGGGTGCTGAGTACACGCTGAGCACTTCCCGGGACCCAGTGGTCCCCCCACGTGCACCATTTCCTCTTCAAGGAGGAGGATTCCAGGAACCCGCTGTCTCCCGAATGGCCAGGGGAATGGTCTGCAGGCATTGTCTTGGTTGAGGGATTAGATTAATGGACTTCACAAATAAAATACGTGGGTCTTCTCAGCTGCTCTTGCCCACCTCAAGGGGCAAGCACGTCGAGGGGGTCTGCGAGTTGCTGAGAAGGAAATCTCTCTCCCTCTCTCCCTCTCTCTCTCCCTCGGGTCTGCCGACTGAAGTAATCACAGCCCATGACAATTCAGCCGTCACATTAGATGCTCCATGTATGCAAACTGACACAATTCATTAAGCGTTGGTTGGGCTCCTTCTCTTGAATCCAAATAAGGTAGTTTTGTTGTCGATGTTTGTTTTGTTTTGCTTACTAAACGAAAAATAAACTAAATATGTTTATGTTTAACCTTCAACCAACATGTAATTACGTTTAAATATCCTAACCATTGTTTTCAATGCACTCAGGCATTTTTGAATTAACTAGTTTTACAATTACCCCTCTTTTTTTTTTTTTTTTTTTTTAATTTTTTTTTTCAACGTTTTTTATTTATTTTTGGGACAGAGAGAGGCAGAGCATGAACGGGGGAGGGGCAGAGAGAGAGGGAGACACAGAATCGGAAACAGGCTCCAGGCTCCGAGCCGTCAGCCCAGAGCCTGACGCGGGGCTCGAACTCACGGACCGCGAGATCGTGACCTGGCTGAAGTCGGACGCTCAACCGACTGCGCCACCCAGGCGCCCCACAATTACCCCTCTTTTTAACTATTTTATGCAATGTGTAGATTCGGGAAGAGTATGTACAGAGCACAGGGATGAGAAAGATGAAAAATGATTAGAAGCCCTCAGCTTGCCCTAAGCAACTCGGATGTCTGTGAAGTCCCCTTATTACTCCTCTCTTCCAAAAGAGGTTTTAGGGCCAGCACCAGCTATTTAGCAGGGGGTCACAGCTGAAACTGCTAAGGATCAATCACTTATTCAACAAGCATTTATTGAGTACTTACTATATGCCAGATGCTGTGAAAGGCACAAGGGACCCAGCTACAAACAAGATACAGTCTCTACCTTCTGGAGTTCCTATCAAGGAGCTCAGGAGCTGAGACCATCAGACCCAATCCCCTAGTTAGACAGATGAGGACAGAGGACACCAAGACCAGAGAGAGGAAAACGGATTTGTTCAAAGCCCCCTTACACCTGAGTGCCAGAGCTAGGTCTGCTAGCCCTAGGCTGGGGTCTGTCCCAGCATGTGCACTCCACCTCTAATGAAAGAAAGGATCCTCAGTTGGCTTCCCTGTCCTGTGCCACATGGCTGGGCACAGGACCATGACAACAGAGACCAGAGGAAGATCACATTTGAAACCACATTATTGACACGGCTTCTACTGTTTGCTATTTGCTCATGCAAAGCGTATCACCAGCTTCCAAAGGGCAGCTGCCCTATGTATATCACTAATTACACATATATATGTAATCAGAGTGGACCTAAGCATGGAGGTCACACCCTTCATTTTTTTTTTAAGTTTATTTATTTATTTTGAAAGAGAGAGCGTGCACAAGCAGGGGAGGGGCAGACAGAGAGAGAGGGAGAGAGAATCTCAAGCAGATTCCACACTGTCAGCACGGAGCCCAATACGGGGCTTGATCTCACGAACCATGAACTCATGACCTGAGCTGAAATCAAGAATCAGATGTCCAACGAAGTAAGCAACCCAGGTGCCCCAAGGTCACTCTCTTCTTAACCTTAGTCTCCCAGGCATCAGTTTCTCCCTCTCCTCCAGGAAGTGAGATCAGGAAAATAGAGAGGTGGCCACAAGAAAAGGACAAGTAATGACACTAGCTAATATTCACTAGCACCTTCCGTATGCTTGGAGTTTCATTACATTCACCATGTCATTGAATGCTCATTACAGCCTGTGAGGTAGGCATTAGGTACCCCCATCTTATGAGGGAGGACAGAGCCTCACCTTTCTCCCAGTTACTCAGCCACTAAGTGGCAGGACTTAGTTCCAAACCTGAGTCCATCTGACTCTAATGGCCATCCTTTGTCCACCACACACCGATAATACGGAGCAGTTTTTGTGGGAAGAGGTAATGGGAACAAGGAAGGAGCATGATTAAAATGAGGGCGAAGGGAGAGGGCTCAGGTGGTGAATCAACAAATGTTTAATGAACACAAGCTACATACAAGGCATTCTGCCAGGCATCTGCTGGAAAGATGCCAAGGAAACTGGCCCCTCCTGCCACCCCAACCAGGACATGGGTCTAGCATTCACCCACTGGTCAAACCAGGAATAACCTGTGACTACCCTCTGCCCCTCACCCTTCACCTCTTGTAACTTCCACTGTCTTGATCCTTTTGTGTGCCACCTGTCTTTCTGCTCACTTGTAAAACGGGGATACTCAGGTGTCTACTTCATTAATGCAAATGTAGATAAAGTAATTAGGACAGCCTAAGGCACATAGCAAGTTCTCAGTAATAGAACAGAAGAGAACAGAATAGTTGGACCAAGTTCCCATCTCACTACAGTTAGTCACCATTACTGTATTTTCTTTACCAGCTGAAATGATGGTGAAATTGACATCTGAATCTTCAGAGCACAAGATCAAATACAGAGAAAACCAGGGGTGGTTTGAGGCCAATAGTTCCACCCTTTTTTGCCAAAGATACCTTGTAGTGTCAGGTATCAGCACTTTTTCCATGCAGTATCCTATTTTCCTCTTAAAATTTCTTCAAGACCTAAATGAAATACAAGCATTCTAGAAATGGCCCCCTGACAGAATATCTTTTAGAGAAGCACTATGTAATAGAAACATAACGTGAGGGGCGCCTGGGTGGCGCAGTCGGGTAGGCGTCCGACTTCATCCAGGTCACGATCTCACGATCCGTGAGTTCGAGCCCCGCGTCAGGCTCTGGGCTGATGGCTCGGAGCCTGGAGCCTGTTTCCGATTCTGTGTCTCCCTCTCTCTCTGCCCCTCCCCCGTTCATGCTCTGTCTCTCTCTGTCCCAAAAATAAATAAACGTTGAAAAAAAAAAAAAAAAGAAACATAACGTGAGCCACTTCTATAATTTTACATTCTACGTAGCCCCATTAAAAAATAATATTTATAGGGGCTCCTGGGTGGCTCGGTCAGTTAGGTGTCCGACTTCGGCTCCAGTCATGATCTGATGACAGTTTGTGAATTCGGGCCCCATGTTGGACTCTGTACTGACAGCTCAGAGCCTGGAGCCTGCTTCGGATTCTGGGTCTCCCTCTCTCTCTGCCCCTCCCCTGCTCGTGCTCTGTCTCTCTCTCTCTCTCAAAAATAAATGAACATTAAAAATTTTTGAAAATAATAGTTATAATAACTGTAATTCAGACTTTATTTAACCCAATATATCCAAAATGTTATCATTTCATTGTATAAGCAACATAAAAATTACTAATGAGGGATTTTACGTTCTTTTGTTTGTACCAAATCTTAAATACCTGGCAATTAATTTATACTCACGGCACATCGCAGTTTGGACTAGCCATAATTCCAGTGCTAACAGTTACATGTGGCTAATGTCTACCACTTTGGATCTTGCATCTTTAGAGCAAGCTGAGTCTGCTCCTTTAAAGACCAAAACATCTCTCCCATTAATTGGGGTGTGTGTGTGTGTGTGTGTGTGTGGATCATTAGAGTAGCAGGTGGTCCTATTGGTCTCTCTTCCCCCAGGGAATGTGTGAAGAAGGAGTCTGTTTCTGGCCAAAGCAAATCACACGAACCCATCCAAGGTCCTGCTGATAATACATTCATAGAGTTTCACACCCCAGCACACAAACAGGCCCCAGCTAAATAGGCTTTTACAAATACCTTCAGATCTGTAACCACCCCTCCCTAAAACTGGCTTCACAAAGACAACACCTCTGCATCCCAAACACTCCCTTTTAAATGAGCACCCAAAGCCTCCACTTTCTCTAGCACCCTGACAGAGATACAGTTCTGAATAATTTACTCATTCTTTACAGATTTTCTGAGCACCACTGTAGGCTGGGTACCTTGCTAGATGAATAAGATATAGCTCCTGGCCTCAAAGCTGTCAATGGGGGAACACAAGTAATATTAGGACCAGCCTTTCTCTGATCCTTTTTTTTTTAGAATTCCAATTGGAATTAACATGACTGTGTCCCAGAATGGGAACGTCCATGACCACTCAGCCTGCAAGCTGGCTTCTGCTCTTGGTTTTGGTTTCATTTGTTAATTTGCTATACACTCTCTCCCCTCTGGGGTACCCAAATTAGTTGCCCTGAACTACCTCCACAGCATATTTTAAGGCCACAGTCTGTGTAGGTTCCCAGGGCCACCCAGGCAACCTGGAGAAAGGAAGCTTATCTAGCTGTGCCTCTGACCCAGGCCCTTTTCCTTCACAAGGGCCGCCCTCGTGTTCTAGGTGCTAGAGATCAGAGATCCAGACAGCTGTGGACTGGCTTCTGTAGGACAATGAAAATAACGAAGAGTTCTGCTGGCCTCAAATTTCTTTTTCTGTCCAGAAAGACCAACCAGCAGACTCATGAAAGTTTTCATCAAAGAGGCAGCCAAATGAATGCCAGTAGTACTGACTCATGAAGACAGGCATTAGATGTAAACACAATCAAGTACACTGAGTCTCAACAGCCAACAGGTTGATTGTCTAAATTATTTCTCATCAACCAGTTCTCATGACTATGTGTGGAAACCAAAACCAAGAGTCTTAGAACTCAAAATACCCATCAGAAGGCATTTAGTAATCACCCTCAACACCATCAGACTATGTGACTTCCAGGAGTTCAGTTTTGAAGGTGGCAAGCAGGGGTGTTGAGGTGGCTATTGACCATATGGTTCTGGAGTTCAGGAATGACAATTGGGCTAGAAATAGAAATTAATGAGTCATCAGCATATAGATGATATTTAGAGCCAGGAACCTACATAAGATGATCAAGGGACTGAGAGAAGATAGAAAAGATAAGAGATCCAAGGACTGGGTATTGGAGCTGGGGAGATGAGGACAATAGTGAAGGATTCAGAGGAGGTGTCAACCACAAAGCAAGAGAGAAGCTAGAAGAGTGTAGTGTTGAAGACTCAAGGAAAGAGGAGAAGGATAAAGAAGAGAGAGGGGTACACTGAGTATACAGGCTACACTTCAGTGCTGTCGCAAATGGGGACTAAGAATTGCTCGTTGGTTTTAGCAACATGGAAGCCATCAGTAATCCTTTTCTTTTTGAAATGTTTTTATTTATTTTTGAAGGAGAGAGAGACAGCATGAGCGGGGGAGGAGCAGAGAGAGAGGGAGACACAGACTCGGAAGCAGGCTCCAGGCTCTGAGCTGTCAGCCCAGAGCCCGACGCGGGACTTGAACTCACGAACCGTGAGATCATGACCTGAGCCGAAGTCGGACGCCCAACCGACTGAGCCACCGAGGCGCCCCAAGCCATCAGTAATCTTAATGAGAACAATACTTTTGGATTGTTGGGTACAAAATCTTTATTATTTTGGATTGGAGATTGGAGGATAGCAATTGGATACAGCAAGAGCAGAGAGCCTTTCAGAGTTTTTGCCATAAAAAGGGCCAAAAGATGAGGCAATAGCTAGAGACGCTCAAGAGAGTCTGTGTTGTATTAAGGCTGTGAGAAACTACAGCATGTTTACATGATGATGGAAATGGTCTACACAGGAGGGGAAATTTTAATAATTTCCAAGAGAGAAGGATAATTTCAGGAACTATGTCCTTGAATAGAGAAGAAGGAATCCCATGCAAAAGCTGAGATTCTGGACTGAAAGGAGCAGAGATTGCTTACGCAGAGCAAAAGAAGGGAAGGCAGAACTTTCTGGTGTTAAAAATCCAGAAACAGCAAAATTGGAACCACCAGGTCAATAACATAGTATTTAGATAGAGTTTAGTGTGCATAGAAGAACAGTTCAAAAATGAGATGCTGTTAAATTCAAAACTGACATGAGGGGCGCCTGGGTGGCTCAGTGGGTTGAGCTTCCGACTTCGGCTCAGGTCATGATCTCGCGGTCTGTGAGTTCGAGCCCCGCGTCGGGCTCTGGGCTGACAGCTCGGAGCCTGGAGCTGGCTTCAGATTCCGTGTCTTCCTCTCTCTCTGACCCTCCCTCATTCATGCTCTGTCTCTCTCTGTCTCAAAAATAAATAAACATTAAAAAAAAACTGACATGAAACTCAGGACCAAGACATTATGGATTGTCTGATAAAGAGAAAACAGGGGAGTTGTTTAACTTTTATAATGATCGGTTATTACAAAGGGGGTTCCAGGTGGCCAGGAATTGGTTAAAAGTGAGGGTCTGATACCATTTTAGAAAAATGACTCCGGTTTCTCTACAGGGTATCTTATAAAGTGAAAATGAGGAAGTAGTTGTTTAACCTTGACAATGATTGGTTATGATAATTGGGGTTTCTGATCATCAGGGGGTTCATTAGAGTATGAGTACCTCAAACCATTTTAGGAAGATGACCAAGTTTCTTTTACGACGATCAGGGGCGTTTACAAGAAATAACCTAAGTTTCACTTATGTTCATAAGCTAGGTTTAATTTTGCTTACGTGGCTTAAATGGTTTTGTCTCCTGAAGAAATTTTCAAGACCGGTCTCCATTTTGCATTTGATTTTTTTTTTAACATAATTTATTGTCAAGTTGGCTAACATACAGTGTACACAGTGTGCTCTTGGTTTTGGGGGTAGATTCCTGTGATTCATTGCTTGCATATAACACCCAGTGCTCATCCCAACAAGTGCCCACCTCAATTGTACATCATCCTTTTCCCCTCTCCCCTGCCTCCCCCCATTCACTCTCAGTTTGTTCTCTGTATTTAAGAGTCTCTTATGGTTTGCCTCCCTCTCTGTTTGAAACTATTTTTCCCCTTCCCTTCCCCCATGGTCTTCTGTTAGGTTTCTGAAGTCCCACATATGAGTGAAAACATATGATATCTGTCTTTCTCTGACTGACTTATTTCACTTAGCATAATACCCTCCAGTTCCACCCATGTTGTTGCAAATGGCAGGATTTCATTCTTTCTCATTGCCAAGTAGTATTCTATTAAATATATAAACCACATCTTCTTTTAACACTGGGCACAGACGTAGGTAGGTGAATGGGCTTCTCTTCTGATGGCTTCTATCTTCCCCGTGAAATAGCAAACCAAGATCATCAACTGGTAGCAAATATGGGGAAGGTTTGAGGAGAGAGAAAGTAGAAATTAGCCAAATGTGAAAGTGTGAGCAGACCTGAGATACGCAGTAGAATGGTCCACTGGAAGTTAGTGGTGGTGAATCCAAGGCAAGAATAGTCAGTGTGGCTGTGCGTATTTCTCTGGTCCCATTCAGCTCTGATGGTGCAGTTTCACGGCAAGAGGACAGCTGGACTTGATCAGAGTTGGACTTTTGAGGGAGAACCCAGCAAGGGGAGCATGTATGTGAGAATGTAGATATAATGATGGGCCACAGAACTAAAGATGGGTAAGGAAGGAGTGTGGCCACTGAGTGGGAGAAGGACAGCGAGAAAGTGGTAGGCTCAGTGGACTTGGAGGTAGCAAGCAAGGATGAGTTGTTAGGTTTGGGGAACAGAGAGAGGGAACAGACTAGATGTGACGTGCAGAGTATAGAAGCGAGATGACTGGAATGGAAGGACTGGTAATGGCAGCCAAGGTTATGACTTGAGAGGATGGTTGGGTGGAAGGCAAGATGAACTGGAAGGAGGAAGTCAAGGAGCAGGTAGGCTAAGATAAGAAAGTATCACCTACCAAGAATTTCGGCAGGAATATTGGCAAGGGTGACAGCCAGCCAGGAGGGAAAGTCTTCAAAAAATGGGGGGGGGGGGATGACTCTGGGGTTGGCAAATGACTGTGACATGATGGGCAAGGATGACCTGACATCAATGCCAAGACTTTAAGGAGACAACAAGGCATAACAGCAAAGAGTAGAGATTGGAGTTAGCCTGCTCGGGTTTGCACCCCGGCTCTGACATTGATTCATCATGTGACTTCCCATGTCACATAATCTCTCTGAGCTTCAGTTTCCTGGTCTGTAAACTGAGGACTGGGTGAGTGCATAACAGTTCCAGTCCATGGAGAGGGCCACTCAAACGGCTGGTATTGTTACTGCAAGGAAGACTAGGATATGGAAACTGAGGCACAGAGCAGTACTTTAATAAGCTGTATAAGGTCATTCAGCCAGTAGGTTGTTTTGGGACCGAACACCCAGCTCTGTCCACCTCCAAACCACTCTGAACCACCAGACCACACTACTCACAATGGTAATGAAAAATAATAGTTACAGTCACAGCATGGCTAACACATGTGACATGCCCCCCCCCCCAACGCCAACTATGAGATAAGAGAGTCCTTTACCTCCTTCTCTCCTTGGTGGTCTGCTACCCTCCCCACTCTGCACACCTTGCCCTTAAGGCCTTGGTGGTCTCCGGAAAAATCTGACATTTACTCGTGCTGAGACATGAAGTCCTTGAAATAAGATGCCTCCCTCGCTCCTGCAGACCCTGGCTTTGGATCAAAAGGAATCAGGTGCAAAGAATGGGTTTCCTTGTTGAGAAAGGGGTCCTACTGGGGACACAGCCAGGCTTTCTGGGATCCCCTAAAATCCCTGTCCTGTCTTTCCTTAGCAGCTTCCTCTCGTGACCGACACTGGCTTTGTTGAGCAATCTCTAGCAGACCGATGTGAGTGAGGCCCCCTTACCCCTGGAGTAGCTGGCAATAATAGCAGGCAGTGGCCCTGGGAAGGCCAACAAGTGGGGGTCAGCCATCAGAACTGATGTCCAAGGGCGCCTGCGTGGCCTAGTTAGTTAAGCATCTGACTTCGGCTCAGGTTTGAGCCCTACATGGGGCTCCCTGGAGCCTGCTTCAGATTCTGTGTCTCCCTCTCTCTCTGCCCCTCCCCTGTTTGTGCTCTGTTTCTCTCTCAAAAATAAACATTTTCGGGGCACCTGGGTGGCTCAGTCGGTTGAGCGTCCGACTTCGGCTCAGGTCATGATCTCACCGTCCGTGGGTTCAAGCCCCGCATCAGGCTCTGTGCTGACAGCTCGGAGCCTGGAGCCTGCTTCGGATTCTGTGTCTCCCTCTCTCTCTGCCCCTCCCCCACTTAAGCTCTGTCTCTGTCTGTCTCAAAACTAAATAAACATTGAGAACAAACTGAGGGTTGGTGGGGGTGGGAGAGAGGGGAGGGTGGGTGATGGGTATTGAGGAGGGCACCTGTTGGGATGAGCACTGGGTGTTGTATGGAAACCAATTTGACAATAAATAAATTTAAAATAAATAAATAAATAAACATTAAACATCTTAATGTTTAATAAACAAACAAAAAAACAAACACTTTTTTAAAATTAAAAAATAAAAGAACTGAAGTCCAGCACCCTCATAGGAAATCATTTGGACCAGAGATGTGAAGACACTAGCCTGGGGTCACACAGCTGCTTGCTGATAGAACAAGGGCTGGACCAAAGTCATCTGATGCCCAGTCTTTGTCTCGTTCCACAGCCCCACACTCAGGGACAAACTCAGGAATGGCTGACAAGGGATTGGGGGTGCCATTACCCACATTTAAAACACCTGTTTTATGAACAGTTGTGGAGATGAGCCTTCCTCCTCACTTTGGCACACGGAGAGTTTTCCCATGGCGCCATATGTTGTGAGGACCAAGTATAGATCTCTATGACAAATCCACACAGCTATTGGAGACTTTAAAGGAAATAATCAAAAAGCCAGAGTTCAAGGCAAAGGAGTTAAACAGTCCTCCATTCTGCAGCAGACCCAGACCATCCATCCAGGCTGGGAGCGGGCTGTGACGCCAGTTTCTCAGGCCACGCTCCCAGGTGGATGTGGCTGGGAAAGGGAGAGAGGGAGAGAGAATGCAGGCAGAAGAATGTGATAGAGGAGAAGGAAGGGGGAGGGGGAGAGAGAAGATGGAGAGGAAAGAGGAGGAGGGGGAGAGGGGGAGGAGGGGGAGGGGAGCAGTGGGAGGGGAGGATGGAGACATCACGATGGCAAGCATACACCGTATCACGCTTACTATGTGCCAGGCTCTCCGCTCTCCACAGCCTTTGGAGCAGCTGTTATTATTACCCCCACTTGATAGACGTGGAAACTGAGGCACAGAGAAGTAAGGAGAATGAGAACAAATCAGATCCCAGCCTGGGAAGGAAGGGGAAGCTTTGCCGGTCACTGTCACGGCCCCTCCCCCCTTGCTGGTGCCGACTGCAATGTACAACCAGGCTCAAGTTCCCACTCTTAACAAAAGGTTTTCCCTTCACCTTGTCCACAACATGCTACTGCTTCTAGAATGGTTTCCTTTTGCCCTCAAGATACTTGAAAAAGAAACATAGCCTCTCTAGTCCCTGACCCTCACACTTCAGACTTCTTAAAAGTGGCTCCAACTGAACTAATGGTTGGACCTAGGGTTCCCTCCTCTCTAGCCTCTCTCTCTCTTTCTCTCCTTGAGCTGTCGCTGACCGCTGCCCCGCATCCCTGCTGACATTGGCATGACCTCCACCTACCTCATCAGCCATGTGCAGGTCCCTCTACCTCTCTGAAATTCTTCCTGGGTCACCTCGCCTATGGGTTACTCTTAAATTAGCCAGCCCCAAAAATCCCAAGAAGGCTTTTGCACACAAACCCCATGGCCCGGGCCCATGGTTTCCAGCTGTGTGGTGAGACATCACAATCACCCAATCCCAGTGCTAAAAGTCGAAGTAATGGGTCTGGGATTCTGCCCAGCATCGGCACGTTTTCTCAAGTCCCACTCCCCCACCCCCGCCAGGCAATTCTGCTGTGTGGCTGGGGTGGCAACGCACTGATGTAGGGCACTGAGTGTGTCTTGGGGGAGGGGGACCAGGGGACACACTCAGGTGAGACAAAAGGGCAGAGGAAGCCCCCACAGGAAGGGAGAGGGGGCTAGCAAAACTTTCCCCCATGCAAAGGGCATGCCTGTTATCTGTCCTGCTTCTGGTTTCTTAAGCCACTTCTAAACTTTTTCACTTCTAAATCTTCCCCCCACATCCAAAAAATCCGATCTCCCTCCCAAGCTGAAAACGGTCTGCTAAAAAGGAAAAATAAGTAGAATAGACCAATTTCTCCTTATTAAGACAGCTCCATAAGAATTGTTTTATTGCTTTATTTGGAACTTGATTTTTTTTCTTATGAGATCAGGCAAAAATGAGCATTAGTATTCCATGCATCTACAGAGATGACCCTTGGTATTCAAGAAAAAATAACATAAAGCAATAGACTGTTCACATTAGGATCATGTTCAGTGTTACTTTTCCCCTAACACTGTTTTCATGATTCAGATAATTAAATGGGAGCATTAGAAGGTCCCTTCAAGGCCATTTGGTTCAGCCCCCCTTCCCATGAGGAATCAGGGAGGCTTCTTTCAAGGGGCATGATCTTACCATCAAACCAACCTAAGTTTCAATCCCAGCTTGGCCACTTTCTAATATAGGTTCCTCGGTTTACTTGTCCATAAAAAAGGGGTCACGATACCCACCTCCACAATACCACAGAGCTGTTGCAAAGAATGAATGAGTCAACAATAAATGTTAGTCCTCTCAGTTGAATTCTGAATGTTGAGTGCCATATTTGACCCTCTAACCATGACCACACACAAAAGCATTTTGACACAATCAGTTTCTGTCACTAGACCTTAAGATGCTCTGAGGCATCAGTCTCATTTGTAGGCAGACCACGGGGCCACCAAGGCAGAAGCCCCTTTTTGTCAAATATCTTCTCCCAGCAGTTTGCAAAGTGCTAGGAAGCACGTCATTTTTGAGATGCCTTGGTTGGAAAGCAGTGTGGTAAAAGGGGATCCACACTAGGAGTCAAAATAATTGAGCTGACCCCATTTCTGCAAATTTCTGCCTGTGTGACCTTGGGTAAGCAGCTTAACCACTCTGAGCCTCAGTTTTCTCCTCTAAAGGTGAGGATGATAAAACTTGCTCTTCCCACTTACATATTGGGGGGGGGGGGGTCAAATGAAATTGTTTCAGGCAGTAGCTCTCAATCAGGCAGGAGGAGTCATGGGGAAGTTCATCTTAAATCTCCATTTATATTTTTCAACAACACCTCAAACCCAACATGATTAATACCGAATTCATGCCCATCCCAAATCTGCTCCTTCTCTATGGTTCTCTGCATCATCAAATGGCAACACTATCCATACATAGGGTTGCTCAGGCTGGAAACCCAGGAATCATTAACTGCTTTCACCTGCCCATTCTCATCTAACTCGTCACCCAAAATAACCGATAGACTCCATCCACTTCTGTCTACCTCCACCCTAGTCCCAGCCAATACCAGCTATTTCTTCGATCACTGCCTTGTAACTGGATTACCTTTCCCCACTATTGGCTCTCCATTGACTTTTCCTGATATTTCTCTCTCTGTCTCTCTCTGTCTCTCTGTCTCTCTGTCTCTCTGTCTCTCTCTCTCTCTCTCTCTCTCTCTCATACACACACACACACACACACACACACGTTAAAGCTGCTAAAAAAAAAAAAAACCTCCAAATGCTTTTGAGATAAAGACTAAAATCCTCAACACAGTCTGGCCCTTCGTCTGACTCTCCAATTTCACTTCTTACCATTCTCCCTACCCTCAGCATTGGCCAACTGGCTCAGGGTTCATTTAGTTCCTTGAAACCAACATGCCACAGGGCCTTTGCATATGCCTTCTCTTTTTCCTTGGACCTCTCCCAGTCTCTTCCCCCTGAGTAACTCCTACTCTTCCTGAAGATTTTTAGCTCTAGCACTGAATCACCACATCTTCAGGGAGTTGTGTCCTGGCTTCTCTGACTAAACCAGTCCTCCCATTATTCCGCCTGTGCCCCCACCTCCTCTTCTCCATGGCGTATGTCATGCTGGTAGTTTTATATTTTCATGTAAAAGAAGACATTCCATCTGATTTGTTGCTGACTGTTATATTCATAACATAAAACACGGTACCTAGCACATAGTAGGAATTTTATAAATATTTGTTGAATGAACGAATGTGGTTTGCAAAGGCAAATCTGAAGCCAACTCTTAAAAAAACAACAGCAACAAAACTCTCAGGTTCATTTTTAAGTTGCTAAGATATTTTGAATCACTCCAGTGCCAAGACTAGCTTTTGGCCTGATGGAACATCTTTATGCTACACTGTCTGAGATGCTCTCCCACCTCTCTGAACACTTAGGCAGACACGCCGGGTACCAACAGAGATTCTCAAACAATCTGCCTTCCCCAGCACTGAATTCTGTTTTCCTTGGATACCTCCCAACTGCTGACAAATTTTCCAGAAGCTCTTCCCTCTGGGTTAGGAGATCCTTTTTTTGCTCCCAGGCTTTTTAAAGCCAGCTTCAAGCCAGGAAGAACACTCCACAGCAGCTACCAGGCTGGCCCTACCGAGGGATTCATTTCAGGAGACTCTTCTGAAAATTATCTGGCTGACCTCTGCTCTTCCTGGCTGTGAAATACATAACCAGCAACACAGCAGGGCAGGAGGTGAGGAGCTGATCTTTCCATCCCTGTGAGGTGGGGCCTGTGAAGGAAGCCTGGGCATTCTCCTGCATCCTATACCAGAGGGCAGTTCTCAGATATGGCAACTGTGAGTGCCAGGTATATATGGAGAGAGCTAGAGCTAGAGACAGAGACAAAGAGAGGGACAGAGAGCTTCTGACCCAACAAGACTTAACCAGACATGAAAGATGGAATGTGCTATATTTTTTCTTTCTCAAGTCCTCAACGTCGCATCCAGCAAAAATTGGTTACCCATTCTGTGGTGTGTGTTCTCGAAGTTCTTATTTGTATGAAAAGAAATGAGAGAGAGAGAGAGAGAGAGAGAGAGAGAGAGAGAGAAGGAAACAGACAGAGGGGAGGAGGGGAGGGGAGGGAGGGAGAAGTTAAGGAAGCAAGCAGAGGGATGGGAAGGGAGGTGGTAGAAAGAAGACACAAAGAGAAAGAGGCAATTATGGAGAAGAGAAGCTCATTCAGGGGGATTTTTTTTTTAGTAAATTCCAACGCAAGGAAGCTGTGCACATGGGCTCCCCGTTTTCTCCTCCTGAAGCCTGAAGGCAAACCAAGATGCCGTGTCAATTACAGGAAAAATCAATGAAGATACTGTTCAGGAGTCCTTTTCGCCATTCCGTGCGGATGGTATCCTTCACTTTCTAGCACTGATTCATTTACTTCCAGCCTCTCTGGGGGCTGCTGACATATTGCTATCTCTGAAGAATCGGAAGCAAAATCACCTTTGTTTCTTACTGCAACTTTTCCTTCGTACAGTCTGTTTCAGGAGCAGCCACGTGACCTCACCAGCGGTACAGGACTGAAGGGCAGACCTCACTGGGCCAGGCCTCCCTGGGTGCCTCCTTCCACCAGCCCGGCATCTGCTCGAAGGAGCCCAGGGCCTCAGAAGGCCTCCAGCATGGAAGCAGAGAACCTCTCATATTTTTACACCTGGTTTCCTTCACTGTATCTGTCCTCAAATACATTAAAACCTGCTCCAATGCCAGTAGCTTCCCAGCTCAATAGCATTGTGGAAGCAGCCTTCTCAGACAAGGTTACCCCGAGGCAGCGGCATTGTGGTAAGAGAAGTAAGTGAAGGCGTTAGACACATGACAAACATCCCTGGAGCAGACTGGCCTTGGAAACGAGGCATGCAGCCAGTTGCGTGGCTGAAATCCCACCATGACAGAATCATTCATTTGAGCTAAGTAATGCCTTTATCCTTTGAGCACATTCTAGATTTTCAACCTAGAAACGAGGCCAAACCTTCAGTCCCCAGACCAGTTTCCTATTGCTGCTGTAACAAGTAATCAAAAACTTTTGGCTTAGAACAACATAAACTTATTTTCTCCCAGATCTACAGGCCAAAAGTCTAAGATAAGTCAGTGGGGCTGCATTCTTTCTGGAGGCTCCAGGAAAGGATTTTTTTGTCCCTCGATTTTTCTACTTTCTAGAGACTGCCTGCATTCCTTGACTCATGAGCGTCTTCCTCCATTTTGAAAGCTGCAGCAAAGCGGGGCGCCTGGGTGGCGCAGTCGGTTAAGCGTCCGACTTCAGCCAGGTCACGATCTCGCGGTCCGTGAGTTCGAGCCCCGCGTCAGGCTCTGGGCTGATGGCTCGGAGCCTGGAGCCTGTTTCCGATTCTGTGTCTCCCTCTCTCTCTGCCCCTCCCCCGTTCATGCTATGTCTCTCTCTGTCCCAAAAATAAATTAAAAAACGTTGAAAAAAAAAAAAATTAAAAAAAAAAAAAAAAAAAGAAAGCTGCAGCAAAGCATCTTCCAATCTCTGTCTCTCTTTCTGTCTGTCTGTCTCTCTCTCTGTGCATTCATCATTGCATCACCTTTTCTGACTCTGCTTTCTTCGTCACTTCTCCTATTCTGCCTTTGATTCTCCAACCCCCTCTTACAAAAACCCTTTGGTTCTATTGGGCCCACCCCATTCATACAGGTTAATCTTCAAAAATACATTAAATAATCATATCTGCTAAGTTCTTTTCACCATATAAGGGAGCACATCCATAGGCTTTAGGATTTAGGACGTGTGGGGGAAGGCATTATTCTATCTATCTACCACACTCCCCAATGGTTAATATGAGTGAATGATGCAATCATATTTCTTCCCAGCTAGTGACAGGGCAGATGAATGGAGAGACACAAGAGTGGGGTAAGAGAGGAATGTTGGGTACTAACAGGGGGTAACAGTGCAGAATTGAGACACAGAAGTAACACAGTATGGATTTCAGTGACTTTTCCCCTGATTTTGTGTGACTAAATTCAAGAAAAAAAGCAGTCAGTAGAACAGACCCCACTCCCCCCAGGTAATTCAGAAAAACAGATTAAACAAAATTTGGTATTTTTCTACAACGGAATAGTACTCTGCCAGAAAAAAGTAATGAGCTATTGGTACGTACAACGACATGGTTGAATCACAAAAATATTTTGAGTGCAAGAGACCAGGCACAAAACTGTATTCTACATGATTGCATTTATAAGAAGTTCAAGAGCAGGAAAACTAATACAGGATGGAAAAAGTCAGAAAAAATGTCTATGAGAGGTGGGAATTGACTGGAAGGGGGCATAAAGGAATGTTCCTAGTGATGGAAACGTTCTAAATCTTAACTGGGGTTGTAGATACACAGGTGCATATGTTTCCCAAATTGTATGCTTAAGGTCTTTGCATTTCTCCGTATATAAATTTTACCTCAGTTGCAAAATAAAAAAATAAAAACTATAAAAGATGGATCAGAAGATTAAAGCACACATGTAATCAGACTTCTTAGAAGAGAACTGAGGAACTGATATCAAGGCAATATTCAAAGAGGAAATAGCTAAGAATTGATGAGAGATAATGAACCCTCAGATTGGAAGTGTACAAGTGCCAAGCAGAGTAAAAAAAAGATACATCCCCACTTAGACACAGCATAATGAAACTGCAGAATATTAAAGATAAAATCATCAAAGCTACCAGAGAGAAATAGAGAGATTACCCACAAAAATATATTCATTAAATATGCTCATTTAACCTACCTTGCTCTTTCAACACCACAATGGATGCCAGAACACAACAGAATATCTTCAAAATGCTGAAGGAAAATGCAATAAAAACTATACAGTCTGCTAAATGATCATTAAAGAGTAAAGATGAAATAAAGACATTTTAAATATACAAAAGCTAATAATAGACTTTTTTTAACTATCCACACGACCTCTTTGTATAAACTACCAACAGGTGTTCTGCAGCAAAAAGAAAAGTCAAAGTAGAGGTATGGTGTGAGCCACCCAATGAACCCAGTAATTGTAAAACACACTGGCAGCTTTTCATTAACTAGTAATACAGTCAGTCGAAAAGACTCACTTTTATTTTGAAAGGTAAAATAATATAAAAGAAATATAATGAATGTTCACTGTAGAAGATTTAAAAAATACAGAAATTTATAAAGAACGTATAAAAATCACCTATTGTCCAGCACCCAGAGATTGACTGCATTGCTATTTCTGTTGACCCTGTAATCACCACTGAGGCACAGTGCCAGTGCATATTCTGTGCAAGAAATTTTTAATTATATACATTGTTATATTGGGTGGTATTTCCACAATGAATACAACCAAAATCTTCTGATTTGCCTTAGAAGTCTACTATTTTCTATAATGTTACTATAAAGATCCTTGTGGATATATATATATATATATATATATATATATATCTCCATTTTATAAGTCACTATTTTGCTAGGATAAATCTCTAGCAAAGACTGTTCTAGAAAATTCTGAACCATCATGACCTGGTCTTGTTGGAGCTGATACAGACCTTTCAGTTCCCCTCAAACAAACGACATTGAGGGGTGCAACATGTTACTTCAACAACGTTACCAAGAATGTATAATGGAAAAGAATAGTCTCTTCAACAAATGGTGTTGAGAAAACTGGATATCCACATGCAAAAGAATGAAACTGGGCCCTTATCTTACACATAAAAATAAACTGAAAATGGATTAAAGACAGACCTAAGACCTGAAACTATAGAACTCCCAGAGGAAAACAGGGGGAAAGCTTCATGCACAGGTCTTGACAATGAGTTCATGGATATGACATGAAAAGCACAGCTGCCAAAAGCAAAAATAGACAAGTGGGATGATATCGAACCAGAAAAGCTTCTGCACAGCAAAGGAAACAACTGACACAGTGAATGGGAGAAAATACTTGTAAACCATGTATTACCCATCTGATAAAGGATTAATTTTCAAAATATATAAAGAACTCCTACAGCATAATGGCCCCAAACAAACAATATTAATAACTCAACTAAAAAAATGGCTAAGGACTTGAATGGACATTTTTCCAAGGAAAACATACAAATGGCCAACAGATACACGAAAAGATGTCCAGCGTCACAAACTGTAACAGAAACGCAAATCAAAACCACACTGAGATATCATCTCACGTCTTTCTGGATGTGATTATTTAAAAAAAAAAAAAAGATAACAAGTGTTATTGAGGATGTGGAGAAAGTGGAGCCCTTGCACACTGTTGGTGGGAGTGAAAAATGGTGTAGCTATGAAAAGCAGTGTGGAGGGTCCTCAAAAAATTAAAAGTAGAATTTCCAAATGATCCAGCAATCCTGCTTCTAGGTGTACGTCCAGAAGAATTGGAATCAGGATCACAAGGAGATAGATCTGTGTTCTCATGTTCATGGCAGCATATTCCCAAAGGCCAAGATGTGGAAACAACCCAAACGCCCATCAGCAGATGAAAACATGAAGATAATGTGATGTATACATACAATGGAATATTATCCAGCCTTTTGAAAGAAAGAAATCCTACAATATGCAACAACATGGGTGAACTTTGAGGACATTGTGCTAAGTGAAATAAACCAGTCACAAAGGAACAAATATTACATGATTCCACTTGTACGAGTGGAATTAGTCAAACCCATAGGAACAAAGAATAGAATGGTGGAGGGAGAAATAGGGAGTTACCGGTCAATGAGTATACAGTTTCAGCTATGCAAATGAGTAAGATCTAGAGATCTAACTGTACACAATTGTGCTGCAGATAACAATATTGCTTTTATACACTTAAAACTTTGTTATGAGGGTAGATCTCATATTAAGTGTTCTTATAATACAATTTAAAATTTATTTAATTTTTTGGGGGCACCTGAGCAGGTGGCTCAGTCGGTTGAGCGTCCGACTTCAGCTCAGGTCATGATCTCCCGGTCCATGAGTTTGAGCCCCACGTTGGGCTCTGTGCTGACAGCTCAGAGCCTGGAGCCTGCTTTGGATTCTGTCTCCCTCTCTGTCTGCCCTTCCCCCACTCACTCACACTCTCTCTCTCTCTCTCTTAAAAATAAACATTAAAAATTTTAAAAAATAATAATAAAATTTATTTAATTTTTTTAAAAAAGAGGTTATGTTTAATGTTTATTTTTGAGAGCAAGAGAGAGAGAGACAAAGCATGAGCAGGGGAGGGGCAGAGAGAGAAGGAGACACAGAATCCGAAGCAGACTCCAAGCTCTGAGCTGTCGGCACAGAGCCCAACGCGAGGCTGGAACTTGTGAACCACGAGGTCATGACCTGAGCTGAAGTCCCACGCTTAACCAACTTAGCTGCCCAGGCACCCCCAAAAAAGATGTTGTTTTGAATCAACCTCTGCCACTAAGCAGCCAGTTGCTTCCCTGGGCTCCCAGATTCTCCTAAGTCACGCGAGAGTCAGGCAGAGGATTTATCAGGTCCTCCCTGCTCTAACATCCAGTGATTCTTCACCAGACAGGCAGATGCCCTTCTACTCAAACTCCCAATGAGCAGGCCTGACCCAATCCAAAAAGAACTCTCCCTTCCCCCCAGAAAAGGCCCTGGCTCTAACACAGTGGAAATTTCTCTCTAATTCCAGCTCCCTGGGCAAGTGACACTGAGAAGCGAGAGCTTCTTGCAGAGAGAGGTGATTCCCCCCCTGGGTGGGATCGGATTTCCCCAGTGAAGACTGACCAGGGTGCTGTGCAGCAGGCCGGGTCAGCTTCTTTTGTGCTCGCTCCCTGCGGCCAAGGGTGTCCTGTCTCCTCCACCTCTGGCCCTTCACACCCAACAGACCCACTGACGAATATTTTGCTCTCGCGCTTCCCACAAGCAGACGACAGGGAAGGAAAATCCTCTGAAACCTGGGAAGAGGCATAAAGAGATCTATAGCAAAAATCTGTTTTCACTTTAAAAATGCATTTGCTTTTTATTCCATAGTCTTTCTATATGTATTTTACTGTAAAAACCGTTGCCCCATTCTTCAAGTAAAACTGATACAGCCAGAAAATACATCACATTCATCTTATGGCTGTGTCCCCCAGCACATGGGACACCCCCACGAGGGTACACTAGCTGGTTAGAGAAGCAGGGGATCTCTCAGGACTCCTCCTTCCACCCCCCACCCTCAGTGCCTACTCGGCACCTGCTTCTAGTTCTCAGTTCGAGGGCCCCTCCACTTGTCACTGCTGGATTCATACTTGACCCTGAGGGTCTGTAGCCTTGGCAGTTCCTTCAACCCAGAGACCCCTCTTTGTTTTAGAGGAGGACGCCTCTAGCTAGAGGGCAGCTAGGGCAGCTGAAATTCCTAGGGCAGCTGAAAAGAAGAAAAGTGGGGTGGGGTAGGGGAGAAGGTTGAGCAGATCAACCCAAGAATAAATTAAAAACTGAAATGTAGGCAGTCAGCCCCAACGATGGGAGTTGTCTCTACAGGGGCACCAAGGTGTGTGGCTCGGGTGGGGAGAGTTGCGACCACACGCCTAATGTCTCACCCAACCAAGAGCAGCCTCCCCTGCTAGGGAGGAGCAAACCCAGCTCTTCAGGCCCTTGGGGATACACCAACTATTGGCACAATTTGCAAAAACACTTGCTCAAATCACTGGTGCCTTAGAGTAATTGTTTCCTTACCCCACCAGGCAGCCTGGAATTTTCCATGAGAAACCACTGGTGGTACCAGCCAGGAATTTCTAGAAATCGATGGTCTCCAAAGTTTTTTTTGACCACCCATCTCTACAAGTAAGAAATTTTAGGTGTGTTCCCAATATACGTACATTTCAAACTATAAATTTACATTTATAATAAATGTATTTATTTATTATAAATAAATGTACATTTATAATTTATAAATTATATACAACTGTACTTGTATATTAGGACAATTTTAAGCATACACAGAAATAGGCATTTTTGAAGAATGAGTCGAAAATTAGATTACGCAAATAAATCTAATGTTTCTCCCTCTACTCCATCCAGCCAATCACCAGGTACAACCCTCTTTGAAGGCCATGGCTGTAAGCATCCTCCCTGTCTGTTACTCTTTTGTTCCTTAAACTTTTCTGGAGGTGTCGTGTCTCTGCTCAGCCATTCGTCTCAGATGTACCAACTTGCTAGAGAACAGGAATTTCTTTGTCCTGTGGATGAATATGTCTGAGGGTGGGAAGAAGGATCCTCAAACTCGAAGGATCAGTCTTACACATTCTGCAACAATTCAAAGTGCCTAAGTGGCCACTGTGTGCCTGGCACTGTGTTGGGTACTGAGAAGCATACAGGGAAACACAAGAATGAGCTGGGCATGGAACTTGCTCTCTGGAGCACCCATCTCTGCCACTGGCGATGCACACATCACTCCGATTCAGGGCAGCTGGGTAAGTAAGAGAAATAATGGACCATAGGAATATGACAGGAGAGTTGAAAGGTATGTGCTGTGAGCTGGTCTCTGAAGGATTCGGCAGGATATTGCCACGGGGGATAGGACTCCCCGCAAACTTAAGGTGATCAGATGTCTCCAAACTCAAGGTAATCAAATATGCCAGATGGGGCTGTCCTAATGAACATCCTGTCCCAACCTCTATTGGACGCGGGAAACCACAGGAAGAACGTGCCTTCTCTTTGAACCAGGCAGGCCTGGACTCCAGTGTTAGCCCTTCTACCAGCTAGCTGTGCCACCCACGGCAAGCCACTCCACTTCCCTAGGCGACAGCTACTTCACCTGTTACATTCAGATACCACAGTTCTCAGCGTTGTTACAGAGTGTAAATAAAACAACACCCCTCAGCATCTACTATATAAGTATGGTAAATATGGGCTCCCTCCAGAGAACAGCACTGGAGAGTGCCCACGGGGATGGAAAAGCTCCCAGTGGCCTCTACTGTCTTCAGGGAGCCCTCTGGATTGACCATTCGTGAAAGGTGTGTCCCACCTTTCTGACCAATTTGTATTTTCATCCTGGCCCATCTTAAGGCCCACAAGTGTTTCCGTTAAGAGCACAAGATGGAGAAGCAAACTCTCTTGGTTCGAATCCTGCTCTCCCATGTGCCACCTGCAGGCTTGTTAGCCAGCCCCTACTATCTCAGTCTCTTTTTTTTATTATTTTTTTAATGTTTTATTTGTTCTTGACAGAGACAGAGACAGAGCACAAGCGGGGGAGGGGCAGAGCGAGAGAGGGACACAGAATCGGAAGCAGGTCCAGGCTCTCAGCTGTCAGCCACAGAGCCCAACACGGGGCTCAGACTCCCAAGCCATGAGATCATGACCTGAGCCAAAGTCGGACACTTTACCGCCTGAGGCACCCAGGCGCCCCTCTCAGTCTCTTTTAAAAAGAGCATGTATGCATTCATTTAGCAAGTATTCATTTTGCACCTACTATGCACCAGACTCTGTTCTGGCATATACCACAAAGCTGAGATACAGCAATGAACAAAAGAGACAGAAAGCCCAGGTCTAGAGGAGAATGTGTTACACAATGAGCCCGGAACATCTCTTTACCCAAGAAAACAAGGCAGCTATCCAAAGTCATTTCAAAAGATCTCAGGAGCCAACTTGAAGAGACTCCTATTGGTGGAGGAAGAGCATCAAAAAAGATAATCAGAGGTCACTGAAATGCATCCCATTTGTAAAAATCCAAGAGTTCATACTGATATTTTTCAAACGATCACATTTTGAGGATGCTGGGTACATTATCCTGAAAGCTGAAAAGAATACAATAAAATAAAGCATTTAAGTCACCCTTCCTGAATGAGCTGTATCTCAAGGTAATTCAATAGTTTAAGAGAGGATATTTCATGCTCTAGGAATGAATTCTATATTTTGGATAATAAATGGAGAAGAAATGATAGAATAGCACCATCTTGTAACCAACTAACGAATTAATGGATCTGGGTATGATCATCAATGACTTCTCATACCACAAAAAGAGACAACTAGATATTACATGACTCCTGACACAGTACCACCTCTGAAGAACTCCTGGCAAACAGCAAAACCAACATGAATCTCAAGAAACTTCCAGATCTACCAGTCTGTAGGAAATACAGGGGACAGAGGAACGTGTTAAATACTACCATGGGTATGCAATCAGCAAGATCCAAGACAAACCACCCAGTTTCTTCCACAGTAATTTCAAAGGCAGAAAAGAGGGAGGGGAATCTAGGAACATAAACACAGTATCAATCAAATGCAATTGATGGATCTTAAAAGTACCGATACAAACTCACTACTGAAAAGTCATCTATGGGTACATAACAGGTACAGTTTCGGTTTGGGATGATGAAAAAAATCTCTGAGATGGATAGCAGAGATGGTTGTACAACCGTGAGCTTAATGCCACTGGTGTGTGCACTTAAAAATTAGTAAAATAGTCCGTTTTATGTGATATATATTTTATCACAATAAAAAATCATTTGTGAGACTACTGGAGAAATTGGAACACTGACTGGATATTTGATGACATTAAGCAATTGCTATGGTTGTACTTTAAGTGTTCTTGTCTTTTAGAGACACGTATTGAAACATTTGCAGGTTAAATGGTATGGTGGCTATCATTTGCCTTAAATTAATCCAGTGGTGTGTGTGGGGGCGGGTATGAATGATACAAGATTCCCCAAGAGTTGATGATTATTATAACTGCATGATGAATATAAGGGATTTATTGTATATTTGATATGTTCCATAATACAATGTTTTTTAAAAATGCCTTACCACATAGAGTTTACCATTTGTCTGTGGTAAAACAAACAAATAAATAAGCAAAATATACGTTATAAGGTAATGAGTGTTATGGAGAAAAAAAAATAAGCCAAGATTATTGGAGGAAATGCAAGCTGGAAATAAAAATTTGCAAACTTTCATGCTAAATGGAGTAAGTCAGAGAACAACAAATAGTGCATGATTTCATTTATATGTGGAATCGAATAAACAAAACAAACAAAATAAAACTGATAAAGAATGGAGGAGAGGGAGTCTGGGGGTAGGTGTAGGGGGTGAAGGAGGTCAGTAGGCACAGATTTCCAGTTATGAGATCAATAAGTCATGGGGCTATAATGCACAGCATCGTGCATATTTGAAAGGTGCCAAGAGAGTAAATCTTAAAAGTTCTCATCACCAGGAAAAAAGAATTCTGCAATTATGTATGGTGACAGATAGTAACTAGACTTATTGTAGTAATCATTTCTCAACGTATATAAATATCAAATAATTATGCTGTACACCTGAAGCTAATATAATATCATATGCCAACTATACCTCATAAATACATACATACATACATACATACATACATACTGAAATACTAAAAATATTTCAGAAATTTTCAGCATATTTAAAGCCAGGAGACTAGTTGAGTTCATCTACGGAATGAGCATAGCTAAAAAATAGTAGTCTGAGTTGTGGGTCCTGGGACCCTTCATGGTTGATGGTTTAGGGAGCTGAGTAGAATCTAGGAAAAAACTGGGTTCTCTGGAAAGGTATAAGCAAAAGCCTGGTTACAGTGGGTTCTGGGGAGAATTGGAGACATGAAGAATAGGCAACTTTTTCAAATATACGATACCATATTGTTAACTGCATTGTATTGTACGCTTAAAAGTTGCTGAGAGTTGATCTGAAGCATTCTCACCCCAAAAATAACTGGGGGTATTAACTACGTTAACTATGTGCGGTGACGGAGGCGTTAATTATCTTGATCTTGGTGATCATTCTACAATGCATATGTACATCAAATCATCACATTTTACACTTTAAATTATACAATTACATTTGTCAATTGTTCCCCGGTAAAGTTTAAAAAAAAGAACAGACAACTCTTTTGAGGAGGTTTTGCTATAAAAGGGAACAGAAACCTGGGGAGGTAGCCGGAGGAGTGTGTAGAGTCAAGAGAAGGATTTTTTTTCCAGGGGTGGGAGAGATTAAAGTGTGTTGGTAGGCAGTTGGGAGTGAAATAGCAGACAGCAACGATTCGATGATGCAGGAGAAAAGAATGCCCTTGGGGAGGCAAGGGCAGACAGGGTCTAGTGCGTAAGTACTTCATCCATGGTAACAGGAGGGAGGGTGGATGGTATCACGTTGACACAGAGTCACCAGGTAGTAAGGACATGCAGCTGGCGAAGCTGGGGGAGGAGGTGTGACAGGTATCCATGTGAGTGGAGCAGAAGCATGAAAAGACCCAGGAAATACAGAGGAACTGTCAGGATAATGACTGCACCTCCAGCATAAAGTTGTAAGAACTCTTAAGTGGTCTTTAAGAACACCTAAAGCGCTTCGAATAGTGCCTCGCATAATAATAAACACATGGTAAATATTAGTTCTTAATTTTTTATTATAAGGCCCCTCTTCCCAAATTCTCTCCATCTTCAAGAATTGCCACTACTTCCAACGTACAAAGTTGACTGAAGCCCCAAGTCGTCTCCATTGGATACTTCTTGGGATGAAGCCTTGGAGAACAGCTGCGTTATCTCAAAATCAACAGAGCCATCCCTGCCACAGACGTCTCCCTGCGCAAGCCTGCAGAGGAGTCAGCCCTGGAAGGCATCCCCCTGGCAGCAGGCACAGCAATAGAACGCTGTGTCCCACTGAGAGGAGAGACCATTCAGATCAGGTAGCCCCTTGTTGGTAATTAGAGTCCCGGCTTTGGAATTTCACCAGGACCTGTGGTGTAGCACATGGTACAAGTAAGAGATTAAAAACAGCTACGGGGTTGCAGGCTCCGGGGGTTCTGTGCTGTGACCCTCTACAGTGAGCTGCCAGCATGAGAGTGGGTTAACTGATGAAGATGGAGATGACTCATCCGTGTGCAGACAGGAGCAGGTGGCTGGGGAGACACTGGGTACGAAGGTGGGAAGTACTGAGCCAGGAGTCCTAAGGCTTGGGGTGAAATCTTGGCTCTGCCACATGAACTATGTTACCTTGAACTATTCAGGTTCCTTTTGCGTAAATAGAAGTGGTGATGATGATGGTGATGGTGATGATGATGATGATGATGGTGGTGATGGTGATGATGATGATGATGATGATGATGATGATAGCTTTACTCCGATTCCAGTGAAACACAATCCCTGCCATTCTGAAGTGCATGCTCCAGAAAGAAGAGAGATGGGAAGGAGCAAGACACTCTTATCAGCTGTCTTCTGTTTGCACCTCCAGAGTCACACTCCACTCCACTCCACTCTGCTCCATGTCCTGGGACATGGACCTAGATCTGAGCTGCATCGATGAGCTTCCTTGCTTTCCAGTGTTAGGTTCAGCTAACCCAAGACCCCACCTGCAGGGACACCTGGGTGGCTAAGTCGGTTGAGCATCAGACTCTTGATTTTGGCCAAGGTCATGATCCCAAGGTCAGAGGATCAAATCCTGCTTCAAGTTCTGTGCTGAGCATCGAACCTGCTTAAGATCATCTCTCTCTCTCCCTCTGCCCCCCTCCCCCACTCATGGTCTCTCTAAAATAAAATAAAATAAAATAAAATAAAATAAAATAAAATAGACCCCAGGTGGAGATCAGAGACTGAAAGAAGTGTGAGGTCATGCATCTAGTTGCCACAGGCTGGCTGCATCCCTCTTCTAAAGGCCACAGCTCATATAGGCTGTCCCCCTCATCACTTACCCTGTCCAAGTTCTTATTTTCTTGCCCTTCTGGGGGGTGGGTGGGTAAGAGCTCCTCACTGTCATTAGTCCCATGATGCTTCATCATCCCTTACTGGCCCCTGTAAGCCCTGCCTACACCCTTATTAAACTTTTTCTTATGCCCATTTTGGTGGTGTCTACGATTTCCTCCAAAGATCTTTCTTGAGTTCTCTTTGCTAGTAAGTACTAGACTCTTTTTTTTTCCAGACTCTAATTTCGTCTCTTAACTGAATGCAGAAATAATTGACAAACACTTGGATCATACTTATTGGGCAGTTAATGCATACCAGGTTTCACTTAGGTTACAAAAAGAAGAAAAAAAAAAGTACCACTTCACTGCAAAGGACCTAAAAATCTCACTTAAAAAGTCAAGGCATATGTACATCAAAAAGCACAAAATGTGCGTGTACAAACATGCTTGATGAGTCTTTCCCTCCTAACTAGATGGAGAAAGCTGAGTTTCAGTTGCTGAGTCCCTGGGCCACTTGCCCACCCTCGTCCCCTACAAACAAGGTCCCCACCGCACCAGGAGGCATCATAGGGAAACTACAGGATGCAAGTTGTCAGATTTCCTACTGTAGAACATATTCTATCAAATCTCCAGTTTATTCATCTATATCCCTAACAGGTCAGTGAGCTCTGTGAGGAAAGAAATCCTATTCATCTTGTCGACCATTCTCTTCTTATCTGAACCACTGTGGGGGGCTCCTAGCTGTCTTCCCTACTTCAACCCTTGCCCCTCATCCCAGCAGCCATTCTTCACACGGTATCAGGAGTGGTTTCCAAAACTGTAAATCTAACCCTACTGCTCCACTGCTTAAGACCTTCCAAGGACTTCCCACTGCAACCAGGATAAAGTCCAACCCCACATGCGACAAGGGCCTATGGGATCTGGAGCCAGCCTCCCTCTCACCATACCCCCACACTAATCTTTCTGTACCTCACACATGCCAGGTTAAGTCCAACTCTTGGGCCACTGACTTGCTGTCCCCTCTTCCTGCACCATCTGGTTGGCTCCTTGTTCTCTTCTAGGCCTCAGCTCAAAAGTCACATCCTCTCTCACACTTCCTTTTACAGTTTATACATAGCAGCCAGCACCATATGAAATAATTTTGTTCACTTATCATCTGTCACTTCCACAGTATCATGAGAGTGGGACCTTCTCTATCTCATTCATGTCCAGATCCCCAGAGCAGGCAACACTGCTTGGGCACACAGTATGTTCTTGCTAAATATTTAGCGAACAAAGGCATAGTATTCAGGTGAACTCAGAGATGTTCGGGAGGAATATATTAGAAACAGAGAGAAGTTCCTTAAGCAATAGTAAAAGAGAAATAAACAAACTGACTCCTTGTGTTGTTTTAGCAAGTAACTGACAAGAGCTGCAGGAAAGAAAGGAAGAGCTGGGTCCCCATGCAGGGAAGGTGTTGGGGACTATATCCCTGGAAACCTTATAAGGCTGGAAAACTGTCCTTCACATAGACTGACAGGGGGTAGGGAGCCATGCAAAGCCACCTCACTCTTTTATACCCTCTTCCACATTGTCTTCTTTCTCTCCTCCCACCTTTCCTTCATCTCCTCTCATTCGGTACCAAAAAATTGCCCTCATCTAGCACTATCAGAAAAAAGTCTCTCTTCAAGAGGTCCAGAGTCATTAGACCAGGGACCAGATTTTATTTTAATAATCAGAATTTAAACAATGTGGTATGGGCACTATGTCAGTTAGGATGCCTTTGGCCAAATTAAATCCAAACTCAACTGGTTTAAACATTAAGGAAGATTTATTTTCTTTCATAGCTAGCGGTCATGGTAAAGGGATGCTGTAATATCAGTTAGATCAATTCCTTGTGAAATCCTCAAGGACCCAGTACCTTCTGCCCTTCTACCTTATCATCTACAGTATTAGTTTTGTCCTTAGCTGTCTCCCCTCATGGTCCCAAGATGGCTGCCACCATTCTAAACCTCACAACAATATTCAGGGAAGGAGAGCAACTACTCTTCCTTAGGCATCATTTTAAATTTGAGGTAATAGTCTTCCTCAAAAACCCTCCCAGGCACTTCCCTTCATGTCTCATTGGCCAGAAGGAGCCCATACTCCCCTTAAAGCAGAATGCGGCAAGAAAACATAATTACCATTTCTGCTCAAGAGCAAAAGATAAGTGTTGGAGAGTTTGCCAACAGAGTCAGCTTTGGTACCCAGTCAGGAGTCTCACTCTGTTCTGAGGTAGTAGGTAGAAGGTACAAAGTTACCCAAATTTCAATGTAATAATCGTTGTGAAATTTGGTATGTGAAAAGATGGTTTAGCCCTAAATTTCAAAATAATAGGAAACTATGTAATTGATGAAAGCAGAGAGAGCCTAATTCTAATTCTTTTGTGGAGAGTGGGGGATAGTAGGGAATGGAAAGGGAACTGGGATGCTTTCTCAGAGGAGATGCCAATAATTAAGCCAACATATCTTGACATTACTATATACCTGGCCCTATGCTAAGTGCATTGCATAATTAACTAATTTTTATCCCTTGAATAGCCCTCTGACATAGTTACTACTCTTTCCTATTTTAAGATAAAGAAACTGAGGCACGGCGAAATTAAGTAGATTTTCCAAGATCACCAATTTAGCTAACTGATTCCTGGATTCAAGCCCAGGCAGGCCAACCCCAGACCCATTCTTGTATTTAATCCCTGGGCTATTCTTCCTCTCTAATCTTGCCAAAAAGCTTTTCAAAGGGACAAATACAAGTTTTAAACCCAGGTGGTTTAACTAGAGGTAGGAAGTCTAGGCAGAAGGAACAAGTAAACCTGCTAGAAAGTTATTACCTGGTTCAAGCAGGAGGTAGTTAAGACCTAGTTAAATGGTCCTAAATACAAAAAAAAAAAAAAAAGAGGCAAAATTGAGGCAAATTGAAAAGTATGTTATTTTCAAAGGAAGAAATACTAGTACTGACATCGATATAATTGCTTGCGGGTGGGTGTCGTCAGAATAGTCTCATGCCAGCAACCTTAAGAAAAATTGAATTTCTATAAAGGATTCACAAAACTTGGAACTGAATTTAGAAAGCTATTCAGTGTCGAAGCAAGTTGCATCACAAAATCAGACTGATAGTTCCTCCAAATCTGCCATTAATGTTCTCTATGTTGTCTCTCCACATTCCAAGGGAACTGCGAGCCTTCCTCCCTGGTTACCATATGAGTAACTGGCCAATGGATGGATGGACCCACTCCTGGTCCAGTCAGTGCCCCGGGCACAGCCTAGCACTCTTTCTCCACCAGAGGCCATGGGCAAGGCAGTGTCAGCCAAATGGGGAGACCATGATGTAGGTCTGGGTAAAGGAGAAAGATGATCCAAAGGAGAAAGATGATCCAGGACTGGAAGGATGAGGCTGTTGGAAGCAGTGATGTGGGTAGCAAGCATTTTAAAGAGCTATTTTGTAGAAGGAAGGAAGATGTGCTTAGTGTTGAGCCGGTTTGGTTTAAGAAGATGGTGGCACGTCCAAGAGATGGCATTAGAGGGGCAAGACTTGAATGCAAGTCCGAACTGCATACCCAGATCTGAGATTCAGTCAAGTAGGTCCATTCATCAAGCTAGTGAGCATGTGTCTGTCCTAGGTTCTAGAATGGTCCTGGGTTCTAGAATTGTAGCAGTGATTGGAAGAAAGGCTCTGCTCTTACATGGCTTATGTTCTAACATCCAAGCCCTTGCAAATAAATGACCCCTTGCACAACCTTCCCACACGCTATTCCTCTGAACCCTATGTAACCATGCAGAGAAAAGAGTAAAGTCAAAGTCATGTAAGTTGGGAAGACAAAACAAAGAAGGTGAAGAAGAAAATAAGAAAATAAAAGGGTGTCACTAGAGAAGAAGAGGAAACCAGGAGAGTGTCATTTCATTAAAACCAGAAAGGAGTGAGTTTAAACAAGAAATTAATGTCCAATTGGTCCAGGCTAGTAGTGAAGAAAAAAACCACTGAATTTGACATGAGCATTGCCATTGGTCAGCTTCTAACAATGGTTTTTGATCCTAACTGTGCATCAGAATCACCTGAAGAGCTTTAAGACACACGGATGCCTGGGAACTACCTGCAAAATCCTGATTTAATTGGTTTGGGGTGAACCTGGACCCCGGAATTAATTTTCCGTTGTTCAGGTGACTGAAATAAACAGCTAGAGGTGAGAAACATTGCTTTAAATAAAGCAATATGAGCAGTAGAAGCTAGATTGCAGAGGGAAAAAAAAAGAGGGTAGAGGAACTAGCAGTCTTAACATCAGACATGGATGTTTAGCTTCAGTCTCCTCCTGCCTGTCTGTGTGATTTAACCTCCTTGTGTCTTATCTGTGAAATCAGGATAGAAATACTTGCTGTGCCCAACTCACAGTTTCCTTGGGAGGTCAAGATGGGATAATAGATGTGAGAGTACTTTGAAAAAAGATTGAAGTGCTATAAAAATGTAAGATTTATATGGTTGTCAGTTTTTTCCCCAAAGATGGCCCTAAAGATAGTGATTATCAACTATAAAGACCTACGTGGAACCAGCATCCCTTTCCACTGAGCTCACAAAGAAAGCATCCTTTGATAAGTGCTCACAGCCACTATCTAAAGGTCTGAGGCTGTTTGCAACTCTCACTTTTGCACAGCTAGCCTTGCACAGGACCTATAATAGATGCAGTTTCCACAGTCTTGCAAATCCTACCTAATATTGCTAAATCACACAGCCAGCCAACATAAAACTCAAGAGTTAAGCATGCTGCTGTAGAGATTAAAAAGTAAGTTTAATGTTATAAGGTTTCCATTTAGTTGTCAATCCTACTTGTTAAAGAGAATGGGGAAGGCAGAGGAGAGGTGGAGAGACATCTGTGCTAGCAGGCAATGCTGCAGGATCAGAAAAGCCTAATTCCCCTGGCAGATGGGGAAAGATTATCCAAGAGCTGAGCCAAAACCAACAGCAGAATTCAGTGACCACCTTGGGGTCTACTTCAGGTCCTGAATATGCCTATCTCTATGGGATGTCATGTCTGGTCTCCAAGAAATGAAGCAACACTCTCCATCTTCCACTCTCTGACTGCCCTTGAGGTAGCACCGGCCCCGGGGGGAGCAGCGATACCTCTTTGTGGTGACTAACGTCCAACAGGGGGACTTTCTTTAATCACAGATGACAGACGTGAAGAGCGGTTTTATAATATGCTTTCTACTCGCTTTCGCTTGACATTTTCCTTGAGTAAAAATGCAAGAAATATAATTCTTTGTCAAGGAAACAGCATACATAATGTTGAGGGCTTTTTTTTTCTACTAAGCAAGTTGAACTCAGAGCAAGAACAAAAAGATAGGCAAACTCCTACCTAGGAATTAAGCCAGGTGTCGGGTAGCTCGTGCAGGCATCAGAGACAGCCTGCGAAAGATCAGTTACCTTGCTCTCACCTCTAAGCCTGCTCTGGCTCCTTCTACTCCAGATGCTATTAGGGAGAAGGTGCTAATTACATTCTTGATCCTCTTGCAACTCCTCAGAGATACTCTCCGCCAACCTCCTTCACCTGCAGATCGTCTTACTTCAAAACTGCCTTCCTGAAAACAAAAGTACAGACACCCAAAGCCAGACGTTCCTTCATGTTACACCACCCCCAACAGAACTTAAACCCTTTTGCAAGTAAAACTCTAAAACTACAGAACAACATAGAATTTTGAAACAAAGAGATAAGAGATTCTTTGCAGGTTTCTATTGATCGTCTCATCCATTGAGAAGTCACTTCCCTTGTAGTCAAACGTTCTGGTAAAAACCTAACCGTGAGGAGAAAGGGGCACAAAAGCCAAAATGGGTACCACATCCTTGGCTCTTTTTAAAATGAGAAATATCCACTACAAAGTAAAATTTTTCATGTCCCAGTGCACAAACCCTAAGCTTCTAGCATGGGAGGCAACAAGGTTTGGTGAAAAGGGGCATAACCATCCAGTCATTCAGTCCTACATTAAAATCCCATTTAAAAAAAAAAAAAAAGCTGCTGTGAACTTGGCCAAGTTATTTAACCTCTCAGAGTCGCTCCTTCCCATAACTATGGAAAAAAATAAAAATGCTATCACATAGCATTACTATAAACATGACTTGATATAGAACATACAGGTCCGTAATATAAAACATGTTGTAGCTCAGTCTCCTCCCCCACTGCCCCTACTGAGACTGGATTTTTCAATATCGAGAAGTCCAGCAACCTCTTATCTCTGTGAATTTCCTATGAACATAAAATAAGAAATCTCAGCTAGGGGTGTGTGCTTATAATTGGGACTAGGGGTCCAGAACTGAGAGAGGAGGGCACTTAGAAATCCATCCATCAACAATCCCTACCATTTCCTCTGTGGAAGCCGCACCTACCAATAAATCAGCAAATGGTAGTGCATTTTTAATAATTACAAGGAAATTTTTACCAGCTTTTGTTATAATAACGTACAAACAAAACAGTGTTTTTTTTCTCCTGCTCTCAAAGATGGGCTGTTGACAATTACAGTTTTAGAAGCATAAGGAACAAAAACTGCCCCAAAACTCAAGATGAAGGCTAAAATTAGATTTCTTTTTAAAACACCTCCCCTAATGGTATGCCAGTAATGTTATTGTGGCGGCTCTAACCGTGGGTGATTTCTTATACCCACAGTGAGTGCAATAAAAAGACACAATAGACATAAGAATAGCTTAAAAGTTAACTGTAAGATTATTTTTCAAGTAGCTTCTCAAGTATAATACCTGAGCTTCTAGAAGAGGTAATCGCTGAAAACATTTAAAAGGTGGAAATTCTATGCAAGGACCCAGGAGATTAACACAATTGAACATAATAGCTCCTTCCAAACCATTTCCTAGGGACTGGATCACAAATAGTCTTAAGACGGCTTTCCAAATATATTTTATTTATTCAATGAAGAAAGGGCTATTTGAAGTTCTTATATTCCTTTCACATAGAGCCGCTTCACTGAGCTTTAAGAGAAGCATTCGTCTGTAGGCGCAAAATGAGTAATTCCTCAGCTTCTAGAAAAGGTAATCATTGCAAACATCTGAAATGTTAAAATTTTATGCAAAATGTCTTTTGTAAAATGCAGACAAAAGCCATGAAATAAATATCATTTTAAACTGGTCTCAGCATTTACGTTTAAAAATTAATACTCACATGCTTTTGAATGCATAGAGCATCTCCGGACGGCAACAGTGGCTGTCTCTAAGGAGATAAGGTGGGAGGAGGGAGTTTTACTGTTCCCACTGCATCCCTCGTGTGCTTTATATTTTGTACTATGTTCATGTATTAATATCAGTCTAGCTTGATCTAACTACTTAACCTCATTAAACATGGTCTCTTCAATAGGTAATTTAACTCATCTACCCTAGTTGAGGTATATCATCTTTCTCTGCAATCAGTACCAGAGACCAACCTTCTCCCTACTCTGGACTTCAGGTATTCTGTACAGCAGAGAAGTTCCCTGCCTTCTTTCCAAACTGAGCATTAGTTGTGCTGATTGGTGTGCTGGCACTAAAGGATACAATGAAAGTAAGATGCTGTCTCCTGGCTAACCCCACAGGATGGCTGGCACTCTGTCCCCAGGCTCCAACCTTACCCAACCTTCCTCCAGCCCCAGAGTAGCCACTGGTCCTCAGATGAATCATTCGGGTTGTTTCCTTGTTGCTCTGGCACTGCACCTTTATGATTAAATGGCTTTTTCAAAGAGGCTACGTACTCTCTTCCTTAGTAACCCTGAGATACAATGGCCAAGAGAGAGAGAGTTAAAACCCTTCTTCCTCTGAGCTCTGGAATACCAATAGAGTCCAATCTTCTTCTGGAACACACTAGTTGTGTGACCTTAGCAAGTTATTAACCTCTCTGGGCCTCAGTTTCTTCATTCTCTGTCCATCCTCATAGGGATGGAATAGAGATTAAATGAGATCAGTTGTTAAAATGCCAAGGTAATACCCAAAACATAGTAGGTGTGCAATAAATGCTATATGACATCATTTCCCTCCCCCTTCTTCTCCTCCCCCTCCTCATCAGTATTAACTGATTCTCACTCTCAAAGAATGATGCTTTCAGATTTCCCAGGGCTGCACACATTTCCAACTCTGTCTCAGGAACCACTTCCAAGCAGTTTGGAATAGTGGGTAGGGTGGGCTTTAGAGTCAAAGAGGATTTGTCTTGAGCAAGATCATGTCCATCAGTTTCTTCAACTATGCAGTGAAAATAATTATACCTTCCTCTCCAGATCTGGGTGAAGATTACAGATTAGGTATAAAAGACTCCTGGTACATAAGAAGTGCTCTCTACATCTTGGCTGTTTTCACTTTACTCCAAGTGGGCTTATCTATTCGCTGGCCCCGACATGCCTTTCCCTCTTTTCCTCCATGTCTTTGTTCAGCCTGGTTGGCCCTGCCCTGCCCTCTCCTGCCATCTCCACCTCTGGAAATCCCCATGCATCTTTCTAGTCTCAGTTCCATCTGAGGGCTTTTGAGAAGCTTCCTTTGACTACAGTGGCTTTCCCACCCCTGAGCTCATAAAGTATTTATCTTTTAAGGGAAAATAAGAGGTAGAAACCTCCAGAGTCCCCAAGTCTTTCCCCTGTGGCCACTGTTAGACCCACTAGGAACTAAGAAGTCAAGCAATAATGTGCAGAAAGAACTCCGGTCACATGTGGCCCAAGAGCAGTTTCCCAGTGGACTGTCCCGAGCTCCCTGGACTATGATCTCCATGTCATCCAGGAGGGGTCACTTGCCCTTCCAAAAGTCAACTCCCTGGTGCCTTACTCAGGAGTGAGTGTCTCATAACAGAAAATGGTCAATTGGTTCATTGATAAATTAAGGCACACTGGTGCTTCTGGCACGTGGACAGAATATATCAGCTGATGTCCACATGAGCAGCTGCTGTTCCCATCTCCCCATGGGCCTGCCTCCAGCTGCTCCTGCACTAGTCAGTGCAAATTAGATTGAACCATTCCTCTCTTAAACGCTGGGCAATTGTGAGTGGAGCTGCCAAGGACACGGCCAACTCCTTAGCACGTCATCCAGTCTGGCCCTCACTCCCTTTCTGGGCTCTTCTTTTGTGGCAGTCACCTCACATCTCTTGTTGTTAGTCAAGCCCACCATAATTAATCTTCCCTACCTCCTCCTCACCCCTCTACTTGGAATGTCCTTTTTTAACCTCTTTACCTAATGCATCATACTCATACTTTAAAGCCCAGCTCAGATGTTGCCCTCCACAAAGAACCCTGACAACCTGTCACAGTTTATTCTCCGCCTCTCCCATCAGCCCTCTGTTGTCGAGCTGTCCGTAGTACTGGCAGGACGCCTACTCCATGGAGCCACCCGAGTGCCCACTCACACGATACTGCCATTATGCCGGCTGATCTCTCTCCCACAAGACCATAAGCATTAGGAGGTCAAGGACGATTTTATAACCCTTTATCTGTCCGGCCAGGTGTCTGATAACCAACACATTTTATTTAATGAATTGATGAAAGAAAACAGAAATAAAGAAATGAATGAAGCTCTTTCTTACAAAAGACATCATCCTTCCCAGGTTTCCCATCCAAAATGCCTGGAAGCTACTCTTGGTAGGTATGAGTTGGTGAGGACCTAGACAGGGCCCCAGAGACATGTTTGCAAAAGGTGCATACTCACGGAGGTAGGAGAGGGAAATACTTGTGTCCAAAATAACAGCTCCCCTAGGAAACAGAAGTCAAGGAGGTCTTTCATTTCTGTATTTCTTGTTTTCACCCTCCTGTTCTCCCAGATAGATCTCATTTCTAATGAAATTTGTTAGGTGATAGTCTACAAATGTCCTCATTATTTTTTAAATTTATTTTTATTTTTTTTTTAATGTTTATTTATTTTTGAGACAGAGAGAGACAGAGCATGAATGGGGGAGGGGCAGAGAGAGAGGGAGACACAGAATCGGAAGCAGGCTCCAGGCTCCGAGCCATCAGCCCAGAGCCTGACGCGGGGCTCGAACTCACGAACGGTGAGATCGCGACCTGAGCTGAAGTCGGACGCTCAACCGACTGGGCCACCCAGGCACCCCTTTTTTTAATTTATTAAGTAGCTATCATCCCAGGCTTGAAAAAAATCCCATATCTAGTACTGTAGTCACTCTGTGAAGCACCATCCCCAGAAATTTTCCCGCTGGTAATTGTCATTTCCACCTCTAGGCCTGGCACGGGATTCCCGCCTGCTGGTTTCCTTTCTGGCTAAGTTGGTTCCTTTACATCATATGACTTTCAGTGACCCATATGCAATCTGGGGATCATCCTCCTAGGACTTCCTTCAGAAAGTTCACAAAGGTATGCTAAACATAAGCAATATATCAATTTTTAAATCCAGGTGGAATGAGTCTGTATCATATGTCCCAGGAAAGCCTCTTATGTTCTCTTATAAAGAAAACCAAAGAGCTTCTTGATCCTTGCCATTTTCTGTAGGAAAATGCCTCACCAAGTACATCCCTTCCCATGCACTCTGTAGTGGGTCATTATGGGGCCAGAGAAAGACACTGAAAACTTGTCCAAGCTGTTCAGCTCATATTTATTGACAGCTTAACAAAGACCCAGAGCTCTGCCAAGGCCTTTACATGTCTTGTGTAATCTTCCCCCAATTCCTGGTTCTGCAGGTGAGGATCCTGGGACACAGAGAGGCTGATAATTTACCCAAGGTCACATAGCTGTGGGTGCCAGAGTAAGCTTTTGAAGTCAGGTCTGCTGGCTTCAGAGCCTGAAAGTGTAACCATTACTCTGAGCTCTGTAGCATGTTCCCCTGACTCCGTGTTCAAGAAGAGTTTTTCCAACATGTGTAATTCCTAGATAGCTCTCTAAGACACGATCTTACTCCTTTTGACATTTTATGCTATATTCATATGGTCTTCTCTTTAAAAGAAACTATAGTAATTATTCAAAAAATATCATTCCAGTATTCATCATATAGATGTGCAGGCCTTTCTCACATTTTTTAAATAATGTAAGCCCCATGAGAAAAAGAAGATTATTTGTGTCTTCTTGGCCCACATTTTTAGATTTTGGTATAAAATGTCTTCAGTGGGTACAAACTGAACAACTCCCCTTGTCATTCACTGGAAACAGACACTTGCATTCTGCGTGCCTCTGTCCACAACCAGACAGAGATGTTTTTCCAAGGGACCTCACTCAGTTCTCAAACATTTATTAAGCATACCCTCTACATGGGACAATTGCCAGACAGTATGTGCAAACAGCGGGGAAGAAGACATGGCCCCTGGCTCTGCAGGAGTTAACAGTCCAGGGGTTCACCCCTGTAAGGAATGTGAGGTCCACAGACAGACGTATCATCAGGCCCACCGAAGTCCATAAGGCAAGAAGTTCAGGAGAGAAAGAAATCATAAAAACTTCGGAAAGTGTCAATTTGCTTTATTGGAAAAGGTTCTCGGAGGACAATTTCTCACCTCCAGCTTCTTTCATTAGTGCTCATTGGCCAGTCCAATAAGCTGGGAGGACCAGTCCAAGGGTGAGACTAGGGTGGAAGAAGCCACAAGTTGATTGCAAAGAACAGAGCTAAAGAAATAGGCGGGTTGCCGCTGAGTGTCCAGCAGCCTCACTGAAAATGGATTAATTTTTATGTCCAATGAATGTTATAACGGGCAACATATGAATATTCTAAAATAAATGGAAGGTCATGCAATATAAAACGTTAGGCAGTGAGCTTTCCTTCCACCCTCAGAGGCAGCCACTCTTACCTGGTTCTTGGACTCCTTCAAAGGTGAGTTCCATGTATTTATAAAGTAGTTTGTAAATGCTTCTGGACCAAGCAGGACTAAGTTAGGTGGCCCATCCCCAAGACCTGGCCCCAGGGATGGATCAGGAAAGTGGGCAATGAAGAGTTAAATCAGGGGGAATTGCTCCTGGGGGAACACAGCCTAGCTGACCACCTGCCATGTGCTGAGACACTGACAGGGAGGGAGAAACCAGCCCCTCCCCCCCCACAGCTCACCTCACCGCTGTGCTAGGCACTGCCCACCTTTCAGAGAGAAGCAATGTATGCGGTGGGCAAAGGAAGCGGATAGGGGAGAGGTTCTGGAAATTTCTAGGGAGGTTTTAAGCACTCACAAGCCAAACTGGGCCAGCTGCTCTCAGGGCTTCTTTGCGGGGGCGCTGGGGTGCTAGGACGCATGCTACCCCGTGGGGCTCAGGGTGGTGCCTCAGTGGTGAGGAGAGCTTTTAAATGTCTATCTTCCTAAAACTACTCTCCCTGCATCTAGGAGAAGCACGCAGTTGGTGTGTAACCTCCAAGGCAGCAAATCCAGTTGGTTATCACCCTATCCTGCATCATATTTGTAAAGTAATGAACGGTCCGTTTAACCAAGTTTGGGCTTCTGTGTCGCCCCAGCCACCTCCCCGCGCGAACCCTCAGCCGGGAAGCCACTGACGTGGGCGGCAGCCTTCCAGCCTCAATTCCCCTCCCTCTGCCACCCCTCTTTCCCCCTCCCCTCTCCGGCCCCTCCCCCCGCTTATTTGGGAGATTAGAGTTCATTAATTAAATCCTGTGCTTAGATCGAACTGTAACGTTATTCCAATCACATTTATCTTACAGGCGGCGGAGGAGATGGCAGCCTAGCTGGAAACGCGCGGGGGAGCCTCAGCCGGCGGCCGGGGACGCACAGCGCGGCGCGTTCCATCGCCACGCCGCCGCGCAGGCCCTCCATCTTCCTGCCCAGCCTCCTGGCCCCGCTCGGCCCTGCGTTGGGGGTCGGCTTCTCTCTGGGGCTCCTGCCCTTCCCCACCTCCCGGGCCTCCGCGGCTCCCCTGCCCGGTCCCCCTCCCCCGCCACACACGCTGACACGCGCGGGCGAACACACACACACTCACACACTGACACGCCAGCGAGCTGCTGGCCGCTCAATGGACCGATTTCCCTGCTTCCCTTGATCCCAGCCCAGCCCGGGATGAGAAATTGCAAAATGGCCCGGGTCGCCAGTGTGCTGGGACTGGTCATGCTCAGCGTCGCCCTGCTGATTTTATCGCTCATCAGCTACGTGTCCCTGAAAAAGGAGAACATCTTCACCACTCCCAAGTACGCCAACCCGGGGGCGCCCCGAATGTACATGTTCCACGCGGGATTCCGGTGAGTGCGGGCCTCTATTTGGGGGCCCCCGGGTGTCTGGTTTATTGGGGGGGGGGGGGAGATGACAGGGGGGTGTTTTGGCTTCTCCGAGACACTTTGGGCAAGATGACTGCGTGGTCCTTCCACTCCTCTTTCTGATTCTCCCTTCCCCCTTCCTTTATTTATTTGAACCCGAAGCCCCTAAAAGCCGTTGTCCTAATCAATGTGATTGCATTTCTCGTATTCTTCCTCTGCATCCCTTCCCCCATTTCAAAAATGGGGGGAGGGTTTAAGGAGAATGATGATGGAGGGAGAGGCAATGAGTGTGTGTGGGAGGGGGCGGTGAACCGGGAGATGGATGTGCGTGAGGTGAGCGCCTTCCCGGTGCGGCGTCCGCAGACTCAGCGGCCGGGCTCCGGGCGGTCCAGGGCGATTTAATGGCGCAGGCGCCGGACTCCCCGAGCGCTGTGCTCACTCCTCTCCGTCACGCCCCACCCCATCAAATGATGCGCGGGTCTGTTCTGAAGCCCCTGGGGTATTTTACCTCGATCCTTTCCCTACTGCTGCCACCACCGCCCCCCGCCCCCCTTTCCGGGATTTCTGCAATTCCTCCGCCCTCTGCGGGAAGCGAGCCTCCTAAGGGCCGCCTACCCTCGCCCCTGGTCCAAGTCGCCGCCGGGCGAGAGGGCTGGACAGGGAAGGGGCCAGGCGCAGCTTGGCGCAGCTCCTCGGGAACCCCTGCCTCTACCTGTGACCCTCAGGGGCTCTTCCAGGAGGACCTCCCGAGGGCCAGGTGGCAAATACAAACTGCAAGCTGTGGTCCAAGCCGGCCAGAGGTGCGGAACCTAGAGAAGCCCCACCCGGGCAGAAGAGTGGAGCTGCCCTGCGGCCTCCGGGGTCCCCAGTTAGGGGACAGGGAGTGAAATCAGACTCGGCTCGGGAAGTAAGAGGTTAAAGCAGGAGCCACCCCCAGTCTTCCCCTGGGACTCCGGTTTCCTCTGCCCTTTCTCCAAAAATCAATTCACCCGGACAGCCGGGGCGTCGCGGGTCGGAATAGCGGAGGCGCGGCCGCTGTCCGCGGTGCTGACTCCTTGGTCCTCACGGCGCGTCTGGCTCCAGCAGTGCGCCGGGCTCCCGCCCTGCTCTCCGCGAGACGGCCATTTTATGGTCTCTCCCGCACCCGGAGGGATGGACAATGGAGGCGGATTTCCCTACTTTTCCTTCTTCCCCCCGGGTGTGTGTGGGAGCAGGGAGTGGGCCAAATGAGAGGGGCTCTGGGGCGGGATGGAGCCAGTGCGTGTGCCAAGTGCACCCCTCACCCCACACGCGCGCGCCGCCCCCAGCCGCCTGGACTTTAATGGCTACGTTGGCTTCCCCCAGCTGAGGCCAGCACGTTTGTCTGTGTACTCATGCTCCTCTCCAGGTCACAATTTGCGCTGAAGTTTCTAGATCCGTCATTTGTGCCCATTACGAATTCTCTGACCCACGAACTCCAAGAGAAACCTTCTAAGTGGACATTTAATCGGACAGCGTTTTTACATCAAAGGTAGGATAGGGGGAAAAGATCCGAAAGGTGTTTTTGAATTCTGGAGTTCAAACAAAACAAAACAAAACAAAACAAAATACTCCAAAACAACAAAAATCTGTCCCCCACCGGAGGTGTTATTTGCATTGTCTTCTAGGCCTGACTGCACAAAGGCTGATTGGTAACTCTTTTTTATGTATGTAGTGCCCTCTCATAAAAAAAAGAAAACATCAAGAAGACCAATTTGAATGGGAGGGAAAAAGATATTTCCAATATGCTCCCTAACTTGGGCTTAATTGAGCACAATGATTTATAGTTAACATGCATGGGTAACACTGCCAAAGCCATCTACTAAAAAAAAACAAAAACAAAAAAAACAAAAACAATTGCATAAAGACCATCTAATAATGTATTTTCATTCTCCCACTGAGAAAAATGTTTAAAAATGAAAGAAAATAGAATTGTCTCACACTGAAACACACAGAAAATACCATAATCTGCCCTTATCAATTACTAGTCAAAATCTTGGCCCAAATATATGCAGGTATTTAAGTATGGTTTTGTTCTGGTTTTGCCTATTTGTTTTCATTAAACCTTTACAGCCCTTAATACATTGTAAAAGCTACCCAACATCATTTTTACAGGTTGTTGTCTTGTAACAGCCTGGTTTATACATGAGGGAGTTTGTGTGTGTGTGTGTGTGTGTGTGTGTGTGTGTGTGTGTGTGTGTATGTGCGTGAGGTGGGGAAGAAGGATGAGATTTATTCAAATTTATTATCCTGAGTGATTCTGGTCTACTCTTAGCAACCCCAGTTAAGTCATTACTCCTTCCTTTTTGGTGGGATTATTATGCTACTAAATGGAATGTGAGCCATCTAGTGTATTCATTAGGGGTGTGAATATTTATTTTACAAATGATCATTTTACCACTCATTTAGGGAGCTGTGTTTTGTCATAGCATTTCTAGTTACTGCACCCTTTTTTATTTTGAGTGACAGAATTAAAACCAATTCAGTAGATATCTATGGTGTCATGAAAAGCTGATATAGTCATGTGATTATGAATAAAAATTTTAAAACACTGTTCAATTAGAAATTAGTTCAATGGCAATAATTGAATTGAATAAATTCTAAACCATAGAAGTACCTTAAAAAAAACTATTGGGTTTTTAGTCCAATATTAATTTTATAGACAAACCAGAAAACTTTCATGGTAGAACACATTATACCTTTCCCAAGACATATTTCTAACATAGTAAAAATTAACTTCCCACACTGGGCCATGTGACCCAAATGACCAGTCAGAACAATATTTCCTTCTCAAAACTTCCCTCCTTTCAATCCACTTATTAGGTAAACTTTAATTAATTTTCCCAGTATCATTTTAAATTTACTTTACCTTTATAACAGGTAAAGACTAGCTTGTAAAGAACAGTATGGGTAACTCTGGAAATTTTAGATTAAAGCGTTCAGTTTATGTTGCTTTATATTTTGACAAGTGAAGTGTTTTTTTTTTTAAATAAAATTCCAGTTAAAGTGATGATATGCAAAGCATTTAGTTTCAATCCTATTTTTTTAGGCAAAAGACATAGGAAATTTACAATGTGATTTCTTAGAATTAGAGAATCTAGTAGCAAAGTAACATGTTACTGGTCTCTCATAAATATTTTAAATAGCTGAAACTCTAAGAGGAAATACTTCATTTTACTTAAAGCTCAACATGAGAGCAACCTGAAATTAATGCTAAGTATCACCCTTGCCTTGTTTATCCTCTGAATTCTTAGAATGTGCACACATTTTCAGGATTCACGATAGCCTGTTTTTCTAAGGATTAAGTTCCTCCAACTAAATTGTGTTTCTATATAATCAAGTATAAAAATATTCCTGTTTCATTATTCAAAGGACCTTAATGAGATTATCATCTCATTTCTATTAAATATGCAACTACATTCACTATTGTTACCATTTCCATATTTCAATAATAGATAGTATTATACTGACTCGTATCTATTTGGCTCTTATTTGGATACCAGTGACATTTGATATTCCTTGAATGCTGCAGTCCAATAGCAAACAAACAGTACCTGGTTACAAACTCTAAGTCACCAATGTTTGTGAATTAATGTGAGCTCTTTGGAGCCTGTGTAAATTGTCTCCCTGTATTTTCTGACATAGTTTGACCTCCTATGATCATGCCTCCTCCTTGACCAAATACACTTCTCACATAGAGCAGAAAACCAAAGAATGCCAGCTAAAACTGTAAGTGACAACATTTATAAGCCTTGAAGGATTACATCCAGAACTTGATTGAGAAATTAACACCTCTGTAGATTCTCAAGTAGTCTTTCCCGCAATGACCGCAATTATTATGAATGTATAATCTTTCTTAGATACAATGGGCCTACGATTCTTGTCTGAATGAAATGGCAGCATAAGACATAAGATGGAAAATCAATTCTTTTGAATGGGATGCATTTAATGAATTTCTTTTCATTTTAGGCAAGAAATTCTTCAGCATGTCGATGTAATAAAAAATTTTTCTTTGACCAAGAATAGTGTTCGGATCGGACAACTGATGCACTATGATTATTCCAGCCATAAATATGTTTTCTCTATTAGCAATAACTTCCGATCACTGCTTCCAGATGTGTCACCCATTGTGAATAAGCATTTTAATATTTGTGCTGTGGTTGGAAATAGTGGGATCCTGACAGGGAGCCGGTGTGGACAAGAAATAGATAAGTCAGATTTTGTTTTCCGTTGCAATTTTGCCCCTACGGAGGCTTTCCAAAGAGATGTTGGAAGGAAAACCAACCTTACCACCTTCAACCCCAGCATTCTGGAAAAATATTACAACAATCTTTTGACCATTCAGGACCGTAACAACTTTTTCCTGAGTTTAAAAAAGCTCGATGGGGCCATTCTTTGGATCCCTGCATTTTTCTTCCACACTTCAGCAACTGTTACCAGGACATTAGTTGACTTTTTTGTTGAACACAGAGGTCAGTTAAAGGTCCAATTGGCTTGGCCTGGAAATATAATGCAACATGTCAACAGGTGTGTATATTTTATTGCCTTTAAGTCTTACCCCACCAGATGGCAAATCAATATTGTAATCTCTTGGGGGTGGGAGGTATCTGGTTAGTTACTTGTTGTGGTTAGCTTAGAACTTTGAGGCAAACTCTTTATGTTTTTGTAATGAAAGAATGAATCATTCTCAGTAATAAGTTCAATCTCCTACTCTCCTACTTCCAGCTGGTAACAAAGTGCTATATGGGGGAGGGGGGGACTGGTGTTTCGTGAGTCTGCCCTCTCTAATCCCTGTCCCCTCCCTTGGTGGTAAGCCTAACAGGCAGTCATGGAAATCATCAAAAATCAAGAATTGTCTTTAATGGAGAGCTATGTCCCAATCATGCCAATGGCTGAATTAGACAAACCAAGTCAAGATGCAATTGACTTAAAATGTTCCTTTTGATTTTATATTTGGGTGTTTTGTCAATGTCCAAGATTAGAAAACCACTTAAGGAAAGCATAAATTGCATAACTGGCCTTTAAAATTTGGGATTTCAGTGCCAAAACATGTGAAAGATATTTTATGAGCTTGCTGTTATCCCTCATAATTTGATAGAGAGATTGATCAGAAATGCAATATTTTTGTCTAGTCTGTTGAGTCTTAATGCTGGCTGTACATTAGAATCACCTGGAGAACTTTTAAAACTACTGTTGCCTGGGCTCTACTTCAAGGGATTCTAATGTAATTTATCTGGCAGGGGGAGGGGAAGGGCCCGGTACCTGTTTTTCTTAATAACTCCTAGATGATTCTAATATGCAGTCAAAATTGGGAGCCACTAGTCCAGGGCATTTTATAAAGCAAAATCAGTTGTAGGATTTTTTTTAAATCATCTGAGGAAACTGCCTTAACTCTAATTTCCCCTGAGCAAGTAGCCTCCATGTCCTAACATACTGTCCGGATAGTCCCACAAGTTAAACCGGGTTCTGGGAGGACAGGTAACCAGAGAATTCTAAAGATGTTTATCCCATAGCATATTATTCCCATCCTGTAGTCCTCTGAAGTCTACCAAACTTAATGTCTGTTTAGGTTACCTCTGATAGAAGGAGGAATCATCATCTAATAAAGTAGTATATATCTAACAGGTAGGGTGACACCATAATATATAGTCCAAACTGGAGCTCTGTCTTTAAGAGAAAGAGGGTACTATTAATAACAACAGGATAACAAACAAAAATTGAGACTATCCCAGCTTCCCAAGATGTATGGTCATCTTTTCGAGAGGTTAAGTAGCCCAACTCTTGTTTAAAGATGAGTCAACTGAGGTACAAAGAAAAGGAATTATTTACCACCCAATGTCACTGCCCCAAATGGGCAAAATCAGAATTAGAAGCCATGCCTCCCACCAACCTGTCCTCCTGTGGCCTTTTGACCTCATCATTTTGCTCCTGCCTTACTTGACTTAAGTTCAGCCATACCAAAGGAATTGTCAGAAGTCATTCTAACTCTTTAGTAAGAAAACCAAGACTAAACTGTTACATTTCAACTGGAATGGGGAAAGGTCTGTGAAGCTTTCAAGTAATAAAGAAGGAACTATACGTGCTTAGAAGCTTCAGGAAATTGGCCTGTGTGGCCTACCCTGCCCCTAGCTTTTCAGAAAGGCCACGGAGTTAGCCATAATGCTTCACAGCCACTCAGGCTTGAACCAAACACATTGGTTCAATGAAAACTCAAGGGAAATACAGTCCGTAGAAACCTGATTCATAAACAGTTTAATTTTGCCTACACAGCAAATGATACACACACACACACACACACACACACACACACACACACTCCCTAGCAGTCTCGAATATTTGGTAGTATAGGTAGGAAGGCTTCAAACTACTGTTTCAATATGGAAGGAAAAACAGCCATAATTTAGCTTTTTTTTAATTCAGAAAGTGTTTAAATGCTTTTCTTGGGTTCTGGCATGCTAAAGAAGGGAACCCCTAGGAGCCCTTAGGTAGAAAACAAAGGAACAGGGAATATGATTTTTTTTTTTACAAGAAGCTACAGAAAAATAAGGCCCCACAATCTCTCCAGACCAAAGAAGAAGCATTTAACCAACCTCTAGATTTGGATAAGAAGGTGACACAGGAGCATAGTCACTCCCATTGCTGCCAGCCTTCTGCAGTGTCACCACTGAGTCAGGGCCACCACTCCTTAGCACAGCCAAGAGCCGGGGCTCGTGTCACGCGATGTATAACCTGTGCGGTCACACAGGAGCTGTGCTCAGGAGGGCTGGCACTGGGTTTAATGCCCTGCTATCGCCCTCTGGAAACTCAGTGATTTTTGAAAGAAGGGCCCGCATTTTCGTCCCATACTGGGTCTCACAAATTATGTAGCCGGTTCTGCCCAGAGGTGTTCTAAAAGATAGATTCAAAGCAAATACTACTTTAAAAAAGGCAAATCCATGTACCAATCCACCTCCTGGCCCAGTCATGTTGACCTATTTGCCTGAAACCAACACTGGCTTCTGAATCCACATGTACTTACTGTTCCACAGGTACTGGAAAAACAAACATTTGTCACCCAAACGGCTGAGCACAGGTATTCTCATGTACACCCTTGCGTCAGCGATGTGTGAAGAGATCCACTTGTATGGATTTTGGCCTTTTGGATTTGACCCCAACACAAGGGAAGATCTTCCATACCATTATTATGACAAAAAAGGGACCAAATTTACCACCAAGTGGCAGGAGTCACACCAGCTGCCTGCCGAGTTTCAGCTGCTGTACCGAATGCATGGGGAAGGGCTCACCAAGCTGACTCTGTCACACTGTGCCTAAGACTCTGAACAGAAAGTGCCAAATGGCCATTTGAAAAGTGCCCCAAATCAAACGGAATAGTCTTCAGAATAGAACCCTAGAGAATTCCTTATAAAGACTGTCTGCCGCTTAAAAGGAAAGATCTCTTCTCTCCCTCTTTTTGCACCTGCTCTCTTAAGAGTCTTGGCAAGACAAACGAATTGAAGCCACATGATGTAAACTTGATTGATAAAGGGAATGTCGCATTGGGAACCATGCTGCTAACAAAATGGTCGGAAGTATTTTAGTGTTTGTATTTTGATAATAAACTGCCTCCCATTTTTTTATGAGGACGGGAGCTGTCATTGCTGCAGCTTTGAGATACAGTCCTCATTGTCACAGGCCTCTGGCCAATTTGGGCAGGATTTCAGTTTTGCCTGGGTGGGATCAGACTCTTCAAAACGGAAACAAAAAACCCATTTGCGTATCTCATCTCTCACTCTCTCTATTTCTCGCTGTTGTTCTCAATCTCTTCCCTACAATCCCTCGCCCCACCACTGTGGAGTTTAATAATTTGCTAGGAATCATATTAAATTAGCTTTGCTTGTATGTGTTGCATCTGTACTTGCTTGATGTGTTCAAGGCTCTGGGTAACTTTGCTGTTTCGTGACAAGCTGACCAAATGATGATGGGTCCCCTTATGACTACTTTTATAAGAAATGCCTCTTACAAAGTTCTCACTAGTCCATGCCGTCATTCGACAGCAGAGTGGTCCCTCTGTGCTGAGTGGCATCTTTCACTATCACAAAGAAAATGAATGTCATGGGTGGCACTGCATCTCTTGACACGAATGCTATTGTGGCAGATCATTCTATCGCCACATCTGTGAGGGCATGCCAGCCTGAGTTTAGTGCGTCCCACAATCCCAACCCAAGAGCTGGGTTGGGCATTCTCTCAGAATATAGAGGCAATGAGTCAGCTTAAGATCCTGGGACACAGAGAGGAAAAGGAAGAAAAATACTTAGAAGTTGTTATGGAATCCCCATATACCCTAGAGCGTTGTAACCATGGTGCCCATTCAGAGACACCTGGTCTTTGAAAGCCAGCAGAGTTGCAGCAAAGTAGAAGACTAGAGGTTGATCAGGACAGGCCCCTGTGGGAACAGTGCTGAGGTGAGGTCATCTTCAGTGTCACTGTGTCCACCAGCACCGCTCAGAACCATTTGTTCTCTTCAAGATAATTGTAGACACTGGATAGTCCCTTTTCCCACTGAAATCAGATCTGTATATCTAAAAATTAAGGGTTTCATAAGGAAAAGCCATTGGGTAATGGCAAGATTTGATACAAAATAACCCTTGGAATTTAAGCTGTGTAGATCTGCCATGAAGGAATTAGTTGGCCGTTCTGTCTTTTTTTATTATCATTATTTCAGCCTTAGAAGTAGAAATCACATCACTCCCACCCCGGGCTTTTCACTGAGCAGCACTTTGTTCTTCCAATTCGGCCCAAAGTCTGGCCAAGTTGATGTTAAATTTTAATAAGAGTTTCTTTCTTCTTTCCAAATGCCAGTCAAGCACATTTGTAATACATTTGGGTGGGGTAGCTTGTTCTTTTCCAGAAGTCTCATCCTACACTGCTTGTAATGTTACAAATGCCGTTTAGAATAATTGCCATAGTTCAGTGATCGGCTCACTGTCCCTCTTTGGGAAGGTATAATCAGGCCCCCCATTAAACCGCATACAATAAGAAAAGACGTTGTTTCTTATGCTCATGTGCCTCCTGGTCCTAAAGGGGAGATGTCTGGTTCTAATTGTTTTCAGAAAGCTAATCAGAGCAGCTAACATATATCCAGATACTAACTGGTGAAAGAAAAACCATACAGGCTTGGAGTTGCTGCTAACTGTGGCACATCTTACAAAGTTGTACGAATGGCAATCATCCAAAGAGATGGGAAGAAACAGGAATAGATGTTTCAAAATGGGAAACACTGACACAGCTCAATACTTGAAAGACATTAGAGGAGGAGGTAGTGAAAAAAAAAAAACATGTTTTAAATTCACTGGTATAACCTGGTGGGCATCAACACCACCCCATGCTTGTTCCCTGTCACTTTCAAGAGGACAGTGCCACAGCGCTCATGCCGTGCTCTGCGAGGATCACTGCGAGATTGACAACTGACAGGAGTGTCTAGTTGGCTCTTCCTAAGCACTTAGTTCATCTGGTTGCGGCTGAGTGATATTAATGCCAATATTACATGGGCCAGATCCTGACTCTGGAGTTTTAATCCCAATGTGCCCATTAGATTTCACTAAATATAAATATGTAGACACGTTGAACCAGGGAGGTTAAAAGAGCACAGGACCAGAATCCCTAAAACTGGTTAATTGTTCTATGGTGGACCTTTTAAAGTAGACCTCATCATAATGCTGTTTTAGGAGTGGGGGTTGTTTTGTAGTTTCAAGTTGAGGAAGACGTTTTACATCTCACACCACTCTCGGCTTCGTCTTAACCTCAGTGTGAAAGGACTTTACCATCCCCCAGTATCATCTCATCTGTTGCTTTCACAAGAACTCAAAACGGGCTTCTTTCCTAGAATCAGAGGGCTCAGCAGCCAGGCCTATCCCATTTCCGGGCAGGACTTCCTGGAACTGATCCAAAAGGACCACCACCCTTCCCTGTTCTGAAGAAAATCTTAAGCCCTGCCATAGGGTTAACCACAATTCTCATAGCTTATAAATTCTTTCTGTACAGCCTATGTGCCTCCTATTGGAAAACTTGGACACAAAATTTGGGTAAAGCGTCTATCCCAGTTTTCGGCAGGTAGTAAACACTCACTAAATGGCAGCTTTTACTGTTACTTCTATTGTTAGTTGTGCCCTTGACTTACAATTGCAGCACAGAGAAATGCAGCCTCTAGCTGATCATACACGATCTCTTTTTGTTTTTGAGGACTGTTTCAAAGGTCAAACCTATGGAACCACTGTCGCGACCAAAAGACTCGGTGGGTCCCCTGAGTCCTGATTAGAAAGGCAGTGGTGTAAGTAGCCAGAACTCCCTGGCCTGTGTGGTCAAGAGCAGTGAAATGGGCAGACAGGACTATTGAGTTCCCCCTCCTGATTCAACTCAGATACAAATCCCTGGCTTTTGCACTGCCCTTGCTTTTCTGGTTCTAGGTTAAGTGCATCCTTTTATCAGAACCTTTCATCTTTTAGGATACTCACAGCAGAATCCACCCTCAGCCATTGGAATGAATTTTACCGTAAAGCCCTCAAGGCTGTCTACACATGATACCAACACAAATGACCAATTCAGTCGCAGAGGGGAAAAAAAAAACCCACAAACATTTAGTGACCTGCTTAATGCCAGTCCCTCAGTTTTGCATTGGCTGTTCTGAGAGTCATGTGCAGGGATTGTAAACCAGGGGATTCAGGACTAAAATGTGGTACCAAGAGTTCCTCCCACACCCAGAAATCTTTCCCATATTTGATGATTAAAACATTTATGGCTCCTCTGCCTTTGCTTCTGGGTCTCAAGTGTCCTTGACCATTATAAAAGTGCTGTGTGTTTAGTAGTGTTGTGTGCCTAGCAGTGCTGTGACTGCTGTACCATGGTGTCAGGTGACCTTGGTGTCAGGCATGTGACCATGAGGCTGCCAGCCAGGATATGCAAGGTGAGAGGTCCCTCCAGCCTCCTTGTGTCTGGATCTCCAATTATCCACGAATATGAGTGCCATGACTAACCTGATTTGGTGGGACGCTAAGGAATGGAAGAGCATTTCTTCTGACTTTGGGCTAAGCAGTAATTTTTGGACACTCTCAAACAGCAAAGAAGGGTGGCCTGAGGCCAGAGGAAGCAGGGACAGAACTGTAGAAACATGGGATATTTGAAATGGAAGAACCTTTCAGTTTCTCTAGTCCTAATCCTTGATGCTACAAATGAGAAATGGAGAAGCAGAGAGGCTAAGGGATTTCCCAAGATTGCAAGGATAATGAGTAGAAAAAGTATGACTCCTCATCTCCTCCTTATCAGCATCTAATGAAGATGGGCACAAAAAGAAGGTGATTTTGGTCTGGGGTCCTCATGGCACAGAAAACAAGTAGTCTGTAAAGGAAGAAGATTTATCCCTCTCCCACAAAAAGTATTTATTTGTCAATACAAAACAATAAGGGAGATGGTTGCCTAGGCATACAACAGTCCACGGGTAAGATCCTACATTCTCCTTCCTCTAAAATAAGAGAAAACCAACTTGGTAAGTCATGATTCTGGTAAATCACAATTTAGTTACTGATAGTTCACAGTTGATAGCTGGAATTTTATCCAAGACTCTCTTCGCTTATGAAACCTTGTTTTAGAAATATGTATGCACAATTTAAAAGCTGAATACTGAGAATAGTTATGTACTTCTTTTTAAAAATCTTTATCAATTTATTTAACCTAAAAAAAATGGTTCACTCATTGTATTGCTCCATGTATATAGTTTTCAGCTGGGGCCTGTTGAGATAAGGAATACCTTTTGTCAATTCATTCCACATCGTAAGTAATTTCAACAGCAGACTTTACATTATTGCATTTAGTTCAATATGCTAAGAAGACGTGTAAATAATAGTGAATAATTTGGGCCGAGTCTTCATGTGCAAAATGACAGACCAGTTTTCTATATAAATCTGCATCTCTAAATTGTTTTCCTCTAATGGTTTCAATGTACCAAGCAAAAGTATCTGTGTAGCCTCTACTTCTCCCTGAATACACAGAACTGTCCTTTTGCTTACAAAGAGAGTTGGGGCTGTGTATGTGGCTGAAAAACCCAGATGGAACATGACAAGTGCCAGAGACTTAGGTGGCCCTGGGCCACCTGACTGATGTGACTGGGCTCTGTGGCCCAATTTATCAAGGCCACAGTTGAATTGATGACAAGGACCAAAATGACTAAATATTGCTTTGCCACATAAGTATAACGTTTGAAATGGGAAACCTTTTAGAACGTCATTATTGTATTAGAGAGTATTTCTGAAAATTTGTTTTTATTGTGATTATTATTATTGAAGATATGTGTTTTAATAGATGTCTTATCCTCAATGAAGCCCGTTCTCCTGCTGTTAATTACAGCGGAATCATAGGGAAGAGCCTGTCGCAGAAAAGCTGACTCCAATCTAAGATGACAATGGGGTGATGGGGTTAGGACCTGGATTATGCTGCTGATCCACCAGCAAACAAAGCTGGATGATGTGAGGAGCTCTTTAAAACACTCTTCCTCCCCACACCAGACCTTTGACTCAGAATGTGCTGAGATAAGCTAAGCTTACAAAGATTCCCAGGTGATTCTGATGTTGCCAGCATTGGGAAACAAATAACATATAGCCAAGTCACATATACCATTTTGACCAAAGTAGCTGAACGCTTATCACTCCTCATGTAATTGGTATCCTATCTGTCCCTTAAAGTTATCATAATACCCGGCAATATAGACACAGTCTTAGTGACTCAACTATTCAAGTTGCGTTTTGGCTGAAGTGACCTGTCACTAATTTGTAAGCAAATAGCAACTGGTTAATTTAGTCAGAATGGACGCAAGCCTGAAGACAGAGCGAGGGACATAGCTTTAATATACTTTACCCCAAGGCCGGCTCTTTATATTTCACTTTTTATATTTCAAACTAAGAGGCAGATCTCAGGTCAATCATCTTTACAGATAGACAGACTGAGAAACAGAGAAGTTAAGTGGTTCATTCAGATTCTACTTGGATGTCATTCCCAGAGCCTAAAATATTCCTAAAGGGGTCTGATTTCTCAACCTACAGGTAATTCCCCAAATACAAAGATCCTCAGGTTAAAATGAAACCAATCAAAAAAGGAAATTCAAGAAGTTAAAATTTTAAGACCAACTGAGTATAAAATTCTAAGACCAGCTGAACTGGTTGGCACTGGCTGCCGTGGGCCAGCCTCTGTTGAATAAGGTGATACCACTCTAATGTGGTTTGGGCCAGGCTCATTTTGACAGCTGTGCACATGCAAAGCCTTTAATCATCAGAGATACTAAAGGGCTCCTGTGATTTTCTTTCCATGGGGCTCAGAGACGATTGTAGCTCTTCAGTGTGCTGCTAAACTTTTAACAACTGGATCTGGAGAAAGTGGGGCCCTGATTTGTAGCATTTGCCAATTTCCACGGTATAAATACTGTCAGCATAGAGTTTCAAGCTACTAACTTGATGTCAACCAGCTGAATATGTAAAAACATGTTTTCAGGAGCCAATACGAGCTGGCTCCAGCACCGCACTGCCTGAACGACTTCTGAGTCGGTGAGTCCCACATGGGAGAGGCTAGCAGTGGCTTTGGAGAAACTCCCAAGTGCCCCCTCCCTGCAAGGAGGCGTTTCTACTTCGGTTAGATCTACTAATTTTTCGTATATTATTGTGTCCTTGAAGCTAAGGACCCTAAGGTGTTCAAAATATTTCCTAGCCATGTGACTCTTAGGAACCTCTCAACAGACCACTCAGTACTTTGAGAGATAACCAGCCACGGTTTTTCTAATTTCTAAGGATGAATTTCCAGGTAAACATTTTTTAATTTAACTGCCCGTTGAAACCATGTTTGGCTGATCTTTTCTCATATCTTATAGTCCATTACCTGTTTCCCCAGATCTCTAATTTTCCCTGTCCACTTGCTCCTCATTCTTCTGACACAGCATCCAGAAATCAGCACTTGCACGGAAGCAAGGGAAGAATGGACATCCAGTAAGCTTACCTAGACTTACCACCCCTAGAGAGTCTCCTTTCTTCAAGTGTCTCTACCCTAGTAGGGGACACCTGCTAAGCCTCATGCCCAAGGCTTGAGTATGCATTCGGCTGGGCTTTCTTTGCCCTCAAAAAGTTTCTGACTGGCTGTAAACAGCACAAATAAGAACACCACTGGGCAAACTTTGTAGAGGAAGGCATCATGTGATGCCTTGCCCTTAGCTATGCTAGTGTAAGGCAGGACCTGGAAAAAACCTACCAAATCAAACATTTGGCCACTACCATCCCCTGGGCATTGAGAAGTAGTTGTACTATAAACTTCCTTCTTCTTCCTACTGGTTGTAAGGGAATTTCCTACTTACAGAGTGTTTAGAAATCAAATACTCTGGTGAGCCACAGAACAAGCTTTGTTTGCAAATTAAAGGTTTTTCTGATGGAAATCATTCTTAGGTGAATTTGATTAAATCCTTTGGAAGTCAATGCTGGAAAAATAATGTATTTAATTCCTCAAACATAGTAAGTGGACATAGGCTTTTATTCTGTATGTAGTAAATCAAAGCTAGATTATAAAGGACAAAATCTAGTTTCCTTGCTGTCATAAAATATCCTACAGGGTCTATAACATGTTTCTAGACTATAAATGTTTGAAACTCAACTTGAACATTGTCTATCTTATGTTTAAAAGGCCAGGGTATCCCTCTGTTTTCTGTGCTCCTTAACAGCCATTGAAATGACTTTGCTTCTCTATACTGAATAAGCTACATCTTGTTTTAAATGGATCAGGTACATGTTCAGATGTTTTTCTGTATTCAAAACAAATTGCATGTAGCCTGGGCACAAAATACACCTTCATCCCCTGGCTCTTTTCTGGACACCAAAGAGATAAGGCCATAGCTACAAGCAGAAGGGAGTTGACAGAAGGCCCCATCTTATTATGAACAAATTCACAGTAAAACCAGCCTTGAGGAATGAGTCACTCCCAAAATATATTTAGCCAGGGAAATAGGTTAGAAAAATGGGTAGATGATGGCAGAGAGGTTTGTTCAATGTGTAGAAGTGGAATAAAGTCATTGAAATACTTACAAAAAGGAAAGGGAAGTTTCCCTCTGATATCTGGAATCTAGACCATTTTGCAAGACTTAGAATAATTGGTCTCCATGTCTAAACACTCTTTAACCATGTTTCAAAATCCAGGTCTCAGCCCTTATTATACAGAAAATCAGCCTTACAGCCAAGAGCCCTTGGAGGGGGTTATTGATGAGTTGAGATCCAATCACCAAGCATCAGCAATTAGCGCTGAAATTCTCCAAGGACACAAAACAAAAATATTGAAACATCACAATGCAGCATCGTTTGTTCACATAGGAGAATCAACTACATGCCTAGCAGAACTTCACAGATCTAGACACTATCTCAGGTCTAGATTCCAGATCAACATCTTCAACATGGAGATGAGACAGCTGAGGGTCAGAGAGTAGGAAGTGACTTATCTGCCCAGCCAGTTAAAAACAATCAGAGTCAGGGTCTCCCAAACCATGCTGCACACCATGCTGCCTCCGCTCTGCAGGGGGGAGGCTGACAATCCACTGTAAAGCATAAATCAGAAGTCAAGACGAAAGAATGTTTGCGATATCTTCTCTCACATAACCTACTTGGTTTCACCACTTCATTTTAGCCTCATTTTAAAGAATGCTACACCAATGTAGAATGAACAACCAAGCTCTTTTCAGAGTAATGATGAAACCGAAAGGTCAAAGGTGGGAGAACAGTGAATGTAAGTTATTAACGAAATGAGCAAGAAGCATGTGTCAGGGAAAATCAATGCTTCTTCCATTGTCATAACCACGGAGCCCTCCCCTCACACACTTGACGCATTTATTTTGGAAAATGCCATCTTATGCTGAGACACTGGCATTGAAGACTTCACTCCTTCTCACCTACATCAGAAGTACTCTCACTCTTCGGGAGAAGCCGTGGCCCTTAGGATCAGACTCACATCTCCTGTGACAGGCAGCCTCAGCTGCCCTCAGAAACAAGCTGCCAGACTGGCAGGGCCATGGAGACCTGAAAGGAGCCAGCCCTGCTGGACTGAGGAACATGTAAATATCTTCTGCCTTCTTGGTGAACAAGGATGATCATCTTTCTTTTGTAGGGGTAATTGTGTGTATATTGTGACTAGTCCGTGAAGAAAATGCAATGATTTGCTTCGACAGCTCCCCAAATGTACCTGTTAAGTGTGAATGTGCCTGCCTCATTGCCTCATGTGCCAAACACAGTACTGAATGCGTTGTTTTTAAATAAACTGTTTTACTGTGCATTGGAAAACACTGCTGGTTGTCTCTGTCCCATTTGGAAGACCCCCCCTATCTCCCCACACACACACGAACATTCTCCATCCAGTGAAGAGATTAAGCGCATCCTCCTTTTGTTCATTCCCTGGGTTTTGAGGAATTCTCCAAGGAATTCTCCTTGGAGATTTTCAGAAAGGTTGGGCTTAGCTGTCTTCAGCCATGAACGAGTAGCAAATAGTAAAAGCACCCCCCCCACACACACACACCATCTTTCCATTGGCCCTTTATGCAAATGATGCAAGAGGACTTCATATGATTAATAATAATACATTAAGCTTGCGTGTACAGTCACACACATCATTTTATTTCAGCAAGGATCAGGTGACAGAGGGACACTGAGGGACTTGGTCCATGTTACACAGTCGATGGCGAAGTGAAAATGAGATCTCGGCCAGACTCTTGGCCCAGGGCTCTTTCTCTTGCCTCTTCACCCCATTTCAGCACTTTCTCATAGAGCCTTCCCAAATGCCCCCATCAGCCTCCATTCCTTTACACAGTGTTAACTGTCTTCATAGCATTTTCTCTCCCTGTTTGAAGTGATAGTATTTAAGAACTCATTGTCTGTGTCTGCCACCGTGTTATAAGCTCTACCTTCAACAAAGCAGGCAACTTTGCCTGTCTTAATTATACTATGTTCCCAGTGCCTACAATAGTTCTGGGAACTTGGCAGGCTATCAACTGATATTTGTTGGATGGATGGATGGATGGATGGATGGATAGATGAATGCATCATACAATTCTATGTATCACTTCTCTTTTTTTATCTCCCTTCCCATCTTTATGCCTACACCACAGACACCAAAAGTCCTCACTCTGCTCTGACTGTGCTACCTCAGCACCATGAATAATAGTATTTTTTGACTGAATGAATGAACAGCCCTAGGAATTGTTTTACTCGATATCCATGCTCCAACATCAAGAATGTCTCAGCATATTAATGCACCAAAGCACATCCTGTTCTTGTACTTGGCTAATTATAATTTCAAACAAAACAAGAACTTCTGTAGGGTGAAATATAGCATTATTGGAAAGACCCTGCCTTCAGTAAACAGGGTCGTGTCCGAAAGGGCCTGCTGCAATGCTCCTTAATTCAAGTTGAAAGCCCTCATTGGTCACTATGTACAATACTGGGCAGGATAGGAACAGGATACAAAATGAGCAAAAAAATCACAATGCCTATCCTGAAGGAACGTACATGTCTTATTGTCAAAACAGTTCAACACATTACCAGGGAATATCTTTTATCCTGGGCAGCACCAGGGAATGTTAGGGTGCAGGTAAGGGACAGAGAAAAAAAAGAATGGCCACCCCACCCTACCCCCTATCCCCACTGACACAGGGTATGATATGTTCTCCTAAAATAAAACACTTCACAAACTTTGGCAAAACATGGAATTGACACCAAGTTTATTGCAGGCTCTCTTTGCCTGGAGCCGCATAGTACAAATTAAATTTTAAAAGCAGAATTTTTTCCCTAAGAAAATGCATTGGCACAGCCTGATCAAGACAAAGAGGATTAAGGAAACCCAACTCATAAAAGGACCAATCTGACCCAAGACTCCCAAGCCAGTAAGGGAAGTAGGCTTTCCGTGTCAGTCTAAGCAAGAGCACGGGCTCCTTACCCAGAAGGCCTTACTTAGGGTCTAAAGGCCTGGGGTGGCTGATACCCACCTCGACAACTGAGGCACCCTCCATTCTGAGTGTGCTATTCTTGGTGAGTAAGTTAGCTCGATAAATAGCCTGGTCTGGACGCAGTGTCATGATGCTCAGAATGTCATAGGTGACCAGGAACTTAAGGATTCAGTGAATTGAAAGCTCTCATTTCCAGATGAAGAAACCGAGGCTCAGGAAAGAAAATGATTTGTCCAAACATAATCTCCTAGCAAGCAACAATTTAAGTAAGTTATCAGTTTTTCTGGGAAGCAAAAGAAAAAGAAAGGTTTTTTGTTTGTTTGTTTGTTTTAAATGATAATTTTTTTTAACGTTTATTTATTTTTGAGACAGACAGAGACAGAGCATGAACGGGGGACGGGCAGAGAGAGAGGGAGACACAGAATCGGAAGCAGGCTCCAGGCTCTGAGCCATCAGCTCAGAGCCCGACGCAGGGCTCGAGTTCACAGACCGCGAGATCGTGACCTAAGCTAAGTCGGACGCTTAACCGACTGAGCCACCCAGGCACCCCAGGTTTTTTGTTGTTGTTGTTTTGTTTTTTATATCAATCAGCGTTCTTAACTCTAAATGAAATATTTGAAAGCACGGTCTCCTCATCTTAAGTTAACTCTTTTTTCTTATTATTATAAAAATATTCTTGAGGCATATGGCTGGCTCAGTAGGTAGAGTGTATGACTCTTGATCTCAGGGTTGTGAGTTCGAGCCCCACATTGGGTATAGAGATTACTTAAAAAAAAATCTTTAAAAAATATTCTTTGAAAAAATATTAGAAAAGAAAGATAAGTAAAAGAATGTTTTTTAAAAAACGCCTAAAACTTTCACCTGTTCTTCTGAGTGTATACTTGTCCTATACCATGCATACTGTGTGTTTCCTGCTTTTTCTCCACTTAAAAATACACCAAGACATTTCCATGTCATTAAATATTCTTTGATGAGCTCACAGTATGGAAGCACTTAATCAATTCTCTATTGTTTCAAATTTAAGTTTAGGTTCTTTGCCATTATTCATTGCTGTAAACTGTGCTTTGAAGAACATCTTTGTAATTAAATGGTTAAACATCCATGATTATTTCCCTGAATAATCTCCTGAAGTAGATTTTCAAGAGGCATGAAAAAATTCAGTAAGAGGAGTCTTTTTCAAAAGCAGTTAGAAACGTTGACTAGAAGGTCAATGACAAAATTTCTAAATCTTTATTTCCCTAGAAAACTTTAAAAGGAAAGGTTAGGAGAAAAGCATACATCATCGAGGATGACTTCCTCCACAGAGAGGGAAAGCCTTTTTATGTACTATATTAACATAAATAAATAAGCTACTGCTGTGTGCCACTTAAATTCAGTTACCGGGGGCACCTGGATGGCTCAGTCAGTTAAGGGGCCAACTTCAGCTCAGGTCACCATCTCACGTTTCGTGAGTTTGAGCCTCGCGTCGGGCTCTGTGCTGACAGCTCGGAGCCCGGAGCCTGCTTCGGATTCTGTGTCTCCCTCTCTCTCTCTGCCCCTCCCCCGCTCATGCTCTGTCTCTCTCTGTCTCTCAAAAATAAATAAAGATTAAAAAAAAAAAGATAAAATTCAGTTACCGTATCTCTTGTTTAGGAGCCAGGAGAATTTCACACATTTAGAGAGAAAGCCCATCCAATCGCTCCTCATGGTTAATCAAATAAAAAGCACCCAGGACTATCTGGGAAAGACAAACCTTCAATACAATGATGGATAGCTCTTTTCCTTATTCCAAGAGGATGTTTATTGCTTACTCAATCCTACCAAGCTAATAATGCTTCCAATTCACATTAAGTCCAAGAACTCAAAATGAGGAGGATGAACTAACACTCTACCTTGAGGCTACACAAATCCTATAGATCAGTTGTTTTTGTTGAACTTTCTTTTAATCAATACCTCCACTTCTCTAGGAGACATGTGACTAAGCAAATTGAAATATGAACATATAGATTTTCAAAGCAGATACATTAAGGGTAGCTGAAGAAATCACTACAGAATTCCCTATTCCCCATTGCTGTCCCTCTCTTAAGTAAATCTGTATTTGCACAGAAAAATATATTAGTAAATATATTAATCACTATAGGTCTTACGGTCTCTATAACAACTACTCAACTCTGCCATTGTAACACAAAAGCAGCCAGAAAGCATATAAATGAATAAGTATGGCTGTGTTCCAATAAAACTTTATTTATAAAATAGGCAGCAGCCAGTGGGGCTATAGTTTGCCAACTCTTGCTTTAAGTAACATGTCCTTTATGTAAAATATTTCAGTTGACAACCTTCGTTGTATTCATTTCCTAGGGCTATCATAATAAATTACCATGGTGTCAGTGGCTTAAAGCAACAGAGATTTATTCTTTCACAGTTCTTAAGGCCAGAAGTCTGAACTCAAGGTATCAGCAAGGCTGATTCCCTCTTGTGGTTCTGAGGGAGAATCACTCAATGTCTGTTTCCTTGCTGCTGGCGGCTGTTGGCAAGCCTGGTGTTCCCCGGCTTGTAACTACGTAACTCCAGTCTGCCTCCATCTTCCCATGGCCTTCTCTGTGTGTCTGTATCTCTTTCCCCTTCTCTTCTAAGGACCTGCCACTGGGTTTGGGGCCCCCTGTAATCCAGAGTGATCTCATCTCAAAATCTTCACCTTAATCACACCTGCAAAGACCCGTTTTATGAATAAGGTCACGTTCCAGGTGGACATATCTTTTGGAGGCCACAATTCAGCCCACTACATCCCTTTAGGATATAACCCTGACCACCAAGTAATTCAAGGGCCCACAGAGAAGAGCCCGTGGAGCACAATTCAGTGATGCAGACTCAGATGTGTTTCAGGTGCCATTTTTTTCCCCTTTGAAGGTAACAAACCCATACTGTACATGCCCAGCAGCATTATTGGGTGGTGGAAGTTATGTTCTCAAATGACATTTATAAAGCTCTCCAGTATCTATAGACAGTAAATGGATGTGCTTCCAACAATGGATTCAGAAACAAATCAAATATCACCTCCGAAGTCAATAAATTCTAAAGATGTTGTAAGTATACAAGAACTCATTCCCATACCCGAGAGATGCTCAGTGCCAGGGATACTGATCTTATGTTAACTGAGTTTTCTGGCCGGGGTGCATGCAACCACGTTGAAAGTAAAAACGTGTATGGCGAAAATACAAAAGTTGACCGACCTATGACATGAAGTGATAAGTTCAGAAGAAATTCCTGAAACGTTTCAGTAGACACAGTTGTTCAACACTTAAAGATCAATTTAAAACTCATTCTCATCTTGCAGCAGATACCATAGATATATAGATATGGATCTAAACAACTTTAGTCACAAACACCAGTATGTCTGATTTCACCTCCAGAAACCTTTGTGACCTAATCAGCAAACAAAGCCTACTGGGAACTAAGGTGGAAATTTAGTTGGAGATATTTTTCTCAGAAATAGAAACTATCATTAACAAAGCATAGAGATAGTAAAGGAGGGTGATTGAGTGACTTGAAAGAGAGAAAAGTCAGAGTTAAACAGAAAATCAGAAACTGAACACATAGATTTGTTTTGTCCTTTTGGAAGCATTACATCCTTCAAAATGGAACGTTTACAGTACAAGAAAGTTTTCTGCCTTAAAGGACATTAAGATCAGAATGACTACTTGGAGCTTCATTCTTAGGAGATAAAATTACATGGAATGTGAAGGCTTCCAAAAGGAAATGGCCCAAACGGTTTTTCCTGTAGGAAGCCAAATGTTCCCAGATGGGAGACATTCCTCCCCAGTCCTCCAACTTGGATGTCCAAGACCAGGAAATGCCCCACCAGTGCCAGGGAACACACACGGCCAGTCTATTTTCACTCTCTGATCCAGCCCTAACTAAGGATGAGTATTTTCCATATGACGGATCTAGCAAACACTAAAGCAGGGAGAAATAATGATGGAAGGGGTAAGTTCAGTAAGTCCTTGGTATAAAAGGGAGAGGGTTGGGTTGACCTGGATATTCTCTAAAGAAAAGAATCATGAACTACCAATCAGGGACAAGGGACCAGAGAACTTTGTCATTCTCTTTCACCTTTGTAATTCCCTATGTTCCCTATGCTGCATGCCTAGACTATTTCCCCATTGTGAATAGAGTTAACTCTCTGGAAGCCCCTTTAAATGGCCCCAGCATGCTGCTTCAGGGTAGTTCTCCACATGTGCTTTCCTTCTGACCACACTGACCTTCCTCACATGTTCATTCCAAACAGTCCCTCTCCTACTCAGCTGCCAGCTTGGGGATGTCCTCATCTACCCAACACCAACTCTAAGACCTTACATTGTTTTTGAACCAGGGATTGATGTTGCAATTTGGGACACGACTGAGCAAGCCCACAGCACCCCAGGACCCAGCCCATGTAAGGACAGAATTATCAAAATAAGCCTAGAATCTGGGATCTAGCAGCCTGGCCTCCTTGGCTGCTAAGTTGGGGACACACAGAGAAAGCTCAAAGGATGGGGTGCCTGGGTGGCTCAGTAGGTTAAGGGTCTGACTCCTGATTTCAGCTCCAGTCTTGGTCTTCATCTCACAGTTTGTTAGCCCCTAGTCAGTATCTTTGCTGACAGCACAGAACTTGCTTGGGATTCTCTCTCTTCCCCCTCTCTGCCCCTCCCCCACTTGCACAAAAGCATGTTCTCCCTCTCTCTCTCTCTCTCAAAATAAATAGATAAATAAATAAATGTTAAGAAGAAGAAGAAGAAGCAGCTCAAAGGATAATACAGGCAGCAGCACTGTAACAAAGAAAGAATAAATAATAAAGAAAGAAAAATAGACTTAATCTCTCTGGGAAGGAACAAAGTGGCCACAGAAAAGGAGGCAGGAAGCTAGAGCAGGCAGATAGATTCCCAGCTGTCTCATAGAAAAATGGCCTCTTTAGAAATCTCTTCATGATTTTGCATTCCCAAAAGTGTTCAAGTGAGGCAAGTCGACTTCTATTGTTAAACCACTGAGACGTGAGAGTTAATTTATTACCAAAACATAACCTACCTCACCCAAATTAATACAGTACCTTACTTAGACTTTACACTTTCAAAAACAGATATCACCAGAAAATGGTATCCAAAGAGAAATTGTCCCAACGGAACACCTTGTACTCAGCTACAGGTCCTAGCTCCTCCAAAAAGGCTTGCATTTCCCACCCTCGTCTTTTCTTCCAAAGTAAATAGCTCTGAGGAGTCAGCACACACTACTTAATTTCAGAATGAGGCTCACTGGATAGTAGAGACAGTTTCCATGAGTAGATACATTCAGAAATCCCTTTAGATATCCTGTTACAGCTTTTCTCTCACATCTACACCTGGAAGGATAGATACCAGCATATTACACTACAATGGTTATCACTGCATGGTGATATTTTGGTGCCTTTTTGTAATTGTCTACACTTTCTCCAATAAACATTTAGCTTGACGATCTGGGAAGAAGATTTTTGATTACTTGGTTTCTTTTCCCTCCACACCAAAAGACACAATATTCCATTCAGGGTACAATTAGAAACATCCCTCGGGGGATATTAAAGCCTTACTTACGACTAAGTCCTATCAACAAGTGACCGTGTGACTAGAAGCACTGGGACCCAGAATGAGGTGTCTTTATTCATTAGCTAAAATGCTCAATGAAACAATAGATGCTAAACAGGAAAAACCAACAGGCCCACTCACTTTTATAGCCATACACAGGAATATCAGTCTCCACAGAGAGTTCCAAATAACCCATTTGGGCTGACTACCAATGATGCCCCATTAATATTCCACGGTGTTTCTTGTGTCTGTCCCACAGAACAGGACCCAGCAGCTCCATAAACCATGTCTAATGGTACTTTGAGACCTGGCTCACAGCGAGGAGTGAGGAGGAAAATGCAACCCCAGTATACTTCCTTTCCTCCATCTAGAAACAGGATGTCGAGTGGCTGAGGGATGATACTTTCCAGGTGAACGGGCACTAAAACTATGGCTCCTCAGGCGGACAACTAGAGGATACTAACATTAGAAGGAATTTCAGGGGCTCAGAGGAGTGAACGGACTTCTACTGAGTCACACAGCTGGTCAATGACAGATGCAAGACTTCCGCCTAAGTCCTTCCTCACTCTTACTCTGGGCTGGGCCCCTTTGCATGACTATGCAAAAAAAAAAAAAAAAAAAAAAAAAAAAAAAAAAAAAAAAAAAAAAAAGCACAGGGACTTCAGAAACAAAGTGCCTTCCTACATACCTGTGACCCCTGTGGGCAGCCATCTCCTCCGTCCCTCACTGCAGTCGCCCTATGCGGCTTTCCTGTGTGCACTTCTGGGCTGTGCTTTGCTTTCTGACTTCTCTAATCAAAAGGCAGTGGCTTAGATTTGAAATAACCACTGTTCTGCTGTAATTAGTAATTAACTTGTCAGCTTCCAACAGCAACAATAAAAATATAACGGGGTCCACTGAAAATTAAAATCAAAAAAGTGTTTAAAAAACAAAAGCAAAGTAGGTTTAAAGGAACTATATCACTTGGTAAGTCAGGTCATTGGAGCTAATTCTAACTCCTCCTAATAAATGAAAAGGTAATAGTGGGGTAATATGTTGCCTGAAAGGCATCTTTCTGAAGGAAAGAAATTTACATCTTACCATCGAGTTTCCACAGCAGATATGCTTAAACTGGGGTTCACTAAGAGACCAACTGTTCCAGTTTGCAAGGGACTGTCCCGATTTTAGCACAGGAACTTCTAAGCCCTGGAAAATAATTGCTCACCCTACATAGAATTCAAGAGGTCCGTGAATCTGAATGGGAAACAAATTACATCTCTAATTTGATTAACCTCCAATTAAAATTAACAAATTTCATTCAATTATAAAAGTAGGCAACAAATCATAGTAATATTAGCAATACCTGAGGTCTGGTTACCAACAGAAATCTCAGATATTTTCATTTCATATTAACTTTCAGTGGGTATCTTAAAATACCATGTGTTCATCACAACTTTGAAATAAATAGGCATTAAAGTCACCACTAAGTCTTATTTAATTCATTAATCTAAGAAATACATACTGCTGTATCAAAAATTTTGTTTTTACTACTCTGATAGTCTGATAGTCACATGCCATGTAACTGTATTTTTAAAATTATGAGACAAGGTCAATAGGCTTCACTAGACAGACAGAGAGATCCAGGAGCACAAAAATGGTTACGAACTGTAGAGGCACCATGCAGAATCTGAGAGTAACTTTCTAGTAGTGGAATTTATGGAATGATGTACCAGGCAGCATACAAAGGACTTTAAAACATTATCTCATTTTCCTCTCAACCATCTTGTAAAGTGGTTACTAACTCCCACGGTCATGCTGATGAAGTCCATATACTTGGCCATCAGGCAAGACCTGGGACTAGAATCTCTGGGACCTCCTGATTCTCAGCACAAGACACACCCACGGGGCAAACCTGGGGACAAAGAGTTCCTATTTAGCAGCACACAAAATTGGAAGGCGGCTTCCTGCTCTCACCGTCTTAGAGACTGGGTTTACTTATAAATTAGCATATTTATTTATAAGGGTCTCAGTCCCACCTAACTGAGCATAGTGGTTGTGTTTTTTCTAAATCCCACTCCCTCCCTAGGATATGAGGGAAATTCATTAATGTCTGGAGCATTTTCCAGTCATCTCCCAGATACTTTCTAGTCTCTGTTACCTATATCAGAGTCTGTGTGACCCACTGAATTCCTTCTGAGAATGGATTTGAGTCAGATGTCTCTTAGTAAAGTGAATTCCATCAACGTGACGTTATTACATTTCAGAATGGCTTGAACCCTGGTCCCTTAGGACCTTCTTCTTAGTCCCTTCAAAGCTTTGGCAGCACAGAGATGACACTGATAGCTTATAATCTCTATGAGTTTCATAAATAGAGGTTAATAAACTGCCTTCAAACATAGAAAATAAAAAGGAGGGGTAATCTGTAAAGGAGACCCCTTCTTTTCATGTCATCAGAACCTGTGAAAGGAGGATCCATGTTTCATCCTATTGAGAAATTAATTTCATTTCAACAACTGTGTTTTAGCCTACAAGTGTCAATATCTTACTACTAGGAAGTCTTTATTATTCCACAGAAATGGGAGACAGTAGCCCCCTGAACTGGAAGGGCTGGAGGCCTTTCTAAAACCCCTCTCCCTGCCCTGCAAGCAGCGGCAGTGACAGGTCCTGACACGTCATCAGATCAAATGGAACCTATGTGAGCTCACGAGATCAAGCTCCTAGATCCACACTGCTGCTGATACCCAGGCTGCCACAATCCCATGGTCTGAGACATTTTAGAGACCCTTATTGACAAGATGAGAGTTCATCCCCACAGCCCAGGAGAGGAGGGGTTTTATGACTCTTCCCTTGGCATAATTATTAAGAGAGCTGCATCTCCCTCTCAAAAATGTCATGATGTGGACAATATATAATAAGATCACCCTACTTATTGATCATCTGGTCTAGCTGCTTCTTTTCATATAGGAGGAAACTCAAACCCAGGTAAGTGAATGGCCGATAGAAGCTCACAAAGTAAAGTGTTGACATCAACTTGCCTCTCCCAAACTCTTCACCTAGGCCTGTGTCAGGATTTCCATTTCTCAGTGTCCTCATGGTTCTACACCCTTTGCTAACATTACTGTGCTTTTCCATATCTAGAGGCCAGAGTTTTCTTTTTTTCTTATTAAAGTATAATTTACATGTAACAAAGCACACAAATATTACGTGTTCGATTCCATCACTTTTGACACCCAAAGCAGCATATAAAATATTTCAATCAATCCTGAAATTTCCATTTATTCCCTTCCAGTCAATTCTCCCACCCCAGAGGCAAACACATCTTGATTTCTATCCCCATAGATTACTTTCCCCATTTTTAGACTGCATATAAAAGGGATCCTACAGCTTACAGCTCTAGAAGGAGGAAAGGAAGAATAAATTTTAAATGCACTCGGCCAGAGCCTTGTCTATAACAAAGGTCTACCTTCCAGGGAAAGATTTTGCCAGAACCGTGTACCAGCTGAAGGAAGAGAATTCTTCCCACCCCAGCCCCCTACAGTCTTCCTGTTTCACATAAGAGGGGAAAATGCAATCAAAGGGGTCAGAGCTTCAAAAAAATAGATTGGAAATGCTGCATCCAGGGAGGGGAGGCAGGGGCCAGAGGAAGAAAGGGATACCACTGAAGAAACACTTGTGAAGGTCACAGCCCTGAGACACAGGCCCACTAAAAGGTTGAGATTTAGACTAGAAAACGATCCTCCTTCCCCTGCCTTCCCACCACACCAGGAGAATAGCAGTACAATGACAGTGGCTTGCAGCTAAAAGACCTGCAAGGCAGACTCTCACTGAAGAGGGGTATTTAGGGAAGCCCCAAGTCGAGAGGACACAAAAGCGAAGACACTAGAAGAAACTGAATCTTCTGGTACCTGGAATTATGGCAAATATTAAACCCAGCCCAAATCTTAGATTAACATAAATCTAAAGGCCTATTGACTTCAGTTCCTAGTACCCAAAACAATATGCATGGCTTTCAAGAAAAAGTTGCAAAGCAAGCAAAAATGAAAAAAGAAACAAAGTCTGAACAAACCATCATTAGAACAGGCTCAGATGCGACAGAGATGCCAAAGTATCAGACAGGGAAACTTATTTTCTATTTTTTTATTTAAAAAAATTGTGTTAATGTTTATTTATTTTTAAGAGAGAGAGAGAGCATGAGCAGGGGAGGGGCAGAGAGAGAGGGAAACACAGAACCCAAAGCAGGCTCCAGGCTCTGAGCTGTCAGCACAGAGCCTGACGCGCGGGGCATGAACCCATGGACTGTGAGATCGTGACCTTAGCCGAAGTCAGATGTTCAACTGACTGAGCCACCCAGGTGCCCCAGACAGGGAATTTTAAATAACAATGATGATTATGTTAAGAGCTCTAATGGAAAAGAAGACAACATTCAAGAACAAATGGCTAATGGGTAGAGATGGAAGCAAAAGAAAGAATCTAAAGGATATGCCAGAAATCAAAAACATTAACAAAGATAAAGAATGTTTTGATGGGCTCATCAGTAAACCGGGCACAGCCAAGGAAAGAATCCATGAGCTTGAAGATCCGTCAATGGAAACTTCCAAAACCAAAATACAAAGAGAAAAAAGAATGGGGGAAGAAAATAACACAAAACCCAGAAAATCCAAGAACTATAGGACAGTATCAAAAGGTACAACATATGCATAATTGGAAGAAGAATATCAGGAGAAGAGAGAATGAAGAAATATCTGAAGTAATAATGGCCATGAACTTTCCAAAATCAATGTCACCAAGCCACCGATCCAGATGCTCAGGGTTACTAATTATTGGTCTACTTTTTCTATCAACTGAGAGGGTGTAAAATCACCAACTATGAGTGTAGCTCTGTCTATTTCTCCCTTTAGGAAGATTGGTTTTGTGTCATAATATTGAACTTCTCTTATTAGATGTAGGCACATTGCAGAATATTAAATCTTGATGAATTGATCCCTTTATCATTAGAATATATCTTTATCTCCGGTAAATCTCTTGCTTTGAAGTCACTTTTTATGATATTAAGCTACACCAACTTTCTTACGCTTAGAATGTGGATGGTATATGTTTTTCCACCCTTCTACTTTTGATCTGTTTGTGCCTTTATATTTAAAAGCTGTTATATATGTTATTTATATGAAATTACAAAAGAGGGAGAGAGAGAGAGAGGAGTTTTATTCAGCCTGACAACCACTGCCTTTTATGTGGGGTATTCATATAATTTGCATTTAATGCATATATATGCATCTATTTCAGTTCTCCATCTTGGTATTTATCCTCTTTTTGTTTTTTCTTTTCTTTGTTTTCTATTCCTCCCTTCCAGGCTTCAAGTTAATCAAGTATTTTTAGTAATTCATTTTACATCCCCTACTGTCTTCTTAGCCATATTTCTTACTACTATTTTTTTTAGTAGTTGCCCTAGAAACTGTAATATGTATCTATAACTTATCAAGGTCTAATTTCAAATAATATTAATATAGCTTCATTAACATTGTAAGATTAAAACAGTATAACCCAGTTGTTCCTTCTCCTAACCTGTGTGCTTATTCTCATATATCTTACTTCAACATGTTTAATTACCCCAGAATATATTGTTATTGCTTCGTGTTAAGCAGTCCATATTCTTTTAAAGAAATGTAAACACACATACAGACATATATATAGGTGTGTCTACCTATTGAATAATTTTGAAAAGGTATTTTATATTTATCCGGATAATTCTCTTTTCTGGTGGCCTTCAATTGTCTTGAAGATCTAGGGTTCCATTTGGCATCATTTTTTCCTTTAGCCTGGAGGACTTCTTCTGGAATTTATTTTAGTACAGATCTGAAGATTTTTTTAATGTTTATTTATTTATTTTGAGAGAGAGAGAGAGAGAGAGAGAGAGAGAATGAGCAGAGGAGGGGCAGAGAGAGAGGGAGAGAGAATCCCAAGCAGGCTTTGTGCTGTCAGCACAGAGTCCCCAGTGAGGGCTTGATCCTACAAGCCATGAGATCAAGAGTTGGATGTTTAATGGACTGAGCCACCCACGTGCCCCCTGCTGAAGATTAATTCTCTCAGTCTTAGAGTATCTGAAAATGTCTTTATCTTACCTTAATTTTTGGAGGATATTGTCACTAGATAACGGGATTCTAGATGGACAGCTTTTGTATTATCTTTTAGTAAAGTGCTTCTTTCATTGTTTTCTATAGTTTAAGATTATTATTATTTTTTATCTCTGGTTTCCAGCAGCTTGACTCCCATGCGCCTAGAAGTGGTTTCCCTTGAACTGGAGTGCTTCAAGATTCTTTGATCTGTAGGTTAATATCTTTTAACAATTGTTTAAAATCCTTGGCCCTTATTTCTTCAACTATTTCATCTGTCCCATTTTCTCTCTCTTCTCCTTCTGTTTTTCCAATTACACATGTAATGGAGCGTTTGTTTGTGTGTGTTCTTGCACTGATCTAAGATCTCTTCTGTTCTCTTTTTTGTTGTTTAAGCCACTCAGCTTGGGGCACTTTGTCCTGGCAGCCCTCAAAAACTAATAGAGTATATACTATCCCCATGTACTCAGTGAAGCCCACTATAAAGCGTTCATGGGTTGGTTCAAACCTGATTTGTGGCTGGAGTTCCTTAAGATACTAACTGCTCAGGCCAACCTACATGTGGCCACTAGAAGCTCACCAAAAGAGTTGAACAGACAGCAAATATGCACCAGAAAATATGCTCACCGTCACCAGTCATTAGCAAAATGCAAATTAAAACATGAAATGCCACGGCATACTCTTTTACATGACTAAAATAAAAAGACTGACACCATCAAGTGTTGGTGGGGACATGGAGAAAGTGGTATTCTCATACACATTTGGGAAATGATTTGATGGTTTCTTTACTTTTTAAAAAAATTTTAATGGCTATGTATTTTTGAGGGGGGAGGGGCAGAGAGAGAGGGAGACACGGAATCCGAAGCAGTCTCCAGGCTCCGAGCTTTCAGTACAGAGCCCCACACAGGGCTTGAACTCACGGACCACTAGATCATGACCTGAGCCAAAGCTGGACACTTAACCAACTGAGCCACCCAGGTGCCCCAATGGTTTCTTTCAAAGTTAAACATATACCTGCTCTGTGATATAGTTATTGCACTCCTTGGTATTTACCCAAGAAAGCTATGTCCATATAAAAACTTATGCACAAATACTTAGAGTAGCTCTATTTGTAGCAGCCAAAATCTGGGAACAATCAAAATGCCCATTAGCAGATGAATTGATAAAAATTGTGGTAGAGCCACACAACAGAATACTATTCCACAAGAAAAGAAATGAACTATTGATACACTCGGGAATGTAAATGAATCTTAACATAATTATGCTGAGTGAAAAGAGCCAAGCCTTGGGGCGCCTGGGTGGCGCAGTCGGTTAAGCGTCCGACTTCAGCCAGGTCACGATCTCGCGGTCCGTGAGTTCGAGCCCCGCGTCAGGCTCTGGGCTGATGGCTCGGAGCCTGGAGCCTGTTTCCGATTCTGTGTCTCCCTCTCTCTCTGCCCCTCCCCCGTTCATGCTCTGTCTCTCTCTGTCCCAAAAATAAATTAAAAAACGTTGAAAAAAAAAAAAAAAAAAAGAAAAGAGCCAAGCCTAAAAGAGTCAATACTACATGATTCCATTTATATAAAATTCTTGAAAATACAAACTAATCTATGGTGACAAAAAAGCAGATCATTGGTTGCCAGAGGATGAGGGTAGTGGGTGGGAGAGGGTTGAGGAGAAGGAAGGATTACAGAGGGGAGACAAGGAAGGATTACAGAGGGGATTACAGAGGTAGTATGTTCATTATTTTGATTGTGGTGATAGTTTCATGGATGTATAATGATGTCAAAATGTATCCAATTTTACACTTTAAGTATTTGAAATGTATTGTATGTCAATTATAGAACCATAAAACATTTAGTTTTGGTTTGTTGTTTTTTTTTAAGTTATCTGAAGCTCAGCTGACTTCTTCTCCCTGCCTCTGGCATCTTCTTCTCCCTCCCACTACTCTGTTCTTCCCATCCAGAAATAGCTTATTTATTTAATTAGCTTAATACTTCTGGGTTGTAGTTCCTTCAAGTTTCTTTCTGTCCTCAGTTCTCTTGAGGGTTTCTTTTTAATTCTGGCGAAATACACATAACATAAAATTTACCATTTTGTTCAGTTGTAAGCGTACTGTTCAGGGGCATTAAGTGCATCCACATGGTTGGCCAGCCAGCACCATCATCCGTCTCCAAAATGTCTTCATCTCCCCAAACTGAAACTCTGTACCCGTGAAACAATAACCCCCTACTCTCTTTCTCCCCAGCCTCTGACAACCGCCACTCTACTTACCGACTCTGAATTTGACTACTCCGTACACCTTGTGCAAGCAGAAGGAATGATATATATTCTTCTGTAACCAGCTTATTTCACTTGCCATAATGTCTTCAAAGTTCATCCAGGTCGTCATGTGTCAGAATTTCCTTTCTTTTTAAGGCTGAATATTTCACTATACGTAGTAGACACCACATTTTGTTTATCTATTCATCCCTCCGTGGACACTTGGGTTGCCGTTGTGTCTGAGGAGGTTTTTTTGATGTTTATTTATTTTTAAGAGAGAGAGACAGAGACAGAGTGTGAGTGGGGGCGGGGCAGAGAGACAGGGAGACACAGAATCTGAAGCAGGCTCCAGGCTCTGAGCTGTCAGCACAGAGCCCGACGCGGGGCTCGAACTCATGAACTGTGAGATCGTGACCTGAGCCAAAGTTGGATGCTTAACCAACTGAGCCACCCAGGCACCCCTGATGAGTTTTTAAAATTATGATTTTGTAGCTTATATGGCTTATTCTCCTTTTTAGGGGGGAACAATGGTCTCTTGTACCTTCCTATCCCCCAACCAGAATTAGAATTCCTCTATATGTTCAGTGATTATCCCACTTATCTGACACAAAATCCTAGAATTGAGGAAAGGATATACCCCAATTCTATCAAACAAAGGATAATAAATCATTTTGAAAACCATAAATCATAAAGCTTCATATATGTAAATGTATCTATGTTTTTCAACATCTGAGACAAGAAAAGAGTGACATAAACAGGAGACAGCTATGACTGGGCAGATACTAAAATCCACATGCTTTTGACTCTTAGTCTGGTGTTTCCCTGCCACACAGTGTTTTCTCTATATCGGAAAATACAACATCAAATTGAGAGATGTAACATCATAAATGGGTCAATTTTCCCGCAAATTAATAAATACATTTAAAAGAGTTGCGATAAAAATTCCCACCAGACTTTGGGAACAGAAGGCAGAGAGCAAGCAAAAACAACAACAACAATAACAGCAACAACAACAACATGAACAAGTTAACTTGACAAAATGTCTATTGAGTTCAGCCTAAAAAATAGCTACCCAAAAATAACCAAAAAATCATTGAAAAACAATTAATAATGAATTACAAGCCTTGGAGGATGTGAAAACATATAAAAGAGTTACTATAACTAAAAGTGTATTATTAGTGAATAAGTAGACAAAAAAGTCAATATATTCTGTTCTGGAACAGAAATTCTGAAAGCAGATTCCAGAACTCAGCGTATGACGATAATGACATTTTAAACTAGTGATTAAATAAATGGTGCAGAAAAATGTGGAAGTACTTGGGAATGAACAGTAGGAAAGCTAAAGTCACGGCCGTTCAGGTGTCCATATCGGAAGGGAGGTGATGATGGTGGTTTTTAACAAAATCTCCCATGTGCTCCTTCCATTATATTTGTTGTTTGTTTCGCTTACCAGTGAAATGTTTGGACTAACCAACCACCTTGCAAAAAGTCACTTAACCAAAGCGAGCAACATTTTTTACAGGCAAATTTTAAAGAATTGGGATCTCTTTTATATTACTGCAGTGGAGAAGCCTGGGGACTATTCTTCAGATGGTTCCAAGGCTGGGAGTATTTACCGATACTCAGTGAACATGAATTGAATCCTTCCTGTGAGCCGAGCAGCACTGAGGATACAAAAGCGCATAGAGTTCAATCCTACCTTCAAAATCCCATTTAACCGATCAGTGAGTCAACACACTGTCTCCAATGTACATTATCTCCTCACTTACTGTTTGTTACGATTTAGGTATAATAGGGGCACGAAAAAATACCACGTACAAATATGAAGCACAAGAAAAGTTATTCAATACAGCTTTTGTTTATTAGATCACTGAAGAGAAATTAAACAGGATTATTAGATTCTGATGCCCATGTCTGAGGACGCTCACTCCAGCAAATTTGCTGAACAAGATGGATCTTCTAGGTTCTCGCCTTCACACCACAAAGCAGTCACAGCTGGATGCTTTATCATCGCTCTACCCTCTCCCCGAACAAATCTGACAAGCTGATCGCATTAGGCCGTGACATACAAAATATGGCATAATTGTAGACTGTAATCATCATGATGATAGCTGACTTGATAAGAGAGGTCAAATCCCATTTTTATATCCTGAATTTCTAAAATATTGTTTCGTCAAAAAAATCAATTTCTCATTTTTCTAGCGTTAACTTGAAAAGGGTATAATTGATCAAGCCTAAATCCCTTACATCACCCAGGACTCTGTGAAAGGCTCATACCCAACAAGCCACTTGAGTTAGGGACAGGCACACAGCAGTTGTCCTCGGCATCTAACACCCATGGGCCTGAGCAGCTTCAAAGCAAGAACACGTTTTACATCCTTTGGTTAAGACTGTGGGGAAAACACAGGCTCATGGAATATAGATGCTCAGCTGGCTCATTTGGGTTTTGTGGTCCAATCTGTGGATGAGATATTTATAAAATCCGGTGATTACAATGCCGTCTCATTAACATTCGTTAAGTGAAAGGCACAAAGTACAGGATGGGAACTCCAGTCTGAGGGGAGAGGGAAGAAGAAGATGAATAGGGAGAGATGGGTTTTCCTACCTCAGCACTGGCAAAAAGAGATGGCCAGAGGGAGAGGGTCCTTTCCTTTAAGTCAGACTTTCTCCTTACTGAAGGAAAAAGGGAAGGCCAGAAAGGAGAGTAGCTTTTCCGCTTGTCAGTTGTGTTTGATCCCTAAGCGAACCAAAACCAAGGCAAGCCCAAGTGGACTTCCCCATGAATCTGAATTCTCCCTTCCTTGTATGATTTGCTAAGGAGACACCTTCTCCATGATGTCTGCCTAGCCTAAACTTACCCTACGAGATGTTTGCATGCTCAGTGAGACTGTATGGACTAGACCGAATTCGGTGTCTTCAGCACAAAGTTGCTGTTGTTGCCTTGTGACTGGTCCCTGCCTCTGTCCCTATGGGGAGGCAATGTGACTTCCAGAAGAGAGCCAAGGCTACACAGTCAGAAGAGCCTGGACTTCAGTCCCAGGTCTGGCATACACTTGTTGCGAAACCTCTGATAACACCCACTTGGCGAGGATGTTGCTACAGTGAGGGGTGTCAGAGCAAGGGTTACATGAATTATACAATATCTGTCTAATGAGTAGGTAGTCAATAAATGGTAGCTACAATTATGATGATTTTACTGATATCACTGACTTTTCTTTGCTGGTCAATCTTAAACCCACGTGTGGCTTAAATAATGCATCCCACACAGAACCAGCAATACAATTATTCACTCAGTAGACACTCAGTAAATACCAGCTAAACATATGAATGATGCTGTGCCCAGAGGGGGAGAATTTGAAAGTTGGACTCTATCTTCGATGATTAATCAAATTCAGTGATGATGCCTATGGTATGCTCAACAACTTTACTTGAGGACTGTGCACAAATTTCAGAAGGGTCTCCTTTGTCAATTACAGATTAATCTAGATCTCTGAGATTCTTCCCTCCAAAGACCTTACCCCGCCCTGCTCCTCCTCTCACACACACATGCACATACAGAGACAGAGACAGAGACAGAGAGAGTGAGAGAGAGAGAGAGAGAGAGAGAGAGAGAGAGAGCAGGGATTATTTCTCTAGTGCTTAGAATCACTGACGATAGAGCCAGAAATTCCAAATGAGGATACAGAGACCCAGAGGCAGAGGCTGTCACACAGTCAACAGAAAAACCGTGATCCCCGTTTGTAGCTTTTACCCACATGTATGTGTTTAGGGACACAGGGCAGAGGACAATCAGCTGCAAAGCACTGCTTCTGTGATTTTAATCCGACCCTGCCTTTTGTCCCTTTCAATGTGCAAAGCAGAGCTGCATGCATAATCAACCCTCCGCAGGCTGAGATTGATGGAGCTGTTCCTGCTGAGGACTAAATCTGTTCCCTTCCTGAGGGCCACACCCAGGTTAAGGGATGGAAGTCAGAGGAGGATTTCCTAACCCTACTACCTGAGAACAATCAAAGGGGCTGCCCTCTAAGCTTCTAGACTTCCCAGACCATGGGGCTGGACTTTAGTAAGCAGGCACCCCTGGAAGGCTTGGCGGTGGAGTGAGCTGAGCACCGCTGATGCAGTGGTTTGGGGGCCTTAAGGTTTCAAAGCTCTGCTTCCAAACCTCCCTGTTTATGACGGATCAGTTCTTATATAGGATAGATTGTAACATGCAGAGCCACATTTTCTTTAAAGGTAGGACAACAAAATCCCCCATCCTACTCATTAAAAATCTAGGGAAGAAGTCTGGAGAAGATATTTTGTGTTCACTCTTCAACATTAGAGACTTAACAGTCTTGGTCTGCCAGCTGATGGTTCCCTCCTCATAGCTGGAATATCCTTCAACCCCCTGTTCTATCTCCCAAACACACACTCTCTTTGCGCCTAGGTTTCCCTCTCAATTCTGCTTCATCAGCATAAGTAGAAGCAGCAACTTGGAAGACATTCATACTCCCTCCCACCCAAAGTCTACCTCCTGTACCTAACTGCAACCTGTCCCCAAAACAGCTGCTATAGAGATCTACCTTGGCGTTAAAGTAATTCTTCAAGAAGGAGGGCATAAGGAGCACCATAAACATTGAGGCACCCATTACTTTACCAACCTCCTGGCAAAGGTCCTGAGAAGAGTAGGAGCAAAACTGGAAAGTCTAGAAGGGTGGAGAGCTCAGTGTACACGGTAAAAAAATGGATCAGCATGTTAAGAGAATGGCAGACCCACGGGGAGCACCAAAGTTAGAGAGGGGAGTTAAGTAGCCAGCAGTTCTGGAGTAGAATGAAAATGAGGGCCTCACAATAGAAAATGCAAAGAAGTGAAATGAAGCTTGGTCAATATTCATTCACTCATCTATCCATCCATCCATCCATCCATCCATCCATTCATTCATTCAATGTAGATTCCTTGATATACCAGGCACTGTTCTGGGCACTGCCTAGTATAATAAAAAAAGTCATGGCCTTTGATGTCAGCCAGGTCTGTGTTGAGGGACTAGCTCAGCCTATTAAATATAGGTACTTAAATCAATGAGCATTGGTTTTCTCCTGTTTTGCCAGGGGATTAACTGAGATAATTGCACACAACACAGTCCCTGCAAAGTCATCAATCTTCCCATCCTCCCCTTGCCCTTGCTCTACAATTCAACTAAAGTTGACTCTTTTTTCCATCCTGGAAGTCCTAGCTGTTGCAGACAATGACCCTACCCAAAACACTCAGTTTCAGAAAGGCACTAAACTCCCTGAGCCCTGGGCTTCAAGCAAGTATTCATCTGCAGAGCTGTTTTATCTCCAGAATCTCAGCAGGGCAAGGTCTGCAGCCATGCTTGATGGTGAATACTATTTTTCCTTGAAAACAATGAACCACTATAGATGGAGCAAACCACTGCACAGATGAGCTGACAGTCTCTGGGGAGACCACATAAACCAGACAGTGTAATGAACCAACCAGTGGGAGATGAAAACGTATCAACACGGTTTACCAAGTAATGGTTCCAGGCTTATTTCAAAAGGAGAAAGGACTGGTCCAAAGAACTCATAAATTAAATCCTCAGGTCATCACCATGAGGCTGGAGCTGTCATCATGTATGGCTCCTAAAGCCAGGGCTGTAAGAACCCACTGCATGGTATAAAGTCAAAAGGAACACCATGGCAAACATAACGCCTAAGCAGCTGGGGCCCCTGCTGTCCTGAGACTTGCACGCAATGAGGACACCCACACACTCAGCCCAACTTATGTGTAGTTCTAGATGGAATACAGAATGAACTGTAGAATTCCCATTTAATGGTAAGGAGTCTGGCTACTAACAGCTCACATACGGTTGGATTTATCCAGTTTAAGGGACCTCGTTCATTCATTGGACAAGTATTTACAGAGCACCTACTATGCACCAGACACCGTTACAGATGCTGGGGAAACAAGTATGACTAAAACATGGGCCTGAACTCCTGCATCTCACACTTTAGTGAAGAGAGATAGACAATAAACAAATAAACAAGGATGGAAAGAAAAAAAGGAAAAGAAGGACAGGAGAAAGGCAGGCAGTTTCTTCTTTGCATTTATCGCCACTTAAAACTAAAAGCTGGGGTCATGTGTTAGAGTAACTAAGTGACCTGAATGACAAGGAGCCAGCCATGCAAAGATCTGATAGCATATGTTGCTGCCTCATATTTCATAGAATCATGTACTTTTCTTATTGGAAAAGACCTCGGTTATCAAACCCAATACTCTCAATTTATGAAGCTGAAGCTCAGGGAAGTAACATGATGTTTTCACACACACTGGAAATGAATCAGGGTTCTCCACACGGGGACTGCCCTGTTTATTTGTTGGAAGGTCCAAAGAGACACATGATAATTACCCAACAGATAGGGATTGAGCTAATATTCTTTTTTTTTTTTTTTTTTTGAGCACTGTGATAGCCGTTCCCCAGAAATGCAATTCTCCACAGAGAAATGAGAAGCACACAAATGGGGTAAGCAGAGATCCATCCTGTGCTGACTGGAGGGCCCGGGCATTTGGTTCAAAATAGCAAGGAGAAGAGATTCACCCCAGGAGGCTGCCTGGAGGAGGTGAAGTGTGAAGTGTAGGACAATCCAAACAGGGGAAACACCCTGGAAAAAGTGCAGGAAAAAAGAGGATGGGGAGGAGATGAGTTTAAGCAAACGAATGAGTAGGTAGAAGAGGGGTGGGATCTCAAAAGCAAGACAAAGGATTTAGGAGAGGAGGAGTTTCAAGGTGTTTCAAGAACGTATATAAATACGTCACCAGGATCACCCCATACAATAGCCTCACCCGTCATTCTCACTCCCTCTGCACAAACCCCCAGCTCTCCCTGTAATCGCTCAGTGAATTTAGGGTGACAGTTCTAGATGGCTCAGAGAACCTGAACATTCTCAGTACCTGCCACCTCCTGGCTTGCAGAGACTGACACTTGAGGCCACCCCAGTTCACCTTGATCCTTTCTCCTCCTCCCCTTCACCTGTCCTTCACAACAGGTACCACACAGGGTACTCTGCACACACCAGCTCAAAACAACCGTCATTTATCCAGTCGTTTGCTCAGCATGTAATGGGAAACTCCTACACGCCAGGCAAAGATCTCATTTAACCCTCACAATAACCCCAGGAGGTACACACTACTAATTACAATCTTTAGCTAGCAAACTGAGTTTCAGACAGGTTAAATCATTTGCCTGAGAGAGGCATCTGGCTGGCTCAGTCAGGAGAGCCCGTGACTCTTGATCTCAGGGTGGTGAGTCCTAGCCCTGCACTGGGTGTAGAGATCACTAAAATAAATAAATACATAGATAAACAAACAAACGTTAAAGAAAATAATTCACACAGCTGGAAGATAATGGAGCTAAGACTTTTTTTAATGTTTATTTATCCTGAGAGAGAGAGAGAGAGCACAAGCAGGAGAGGGACAGAGAGAGAGGGAGAGAGAGAATCCCAAGCAGGCTCCATGCTGACGTGGGGCTCGATCTCACAAACCATGAGATCATGACCTGAGCCAAAATCAAGAGTCAGATGCTTAACCAACTGAGCCACACAGGCGCCCCAGAAATGGAGCTAAGATTTTAATCTGGGTCGTTTGAACACCAAAACCCACATACTTTCCAATTTTTACTATAAAAACATTCAAGTACAAAACTGTATAAAAAGGAAAAACAAACTTTGCCTCCTTCCTAAGTCAGCCTCAGCCAACCCTAGCTGTTTGGACACTAGGGGTATTTTGGTTCTCTCTGAAATTCTTTTTAGTCCTTGACCAAATTTCCTGGATGCAGCTCAGCTATGGGCAATTGGCACTGGCATCTATTCTTGCCAACTATTATTTAATCCTTAATCCAGGAAATGCAGAACTGATTGTGTCTTTGAGCCTTCCTAGACGGCATAGTGCCATCATCTTTTTGAGATTAAAAAAAAGAAGAATTGGTTATAAATGGAAGTGGTCCAACAGGGATCAGTCATGAGCAGGTGCAGAGAGAACATCTCAGGCTGCACAGGCTGGTGGCACAAACTCACAAATCCTCCAGGACGACTGCACCAGCCCATTGCCTACAGCTGCATGAGGGAGCCTCTCAGGACTGGGAGACATGGGAGGGAAGAGGCTGAGCCGCTTCAGCCTAGAGCTGAGCCGCACTACAGCCCACGCAGGGGTAGCCTGCATGGGGTAGCAATCTTCCCAGGAGGCGAGGCTGCCAGTGACGCACTTGTCTTCCACTTTGTGCAGAAAGTAAGTGGAAGTTACATATACGTTAACTCAGGGACAATGGCCTAGCCAGTTAGTCAGGGGCCTGGTGGGAGATAATTTGGGAGCCTGGGGAGAAGGAGGTTTGAGAAGAGGCATTTGGATGACCTATGGGAGAGGGCATGAACACAGAAGATCTTCGAAGTACATGTTAATTCCCACCACAGAGCATCTCTGACGGAAGAGATTAAACAACAAAGTTGACAGTGAATTGGCCTATCTTTGTCATCAGCCACCCCGGTGCTGGGATAATGCCTGAATAAACATAGCAAGCAGCCACGATTGCAGGGATAAAGCCTATGAATGAGTCTAATAGCACAGGCTCTCAATTACCAAGTGCCAGCACCAAATATTACCACATATCCAACATATGACACCATCCCTCAAAGAGATCAACCAGTCACTTGGTGGCAAGTCAACTACACTGGACCTCTTCCACCCTGGAAAAGGTCACAAGTCATCTTGACTAGGAAAGATACCTATTCCAGGTGTGTGTTTTCCTTCCCTGCGCACAGCCCTGAACAGTTATCACTATCCAAAGACTTATAAGAGTGCCACCCACTTGGGATTTCACGAAACACTACCGCAGACCAGGTGACCCACCTTGCAGCAGAGGTACTGTGGCAGGGGGCATATGACTGTGAAAACCACTGGTGTCTTCACATGCTGTAGTACTGAGAAGGCCCTAGATTGCAAGAGCAGTGGAATGGCTCCTTAATGACATAGCTGAGGGACCATCTTAGAGATGATACTCTATGAGGCTGGCTCCAGAACTCAACATATACTCTAAATGACCAGCACTTATTTCTGTGTCCCCATTAGGTAGAATACATATGCCCAGGAACTAAAAGGTAAAACTATTTATCACCCCTGCTACCTGTAATCCGCTTGGGTTACTTATGCTTGTTATCCATGCAAGTTTAGGTTCTGTGCGTCTGAAGGTCCTAATTCTCAAAGGCGGAATACTTCTACCTGGGGACACAGTAAGAGTCCCTTTGAACTTCAACCTATAGCTGCCACCCAATTATTTTGGGATCTTGATACCAGGAGGCCTGCAGACAAGCAAAGGAGTCTACCATCCTGGCAAGGGGAATTACCCCTGGCCCACATGAGGGGATTCTCTTAAGCTACATAGCAGAAGTAGGGAAGGACGTGTTTGGCAATCAGGTGATCCACTGCAGAGTCTCTTGATGCTCCCATGCTTACCATTTCATGGCAAATGGATAAGAACAGGAGCCATAACTTGAGAGGGGCACAGTTGCCAAGAGCTCAGGATAATCTGGGAGACCAGCCACCTAGACCAGCAGAGGGGCTAGCCAGGGCTGAGAGGTCTCTAGAATGAATGGTAAAGAAGCGTAAGTCACAGCCTTGAGATAACTGTAGAAGCAAGAGCTGTAGTATTTCCTAATAAACCTTCATTTTTAAGCTCCAAGGGAACAAGACCAACCAAAACGCAATAGATGCTCCCAGATCGGGTGAGTTTATTTATAGAAAAGAAGTAGATTTGAGCAGCACAGGGAATGGACCGTAGGGCACTCGAAGGTTCTCCAGCCAGTGCCCCTCTTCAGGACCGATACACTCATGTGCCGGCTGCTAAGGATCCTTCGTGCTGGCGACTCACAGATGAGTGCTTCACTGGGAATTGCCCTCAGCTGCAGGGATGTGCCTCAACCAGGATGATGGTCCCTGCTAGGGGACTAGCTATGGCCAATGACTGGCTCATGAAGGGATACAAAGGTCTGGTCCCAATGCCTCAATATGGGACAACTCTGAAGGGCCACCCCAGCTCCAGAGCTCCCTGTAGAATCAGATGAGACCCCCGTTGCCACAGAACTATAAGTCAGTGCCTCCCGGAGCCCAATCCTGTCTTCCCCAAACCATATAGATGTTTATTTGCAATACACCTTCTGCGTGAAACTCTGGCTCAGAGTTTATCTACAAGTGCTCAGTCTAGGATAGCCCTGCCTATACACGTCACCACGTGGGCTAAGCAGACTGCACAGGGATCCTCAGCAGGAGAAGTTTCCTATCTCGGCTCTATCTCCTTAAATAAGTGCATCTAATCAAATCAACCTGACTTCTCAAAATCTGGGTAAGTGTCCCTCCATGTCTCGTTCTGAATCTATGAGTCTACACAAGCTATTTTAAAAAACTGTTGAGGGACACCTGGGTGGCTCAGTCAGTTAAACGCCTAACTCTTGGTTCCTGCTCGGGTCATGATCTCATGGTTTGTGGGTTCGAGCCCCACGTTGGGTTCCCTGCTAATGGTGCTGAGCCTACTTGGGGTTCTCTCTCCCTGCCCCTCCCCTGCGCTCTCTCTCTCTCTCTCTCTCTCTCTCTCTCTCTCTCACACACACACACACACACACACACACACACAAAATAAATAAAATTTAAAAATTAAAAAAAAACTGTTGCAAATTATCCTGCTTCTTCCAACACAAAATGTTCGACTGCAGATATAAACAGAGATCAAAATAGAATGGGTTAAAAGATAGTACATTAAAAACATTTAATGTCAGGGGCTCCTGGGTGGCTCAGTCGGTTAGGCATTCGACTTTGGCTCAGGTCACGATCTCATGGTCCGTGAGTTTAAGCCCTGCATCAGGCTCTGTGCTGACAGCTCGGAGCCTGGAGCCTGCTTTGGATTCTGTGTACCCCCTCTCTCTGTCCCTCCCACATTCACGCTCTGTCTTGCTCTGTCTCTCAAAAATAAATAAATGTTTAAAAAAACTTTTTTAATAAATAAATAAAAACGTTTAATGTCAGAAAGTTCACATGAGAAAGGGTTGAGAAGACTCAGTCGATAAGGTCTCAAATAACCTATGGAAGTCATTTACTCTAATATTTTATGATGTCTGGAACACAGTACACATTTCCTATACACCTGGTATCAAACGAAGAGAGAGATGCTTTGCAAAACTATTCTGAAACTGTAACACGCTGCAAAAATGCCGGCAGTTTGATTACAACCTAATGTATCTAATAGGTACTATTTTACATCTTCTCAGAGGTTTAGCCTCATTTCCTTAACAAAAATGGGGTCCTTCTCCTTCCTTTAACTTCAGAACAACTGGCACAGTGTTTGTCAACTGGTGCTTAGCATCTTTCCCCTGACCTGCAAGACCATAACCAGTGAGCAAAACCGTGCCTTGGCACCCTGTGAACACAGCAAGCACAAAAGCTTCGGAAAGACTCTGTTTAAGGGAGGGTTTGGTTTTGTTTTGTTTGTATCAGACCGTAAAAGACGAGGGGAAACTACATTTCCCCAAACCACCTGAAACGCCACCCAATGACTTGAAATGCATTTCTATCTGTCTGAATGTATTTCCAATCAAGTTATTTCTAATCATCTCTGATTTCAGGGCGCTGGTGTGTGTGCACCAATTTATCTTTATTTTTATTAAATAAGGAATCAAGGATGACATCTATCCTGTGCTCAAAATTTTTAATGGAACCCAAATCCTCTGAGGATTATCTTAAATCCGGGTAATATTCTTAAGTGGGACCTGAATGTTGCCAAATAGCTTCATGGTTAGACACCTGTCTATCTGTCTTCTTAAAGTGATTCTATGAATTTGGCCCCCGGGGTCATGAACCACTTCAGTGTTGGCATATATATTATGAGGAAACACAATGACTAAAAGTCACAGAACACTCAAACAAATGCCAGATCAGAATGATTAGGAAAAACTCCATCAATCCAATCCATCCCATTTAACCTCCTCTTTGTTTAAAAAAAATTTTTTTTAATGTTTATTTTTTTGAGAGAGACAGAGACAGAGACAGAGAGATGGAGCATGAGTGAGAGAGGGGCAGAGAGAGGAGACCCAGAATCTGAAGCAGGCTCCAGGCTCCGAGCTGTCAGCACAGAACCTGATGGGGGGTTCAAACCCGCGAACCACAGATCATGACCTGAGCTGAAGCTGGACGCTTAACTGACTGAGCCACCCAGGTGCCCCTAATCTCCTCTTTAACCGGCCCCAGATCCTGTATTCCTTTCCTGTACCTGAAACTTTTTTCCTTCATCTCCTTCCCTCTATCTATGTTAGTACCCCCAGTGCATCAGTCAGCCAAACAGCTTTCTTTTCCAGAGCCATCTCAGATCTCACTCCCCAGTGAGGCCTTCTGAGTATGCATAAATTTCCAGAACCCAGCCTCCTTTGTGAAACTTGGAATTCCCCGCATGCAAATAACTGCTCCAGAGGCCACGCCAGGAACTGTTCACCACTGGTTCCTCTCCGCGGGACTAAGAGCCAGGCATAAGTCACCACTTGCTACCATGTAAACAGTTGTAATAACTACCAAGGACACTGAGTTGCATTATTTGAACAAGACACGAAAATCACATACTGCAAAAATTTTTAAATTCCTTTCTATTATAATTTTTTAATGTTTATTTTTGAGAGAGAATGAGAGAGAGGAAAGAGAGGCAGAGCGTGAGCAAGAAAAGGCAGAGAGGGAGACACAGAATCTGAATTAGGCTCCAGGCTCTGAGCTATACGCACAGAACCCAAGACGGCGCTCAAATTCACAAATCATGAGATCACGACCCGAGCCAACGTCAGACACTCAACCGACTGAGCCACCCAGGTGCCCCGATTTCTATCATAAAATATTTCTTCACGTTAGTGATCTACATTGACATCACACTGTAAGACTCACTCATACCTGACTAAGTTAAGATGCTGATTCCCACCACAGCGGCCATGTGTCACATCGGCTTTGGTTCAGTACCTGAAAGCCTCCTTGCTCTGTTCCATTTCCTTACCTGCTGCTCTGTACTGGAACAATACAATGGGAGCTTCAGTGCTGAAGTCTCGATGGTGGATTTTATGTGTCTTTCCAGCATACTGCTTTCTTCACGAGGTCTTCAGTGGCTGCACTTAAAGAAATGAAAAGAGATGAAAATTTCAAATGCCATTGCAAGCTAAGGAAAGGGCCATTTTTCAGCAAAAAGTTCAGAAACCGTCAGTCCTTCAAATCATACCATGTAGACCGTCACTTTTCTGTCAAGCGTGTTCTGCATTAATTAAAAAATGCTTAGGGGCACCTGGGTGGCTCAGTCGGTTAAGCGTCCGACTTCGGCTCAGGTCACGATCTCGCAGTCCATGAGTTTGAGCCCCGCGTCGGGCTCTGGGCTGATGGCTCAGAGCCTGGAGCCTGCTTCCGATTCTGTGTCTCCCTCTCTCTCTGCCCCTCCCCCGTTCATGCTCTGTCTCTCTCTGTCTCAAAAATAAATAAAATGTTAAAAAAAAAATTTTTTTTTTAAATGCTTATACGTTGATCAAATTAATGAATAGATCAAAGAGGAGAGAGAGAGAGTGCGAGACAAATGCTCAGAAAGCAGGAGACCTATTTCTAGTCCTCTCTCTACCAATAAACTATGTGGCCTCGGACAAGTGACTTAGCCTCTCTGTCTTACATACCTCACTTGTGAAACTGACACAGTTTTATCTTACTTCCTAATGCAGAAAACTAGAAAGGAGTACAACCCCCTATTTTATAGATAAAAAGAAACACTTAGAGTAAGTGACTTAATATCAGAAAGTCAGTAAAGGAGGCAGGGCTACAACCCAGGATTCTAGGCTCAAGTCTCCACCTAGTTTTCTGATTTATTCCAATACGACAAGATCTAAAGCCTTATGAAATAAGTTGGGTATTATAGTCCTATGTGACAAAAAGATAAAAGTGAGGCATGAAGAAGTCATGTGGTTCAATCATGGCAAAAGTTTGACTAGAACCCAGGCATGCTAATGTCTAAGCCAGAGTCTGTCTACTATATCAAGCCAAAGTGCTCTAACTTGACCTCTTGTTTTTCTTTTTGAAAATAGAAAGGTAAACTTGCCCCCAAGTAGGTATATTTAGGTATAGCAAATGTCCTAGAAGGCCCAATCTGAATCCTATTTTGTTGGTTTCTTCTTTTATTACTTGAATCCTTCCCCTTTATTTGATCATAATAATTTTCTATTATGTTTCTACTATCTTAAGATGATGTTTACATCACTTATTTTCAGTCTTTCTTCTCTGAGATTTGCATTTAATATACAAATTTATCTCTAAGCATGATTTTAGTTGCATCTGCCAAGTTTTGCTAAGTCATATTTCCATTAACATTTGATTCAAAATATTTTGTGTTCTTTGATCCAAGATAATTTAAAAGCACACTGCCTAATTCCAAAACTTTGAAGAATTTTCTAGTTATATTTTTTAATGTTTATTTTTGAGAGAGAGAGAGAGAGAGAGCGAGAGAGAGAGAGAGAGAGAGCATGCAAATGGGGGAGCAACAGAGAGAGAGGGAGAGGGAGAATCCCAAGCAGTCTCCACACTGTCAGCACAGAGCCCGAAGTGGGGCTCAAACTCATGAAACATGAGATCATGACCTGAGCCGAAGTCAGAGTCAGATGCTTAACCAAATGAGCCACCCAGGCACCCCTCTAGTTATCTTTATAATCGATTTCAGGCTTAGATCCTCTGTGGTCAGAGAAGTTACTCTGAATGAATAAAATTTTGATATCTGTTGAGATCTGATTTAAGTCCCAGCATACAGTTAATTTTGATAAATGTTCTATGTGTACTTGAAAATAACATGAATTCTTATTATTGAATGCTGGGTTCTATATATGTCTATTAAGTTGAGTTTGTTTATCACATTGTTTAGGTCTTCCATAGGCTTTCTGGTTTTTTTTTATCTGTCTATACTATCAGTTATCAACAGAGACGTGTTGCAGTTTCCCTATATTGTTTTGTGTTTCTACCAGATTGGCCCTTTTGTCTTCATAAAATCTTACTTATCTAAATTAAAATATTTCTTCCCTAAAGTCTAGTTTGTTGAATATTACTTATATATTCCCCATTCTTTTTCTTTCGATCTTCCTATCTTTATGTTCAGGGTACATCTATGAGTAGCATTTAATAGGGTTATGTTTTTATCCAGTCTCATAATGGCTGTCTTTTAGCTAAAGCATTAATTCCATTTACATCTAAAGCGATTACTGATGTTACTTGCATCATCCATCTTATTATCTGTTTACTATTTGTTCCACCTGTTTTATGTTTCTTTTTCCCTCTTTCTTTGTTTTATTTTAAACAAGTATTTACCATTCCTCTGCCTTCTGTTTTCTATTTGGGCCCTTAATGGATTGAGTGATGCTTACACATATTGAGGGGGACTATCTACTTTATTCACTTCACCAATTCAAATTCTGATCTCTTCTAGAAACGCTCTCACAGACACAGCCAGAAATAAAGTTTCGTCAACTATCTGGGCATCCCTTAGTCCAGTAAAGTTGGCACATATATTGACACATATAACTAAGCATCACAATGACCACGTGATGTTTATTCCAGAGATGCAAGACAAGTTCAGTATTAGAAAATCAATGTAATTCACCATATTAACAAACAAAAGAAGAAAAATTACATGATCACATCAATCGATACACGAAAATTATCTGACAAAATTCAACACCCATTCATGATAAAATTCTTATAAAAACAGGAATATAGGGGAACTTCCTCAACTTGATAAAGAGCATCTACATGTAATGTTATACTAAATAATGAAAGGCTAAATGTGTCCCTCTAAATGGACAAAGCCAGGATGTCCATTCTCACCATTCTTGTTTGACACAGTACTAGAAGTTCTAGCCAGTGCCATAAAGCAAGAAAAGAAATAAAACTTCTATACATCATAAAGGAAGACATGAAATTTTCCTTATTTGCAGATGACAATGAATGTCTACATAGAAAATCCTAAGAACTCTCCCCCATTTAAAGAAAAGAACTAATAAGTAAGCTCAACAAGGTTTCAGGAGACAAGATAAACACATAAAATAACCATATGCCTATAAACAACAATGAACACATGGACACCAAAACTAAAAATACAACATAATTTACAATCACCCACCAAAATGAAACTCTTAGGGAAAATATAACAAAATGTGAATAGAACTTGTATGTAGAAAACTACACATCAAGATGAAAGAAATAAAATAAAATATAAATTGAATGACATACTATGTTCATGGATTAGAAGACTCAATGTAGTAAAGATGTCAATTATTCCTGAATTTATTTTTTTAATTACTCCTGAGTTTATACATAAGTTTAATACAATTCCTATCAAAATTTCGGCAAGATTTTTGTAGATACAGACAAGATTATCCTAAAATGTATATGAAAAAGCAAAAGAACTAAAATAGCTTAATATTTATTAAAGTAAGACAAAGGGGAAAAATCTAGTCTACTTGATTTCAAGGCTTACTATATAGCTATAGTAATCAAGACGATGTGATATTAGTGGAAAGACACATAAATCAATGGGATAGAAGAATGAACTCTAAAGTAGACTCATATATTTACACCCAAATGATTTTTGACAAAGGTACAAACATAATTCAAAGGAAAAAAGATAGCATTTTCAATGAATGGAGCTGAAGAAATTGAACATTCACAGGCAAAAAAGAAAAAGAAAAAGAAAAAGAACTTTGTTCTAAAATTCACACTTTATAGGGGTGCCTGGGTGGCTCAGTCAGTTAAGCATTGGACTCTAGATTTCAGCTCAGGTCATGATCTCATGGTTGATGGGTTCGAACCCCCATTGGGGTCTGCATTGACAGTGCAGAGCCTGCTTGGGATTCTCTCTCTTCCTCTCTCTCTCTGCCCCTCCCCTGCACTCCCACTCTTTCTCTCTCTTCTCTTTCTTTCAAAGTAAATAAACTTTAAAAAATTAAAATAAAATAAAAATCACACTTTATACAAAAATTAACTCAAAATGAGTCATGAACTTAAATCTTAAATATAAAAGTATAATTTTTTTAATGTGAGAAAATAGATGTAGGGCTAAGCAAGGTGTTATTAGCTTTGAGACCAAAAGTATGGTCTATAAAAGGAAAAATTAATACACTGGTTTCATAAAAATTAGTGTTTACTCTGTGAAAGTTCCTATTTAAGAAAGTGAAAAGACAAGCTACAGACTGAGAGGAAATATTCGCAAGCAACCTGTCTGGCAAAGAACTAATATCTAGAATATAAAAAGAACTCTCAAAACTCAATAATAAAACAAACAATCCAATTAGAAAATGGGAAAAAGACAGGGGAGGGGCCAAGATGGCAGAACAGCATGAAAGTTTTTTGTGTGTCTCTCATTCCTGAAATGCAGCCAGATCAACACCAAACCATCTTGCACACCTAGAAAACTGATTTGAGGATTAACACAACAATCTGCATAACCTGAACCACAGACCTCAGCAGGTATGTGGAACAGAGAGGTGAACTGGAGGAGAGTGAAGCCTCAGAGGGCAGGGAGCTGCTTTTGCTTGCAGAGAGATGACTGAGAGAGGATGGAGATGGGGGGAGAGTACGGGAAAGCATCCCCCCACCCCCTGCCTAAAAGCAGCTGGAGAGAAAAGGAAGAGTACGCGAGGGACTCAACAAAAAAGGGAGAAAGGAGAAAGGAGAGAGTTTAAATTCCATCAAGACTCTATAAACAGGGGGAGCACAGAGTCTGAAAGTCTGCAGCTCCACACCTGGCAGTACTTTGGTGAGAAGGGCAAATCCCCAGGAGCAGAGAGCAAGGTCCAAGGGGTACTTGGGCCACACAGGAGAGTCAGTTCCCCTGCTGGGAGGACATTTGGTAGAGACTGCAGAAACCCCAGAGGCAAAGGTCCCAGTGGGCCCTGGAGAACAACCACGTTCACTGGTGCTGGAACAAGGACGTTAAGGGGGAAGCCTGGTGCCAGATGTGTGTTGTGATTTACCATAATCCCTGAAATGCTGCAGCTACACAATCGTGTGAACTTTTTCTGGGGCGGGCTGGCACCCAGCTGCAGTCTCTGGGCATCAGCAGCATCACGGTCCCATGAACATTCCTGGGGGTGGGCGGTACCTGGCCATTGCTCAGTGAGACTCTCCCACAGAGTCAGGATGGGTCAAAGCCACAGTCCCTCAGAAGTGAGGGGTTGGGAAACACAGCCGAATCTGAGATAAAACTCATGAGGGAGGTGCTGCCTGGCATTCTGACGGCTTGGTCACGGACAGTGTAAAAGCACAGAGTGGACAGAAGCCAGAGACAAAGGACAGCTGCGTGACTGATGATCAGGGAGGACAGAGTCCCGATACTAGAGACTGGGTAGCTGGGTGATACCATTTTCACCCCTTCTGCACATGCGCATACACACCCCAACAACCCACCTCAGTAAGGTAAGCAGCGCCATCTAGTAGAGAACGGAGCTGTTACACTAAACCCTGCCCAACTGGACCAACCGCGCTCTTGAGGAGGAACACCACAAGTCTCTCCGCCTGCTTAGTTTATGAACTATAAAATGCTTCATAGTTTGACTTCCAGGGGAAACCAATGTAATTTCAATCATATTTCAGTCAGTCCCCTGATCCATCTATTGAATTGTTTTTTCTTTTTCTTTTCTTTTCTTACTCTTGAATACAGAAAGAGAAAAAAATTATTTTCCATTTTTATTAGAAATATTTTGATTTATTTTTTCTACTACATCTTTTACTTATTTGTAAATTTTTCAAATTCTATTTTACTTCCATCATTTCATTTTATTCTATTTCATTGTACTCATTTTTTCAAATTTGCAAACGTTTCCTTGCTTTTCTTTTCTTATCTTTCTTTCTTTTCTTTTTTCTTTCTTTTTTTCCCCTTTCTTATCTTTCCCTTTTTTTCTCTAATCTATCAATCTCCTTTCAACAACCAGACCAAAATACACCTAGGATCTGGCATCCTTTATTTGATTTTTTTGTGTTGTTTTAATTTTTTAAATTTAATTTTTTTACGTTATTAATTCCTTTCCTTCCTTCAAAATGACAAAATGAAGGAATTCACCCCAAAATAAAGAACAGGAAGAAATGACAGCCAGGGACTTAATCAACACAGATACAAACAAGATGTCTGAAAAAGAATTTAGAATCATGATAAGAATACTAGCTGGGGTTGAAAATAGATTAGAATCCCTTTCTGCAGAGATAAAAGACGTAAAAGCTAGTCAGGATGAAATAAAAAAAATGCTATAACTGAGCTGCAATCTCAAATGGATGCCACAGCGGCAAGGATGGATAAAGCATAGCAGCATAACAGCGATATAGGGGACAAACTTATGGAGAACAATGAAGCAGAAAAAAAGAGAGAAACAAAGCCAAAAGAGCACATTTTAAGAATTAGAGAACTCAGTGACTCATTAAAAAGGAACAACATCAGAATCACAGGGGTCCCAGAAGATGAAGAAAGAGAAAACGGTGTTGAAGGGTTATGTGAGCAAATCACAGCAGAAAACATTCCTGACCTGGGGAAAGACACAGACACCAAAATCTAGGAAGCACAGAGGACTCCCATTAGATTCAACAAAAACCGACCATCAACAAGGTGTATCATAGTCAAATTCACAAAATACTCAGGCAAGGAAAGAATCATGAAAGCAGCATGGGGAAAAAAAAGTTCTTAACCTACAAGGAAAGACAGATCAGGTTCACAGCAGACTTATCCACAGAAACTTGGCAGGCCAGAAAGGAGTGGCAGGATATATTCAATGTGCTGAATCAGAAAAATATGCAGCTAAGAAATCTTTATCCAGCAAGGCCGTCATTCAAAATAAAAGGAGAGATAAAAAGTTTCCCAGACAAACAAAAATTAAAGGAGCTGGTGACCACTAAACCAACCCTGCAAGAAATTTTAAGGTGGACTCTCTGAGGGGAGGAAAGACGAAAAAAAACCCAACAAACAAACAAACAAACAAAAACCCAAAAAGGCAAAAGCAACAAAGACTAGAAAGGACCAGAGAACACCACCAGAAACCCCAACTCTACAGGCAACATAATGGCAATAAATTCATATTTTTCAATACTCATTCTAAATGTCAATGGACTAAATGCTCCAACCAAAAGATATAGGGTAACATAATGGATAAGAAAACAAGATCTATCTATATGCTATTTACAAGAGACCCACTTTAGACCTAAAGACACCTTCAGATTGAAAGTAAGGGGATGGAGAATCATCTATCATGCTAACGGTCACCAGAAGAAAGCCAAAGTATCCATACGTATTTCAGACAATCTAGACTTTAAAATAAAGACTGTAACAAGAAATGAATAATTAAGGGGTCTATCTGCCAAGAAGATCTAGCAATTGTAAACATTTATGCTCCAAATGTGGAACACCCAAATACATAAATCAATTAATCACAAATACAAAGAAACTCACTGATAACACTACCATAATAGCAGGGGACTTCAACATCTAAACAGAAAAATCAACAAGGAAACAATGGTTTTGAATGACACACTGGACTGGATGGACTTAACAGATATATTCAGAACATTTCATCCTAAAGGAGCAGAATACACATTCTTCTCCAGTGCACATGGAACATTCTCCAGAATAGATCACATACTGGGACACAAATCATCTCTCAACAAATACAAAAATATCAAGATCATACCGTGCATATCTTCAGACCACAACACTATGAAACTCAAAATCAACCACAAGAAAAAATGTGGAAAGATAACAAATACTTGGAAACTGAAGACCATCCTACAAAAGAATGAATTGGCTAACCAAGAAGTTAAAGAGGAAATTAAAAAGTACATGGAAGCGAATGAAAATGATAACACCACAGCCCAAAACCTCTGGGACACAGCAAAGGCGGTCATAAAAGGGAAGTATATAGCAATGCAGGCCTTTCTAAAGAAGGAAGAAAGGTCTCACATACACAACCTAACCTTACACCTTAAAGAGCTGGAAAAAGAAGAGCAAATAAAACCCAAAACCAGCAGGAAGACAGGAAATAATAAAGACTGAGCAGAAACCAATGTTATTGAAACAAACAAAACAAAAAACAAACAAACAAAAAACAGCAGAACGGATCAATGAAACCAGAAGCTGGTTCTTTGAAAGAATTAAAAAAATTGATAAACCCCTAGCCAGTTTGATCAAAAAGAAAAAGGAAAGGACTCAAGTAAATAAAATCAAGAATGAAAGAGGAGAGATCACAACCAACAAAGCAGAAACACAAACAATAATAAGAGAATATTACAAGCAATTATATGCCAATAAAATGAGCAATCTGGAAGAAATGGACAAATTCCTAGAAACATATACACTACCAAAACTGAAACAGGAAGAAATAGAAAATTTGAATAGATCCATAACCAGTAAAGAAATCAAATTAGTAACCAAAAATCTCCCCCAAAAACAAGAGTCCAGGGCCAGATGGCTTTCCAGGGGAAATCTACCAAACATTTAAAGAAGAGTTAACACCTATTCTCTTGAATCTGTTCCAAAAATTAGAAATGGAAGGAAAACTTCCAAACTTTTTCTAGGAAGCCAGCATTACCTTGATTCCAAAACCAGACAAAGAACTACAGACCAATTTCCCTGATGAGCATGGATGCAAAATCCTCAACATGATACTAGCCAACCAGATCCAACAGTACATTAAAAAAATTATTAACCATGACCAAGTGGGAATTATACCTGGGATGCAGGGCTGGTTCAATATCTGCAAAACAATCAATGTGATACATTACAGCAATAAAAGAAAGGATAAGAACCACATGATCCTCTCAAAAGATGCAGAAAAAGCATTTGACAAAATACAGCATCCTTTCTTGATAAAAACCCTCAAGAAAGTAGGGACAGAGGGTTCATACCTCAAGATCATAAAAGCCATATATGAAAGACCCACCGCTAATATCATCCTCAATGGGGAAAAAATGAGAGCTTTCTCCCTAAGGTCAGGAACAAGACCTGAAAATCAATATATAAAATCAGTATATAAAATCAATGCACAGAAATAGGTTGCATTCCTATACACCAATGATGAAGCAACAGAAAGAGAAAACAAGGAATTGATCCCATTTACAATTGCACCAAAAAACATAAAATACCTAGGAATAAATCTAACCAAAGAGGTAAAAAACCTATACACTGAAAACTCTAGAAAGCTTATGAAAGAAATTGAAGAAGACACAAAAAAAAACTAGAAAAATAGCCCATGCTCCTGGATAGGGAGAATATTGTTAAAATGTCAATACTACCCAAAGCAATCTACATATTCAATGCAATCCCTATTAAAATAACACCAGCATTCTTCACACAGAACAAACAATCCTAAAATTTGTATGGAACCAGAAAAGACCCCGAATGGCCAAAGCAATCTTGAAAAAGAAAACCAAAGCTGGAGGCATCACAATCCTGGACTTCAAACTGTATTACAAACCTGTAATCATCAAGGCAGTATGGTACTGGCACAAAAACAGACACTCAGATCAATAGAACAGAATAGAGAATCCAGAAATGGACCCACAAATGTATGGCCAGCTAATCTTTGACAAAGCAGGAAAGAATATCCGATGGAATACAGACAGTCTCTTCAGCAAATGGTGCTAGGAAAACTGGACAGCGACATGCAGAAGAATGAACCTGGACCACTTGTTTACACCAGACACAAAAATAAACTCAACATGGTTGAAAGACCTAAACGTAAGACAGGAAGCCATCAAATCCTAGAGGAGAAAGCAGGCAAAAACCTCTTTGACCTCAGCCACAGCAATTTCTTACTCAACATGTCTCCAGAGGCAAGGGAAACAAAAGCAAACATGAACTACTGGGACCTCATCAAAATAAAAAGCTTCTGCACAGTGAAGGAAACAATCAGCAAAAGTAAAGGCAACTGACAGACTGGGAGAAGATATTTGCAAACGACATATCAGATAAAGGGTTAGTATCCAAAATCTATAAAGACCTTATCAAACTCAACACCTGAAAAATAAATAATCCAGTGAATAAATGGGTAAAAGACATGAATAGGCACTTTTCCAAAGAAGACATCCAGATGGCCAACCAACACATGAAAAGATGTTCAGCATCACTCTTCATCAGGGAAATACAAATCAAAACCACAATGAGATACCATCTCACACCTGTCAGAATGGCTAACATTAACAACTCAGGCAACGACAGATGTTGGCGAGGATGCGGAGAAAGAAGATCTCTTTTGCACTGCTGGTGGGAATGCAAACTGGTGCAGCCACTCTGGAAAACAGTATAGAGGTTCCTCAAAAAATTAAAAATAAAACTACCCTACAACCCGGCAATTGCACTACTAAGTATTTATCCAAGGGATACAGGTATGATGTGTTGAAGGGGCACATGCACCCCAATATTTATAGCAGCACTATCAACAATAGTCAAAGTATGGAAAGAGCCCAAAATGTCCATCGACGGATGAATGGGTAAAGAAGATGTGGTGTATATATATATACAAGAGTATTACTCAGCAATCAAAAAGAATGAAATCTTGCCATTTGCAATTATGTGGATGGAACTAGAGGGTATTATGCTAAGCGAAATTATTCAAAGAAAGACAAAGATCATATGACTTCACTCCTATGAGGACTTTAAGATACAAAACAGATGAACATAAGGGAAGGGAAGCAAAAATAATATAAAAACAGTAAGGGGGACATAACATAAGAAACTGTTAAATATAGAGAACAAACAGAGGGTTGCTGGAGGGGTTGTGGGAGGCAGATGGGCTAAATGGGTAAAGGGAATTAAGGAATATACTCCCGAAATCATTGTTGCACTATATGCCAACCAACTTGGATGTAAATTAAAAAAATAAATTTAAAAAAATGAGAAAAAAAAGAAAATGGGCAAAAGACATGAATAGACATTTCACTGAAGCATATGTCCAAATGGCAAATAAGTACACGAAAAGATGTTCTACATTAATATCCACTAAAGAAATACAAATTAAAACTACAATGAGACATTATTACATAAATATGGATAACACCTAAGCTGGTGAAGATGTAGAGAAACTAAGTCACTCACACATTACTGGTGAGAAGATAAAATTATACAGCCACTCTGGAAAAAATTTTGTAGGTTCTTAAAAAGTGAAACATACAACTACCAGATAACCCACCAACTGCATAATTGGACATTTATCCCAGAACTGTGAAGACCTATCTTTACACAAAAACCTGTACATGAAAGTTCATGGCAGTTTTATTCATGAAATAGCCAAAAACTGGAAACAATCTTCAACAGCTGCATAGTTAAATGAACTGTGATACAACCATGCCATGGAATAATATTCAACAATAAAAAGGAACAGATTATTGATATACAATCTACATATACCTTCAAGGAATTAAGCTGAGTGAAAAGCGATTCTCAAAAAGTTGTATACCATATGATTCTACTTACAAGACATTCTTAAGACGACAAAACTACAGAAATAAAGAATAAATTGGTGGTTTCCAAAGGTCAAGAAGAGTACTAGGACTTAAAAAAAAAATGGAGGTCAGCATAATGGCAGAATAGGACATCCCCACCACTCATCGTCTCACAGAAACACTTACTTGGCAACCATCCATAGACAAAAAGGTACCTTTGTGAGAGCTTTGTAATCCAGATAGGAGGTTGACATCCAGTGGAGCACAAAACTGAGGAATGTCACTTTGAGAAGACAGGACTATTCACTGGTTGCAGACCAACCAACACCCAGCTGCAGACCTGGAAGCAGCCCTATTCTTCCATGGACTCAACTCCAACCCTTCTTGTGTGAGGTCCTGTCACCAGCTTTTCCATCCCACACCCCCAGTAATAGGTCCACCAACCACAGACCCAGCTACAGACTCAGAAACATCCCCATGGCTCGCTTGCAGTGCTTCTAGGCTATGATTATGGAGGGAGTCCCATGCATCCATTCTCCTGTCAGGAGAAGGTCTTTACCTGCAAAAACCAGTCTGCAAAGATGGGAAGAGGTTACTCCTTCTTTAAATGCACAGACATCAACCTAAGGCTACAAGGATCATGAAGAATCAGGTAAACATGAAACCATCAAAAGAAACTAATAAACCAGTAACTGACCCTAAAGAAATAGAGGTCCATGAACTGCTTAACAAATCCAAAATAATAATCCTTAAAAAGCTCAGTGGGTTACAAGGAGATAGAGATAGACAACTAAACAAATCAGGAAAACAATATATGAACAAAATAAGAAATTGAAAAAAGAGACAGAAACCATAAAAAAGAACCAAACAGAAGTCCTGGAGCTGAAGTACACAGTGACTGAACTGAAAAATTCAACAGAGAACTTCAACAACAGATTCAACCAAGCAGAAGAAAGATTAGTGAACTCACAGACTGGTTATTTGAAATTATCTCATTAGAGGAACTGAAGAAGAAGAAGAAGAAGAAGAAGAAGAAGAAGAAGAAGAAGAAAAAGAAGAAGGAGGAGGAGGAGGAGGGGGAGGAAGAGGGGGAGGAGGAGGAGGGGAGGAGGAAAAGAAGAATGAAGAAGGCCTATGGTACTTACAGTAAACCACTGAATGAATATATGCATTATGGGATTCCCAAAAGAGATAGAGAAAGAGGCAGAACAATTATTTAAAGAAGTAATGACTAAAAACCTCCCAAATCTACAGAAGGAAAAGGACATCCAGATAAATAAAGCCCAAAAGTTCCCAAATAGGTTGAAGCCAAAGACAAAAACACTGTAAACTATTAATCAACATACTGTAAACTGTCAAAAGTCAAAAAAAAAAAAGAAAGAAAATTTTGATAGCCACAAGAAAAAAGCAACTTGTCACATACAAGGGAAACTCTCCCCACCCCATAAGGCAGATTGTTCAGCAGAAACCTTGCAAACCAGGAGAGAATAGGATGATATATTCAAGGTACAGAAAGAAAAAAAAAAACTGCCAACCAAGAATATTGTACCCAGGAAAACTGTCCTTTAAGAATGTAGGAGATAAACAAAAACTAAGGGGGTTCATCTCCACTAGATGTGGCTTACAAGAAGCGCTAAAGAGAGTTCTTCAAGTTGAATAAAAATATGTTAAAAAACAACATGAAAGCATATGAAAGTAAAAATTTCAATGCTAAAGGTAAATATAAATAGAAAAAGAGAATATTCCAATACTGTAATGGTGGCATGCAAATCATTTTTAACCCTAGTTATATGAATTAAAAGGTAGATATAGTAAGAATAATTACAACAAGAGAAATTTGTCAATTCAACACAATATAGAAAGAAGCAAAATCTAATAACAATGACATAAAGTGTGAATGTGTCAGAGGGTAAAGTGTAGGGTGTTTGTATGTGACTGAAGTTGTTACCAGCTTAAAACAGATTGCTTTAATATAAAATGGTAACCACCAAAAAAAATATTTCCATGTGCATATGGAACATTCTCTAGGATAGAGCACATGACAGATCACAAAATAAGTCTTAACAAACTTAAAAATATGGAAGAAATTTGAAGTATCTTTTCCAATCACAATGCACTGAAACCAGATGTCAACAATAGAAAGAAAATAGGAAAATTCACAAACACATGAAAATTAAACAACATACTCAAATAACTATTGGAGCTAGGTAGAAATAAAAAAGGAAATTGTAAAATATGTCAAGACAAATGAAACACAACATACCGAAACTTAGAAGATGCAGCAAAAGCAGTACTAAAAGGGAAGTTCATAGCAATAAACACCTATACTGAAAAAGAAGCAAGATTTCAAATAAAAAACCTACATTTACAACTCAAGGAACTAGAAAAAGAAGAACAAACTAAGCCCAAAATTAGTAGAAAGAAGGAAATAATAAATATTAGAGCAGAAATAAATGAAACAGAGAATAGAAAAATGTTTTTTTAATTGATGAAACTATGATTTGGCATTTTGAAAATAAAAACAAAATCAACAAAATCTTAGCTAGACTAAAAAAGAGAGAGAAGACTCAAAATCAGAAATGAAAGAGGAGACATTATAACTGATCCCACAGAAATAAAAAGTTCATAAGTGGCTATTATGAACAAGTATACACCAACAAACTGGACAATCTAGAGGAAATACAGAAATTCCTAGACACATACAACCTACCAAAACTGAATCAAGAAAAAATAGAAAATCTGAACATACCAAAAACAAATGAAGAGATTAAAAAAAGCAATCAAAAACCTCCCAACAGAGAAAAGCCCAGGACTAGATGGTTTAATGGGTGAATTCTACCAAACATTTAAAGAATTTGGGGCGCCTGGGTGGCTCAGTTGGTTAAGTGTCTGACTTCAGCTCAGGTCATGATCTCATGGTTCACAAGTCCGAGCCCCGCATCAGGCTCTGTGCTGACAGCTCAGAGTCTGGAGCCTGTGTCTCCCTCTCTCTCTGACCCTCCCCCTGTTCATGCTCTGTCTCTCTCTGTCTCAAAAATAAATAAACGTTAAAAAAATGTTTAAAAAGAAAGAAAGAATTAATACCAATCCTTCTTAAAGTCTTCCAAAATTAGAAGAAACACTTCCAAATTCATTCTATGAGGAAAGCTTCAAACTGATACCACAGCCAGAAAAAGCACGAGAAAAGAAAACTATAGGCCAATATTCCTGGTAAACATTGATGCAAAAATTCTCAACAAAATACAGGCAAACTGAATATAACAGCATATTAGAAGAATCACACACCATGACCAAGTAGAATTTATCCCTGGGGTTCAAGGATGGTTCAACACATGCAAATCAATCAATGTAATACACCACACTAAAAAAATGAAGGCTAAAAACCACACAATCATTGCAATAGATGCAAATAAAGTATTTGACAATATTTAATACCCTTTCACGATAAAAACTCTCCACAAATTAGGTATAGAAGAAGCTTACCTCAATACAATAAAATCCACTTATAAAAAGCTCATATTCAGCAATGAAAAGTTGAAAGCTTTCTCTCTGAGATCCAGAACAAGGCAAGGATGCCCACTCTCATTTCTCCTATTCAACATATTACCAGACATCCTGCCAGAGCGATTAGGCAAGAAAAAGAAATAAAGCCATATAAATTAGAAAGAAAGAAGTAAAACTATCTCTGCTTGCAGATGATATGATTTTGTACATAGAAAACAAAAACTGTTAGAGTAAGCAAATTCAGTAAAGTAACAAAATACAAAATCAACATACAAAAATTAGTTATGTTTCTGTTCACTGACAACCTATCTAAAAAGGAAATTAAGAAAAAATTCCATTTGCAATAGCATCAAAAAAGTAAAATACTTAGAAATAAGCTTAACAGAAGAGTTGAAAGACTGTACAATGAAAATTATAAAACAATGACAAAAGAAATTTTAAAAGTCACAAATAAATAGAAGGACATTGTTCATGCAATGAAAGAACTGATATTTTTTAAACATCCATACTTACCAAAGTGATCTATAGATTCAACACAATTCTCATCAAAATCCCAATGGCATTTTTTACTGAAATAGAAAACGGGCACCTGGGTGACTCAGTAGGTTAAGCATCCGACTTCAACTCAGGTCATGATCGCATGGTTCATGGGTTCAAGCCCCACATTGGGCTCTGTGCTGATAGCTCAGAGCCTGAAGCCTGCTTCGGATTTTGTGTCTCCCTCCCTCTCTCTCTGCCCCTCCTGCTTGCTCTCTCTCTCTCTCTCTCTCTCTCTCTCTCGTTCTCTCTCTCTCAAAAATAATAATAATGATAATAATAATCCTAAAATTCATTTAGAACCACAAAAGACCCTGAATGACCAAAGCAATTTTGAGCAAGAACAACAAAGCTGGCAGCGTTACACTCCCTGGTTTCAAAACATTATAGGGGCGCCTGGGTGGCGCAGTCGGTTAAGCGTCCGACTTCAGCCAGGTCACGATCTCGCGGTCCGTGAGTTCGAGCCCCGCGTCAGGCTCTGGGCTGACGGCTCGGAGCCTGGAGCCTGTTTCCGATTCTGTGTCTCCCCCTCTCTCTGCCCCTCCCCCGTTCATGCTCTGTCTCTCTCTGTCCCAAAAATAAATAAAAAACGTTGAAAAAAAAAAAACTTAAAAAAAAAAAATTATAAAGCTACATCTCTAGACGATCTTTCTCAACCAGTCTCACGACTGGACAAACCATTTTTATATATACAACTCTTAAATTTATAACTTTAGCCTCAATTTTTTTTTACCTGAACTCCTGACTCATCCAATTAACCTACCAAATATCTCCTCTTGAACACCTAATAGACATCTCTACTTACAATATTCGAACACATGATCTCCCCGCCTCAGCTTGTTCCTCTCCCTGTCTTTCCCTAGGAGCTTCTAAGAAAAAGAAAGAAAGCTTTCTTAGAACTCCCTAGTAAATGGCATGACAGTTTTAAATCATGGCTTCAAGTTCTTTGACACCTCATTGTCCCCATCTCTTTTAACCTGGATGAGCCTGTGCATAATTCTAGCCACAGAATACGGTGGAAGTGACACTGTGTGAGTTCTGAGGCTCAGTCATAAAAGCTCATGCAGCTCCCTTCTGGTTCTGAAATGTTCACTCTCAAGAAGCTCCCCCTTTCAAAACGCACAGCCATTATACTGTAAAAAGCCCAAACCAATAAAATGTTTAAAAGATAACAAAATGGTAGTTGGTTTAGTCCACTATTTTAGGGCTGGTTTATAGTTAATAAAGAGCTGAGACTGATGGCAGGCTTATTCTTTCAATAACTCAGACCAAAACTTATGAAGTCACCCTTGACTCCTCTCTCTCACATTCCATATCCAGTCCCTCAACGAATCCTGTCAAGTCTCTTTTCAAAGTACGTCCAAAATAGGACCAATGTCCATCATCGCATCTACAAAATGGATCTCTTCTGGTCAAAGCTCTTGCTTGGAAACAACAGAAACTGACTCGGGCTAAATTTGCCGACAAATTTAGTGAAAGGAAATCAGATGGCTCACAGAATAGAACAAAGAGGATGCCAACTCTAGAAAACGGTCTGAAATCAGTGAAGTTTAAATATAAGCAATCATAGCCAAAGAACCAGCCTGATTGATAAGCTGCTACTGCCACACCAGCTTCACCTTCACTTATTCTAGGCTGTCCCCATTTTTTTTGCTCTTTGGTGTCTTCCCTCCAGAGAAGTGTATTTACTTGGCTGAGCTTAGTTGATTTTCCTGAGTCCCAACTGCCACAGGCTGACAAAAGGGAGAGTTGGCATGGTGGCTTTCATAGTAAGAAGTGGAGACCCATCTTCCATAAAAACTCATTTCACAATGCATTTTCCAAACACCGGAAGTGGCTACAAATTCTGAGCAGCCTAAGGGTTGGGTGAGGAGAAGATACATTTTGTATCACAAACAACAGATTCTCATTGTGTGTGGAAAAGTAAGTAGACTCTGATCGAAAGCCTTGCATTCAAGTCCTGCTCTAGCACTTATTAGACGTGTGACCCTAAGCAAGTCATTTAACTTCCCTGAGACTCCCATTTTTTCATCTTTAACATGAGTGCAACAATATCTGCCCTGCTTATCTAGCAGATTTGTTTTGAGGATCGAATGAGTGTGTGAGCATATTAAGGCTGCGATCTTGATCCCTTTCATCTTTGTAACAGTGTTGACTAGCGAGGGTTAGATGGGAGTAGGTGTTCCATTAATGTCTACAGAATGAGTAATAGTTATAGAAAAGATTTGTAAAATGAAAGCCATTAACTGATCCTACTATATCGTCCAGCTAGACCAGAAAAGTGTGATATTGTCACCCAGTGCCAGACTAAAGTAATATCAAATATGCTTTGGGAGGAGACCCCTGACATTGAAAATTTCTGCCACCAACCTCTTCATAAAATAAATATGGAAATGGCAGATCAACTTAATTGTTTCACTATATAGTATAAATTTGGCTCATAGAGCAAAATCCTCCTGTGACAAGTTTTAGAGATCAGATAATGGTTCTTGAGAATCATGCTCGCATGGGGAAGTAATATAGCTTAAGTAGATTTCTGGCCAATGGATTCAAGTTACCCTGAGGAAACAAGATCTAATTGTAGGATAGCTAATAATAACAATCCTTTACCCAAATTCTTTGGAGATAGATTTAGAATTGAAAATTTCTCAGATATTTGAAAGACGTTAGTGGCAAAAATCGTATATTACACAACCACTAGCAGGGTCTGAGTCAGTACCCTGTAATCAAACACAAAATATTTCTGCAGAGATATGAATGAATGCTCATTCTGAGTATAATAAACACTGAAACAATCTCATATCCATTTAGTTAAGGTGATTTCAACATAAGGGTCAAAGCACTTTTGGGGGGCGTTTGGGTGACCCAGTTGGTTAAACGACCGACTTCCGGCTTAGCTCATGATCTCACAGTTCGTGAATTCAAGCCCCACATCTGGCTCTCTGCTGCCAGCCCAGAGCCTGCTTCAGACCTTCTGTCTCTTTCTCTCTCTCTCTCTCTCTCTCTCTCTCTCTGTCCCTCCCTCCTCTCTCTCTTTCTCTCTCTCTCTCAAAAATAAATAAACATTTTTTTAAAAAAAAACATTAAAAAATAAGAATGTTAAAAAGACACTTTTGGTTTTCAAAGCTTTTCTTTGGATTTTAAAAATGCAGATAAGAAACAAAGTTGTATTTTTCATGAAAGGGTAAATGGACTTATAGTGCCTTACGATAGAAAATGCTCTACCATGTACAAGCTTGAATAGTAGTAACACTCTCTCTCTTTAAATCTATATAAAATCACTTTCAAAAAAATTTTTTAACATTCAACTCAGCAAATTCTTGAATTCAACCAGAGAGATCATCTATTTCAATCTGCCACCTAATTCAGCTGATGCTTACTAATAAGCATTCGAGCCAGACAGTCACTCAGCCTTTGCAAAATACTCCTATGGGTGAAGAATTCACTCCTTCATGTGGCAACTCCCTGCATTCTTGGAAAACCGTAATTATTAGGATCAAAGTCAGATCTTCTGTCACTTTTACCCTTTAGTCCTAACACTGCCGTAGGGAGCAGGAAAAATTTCTCTACCCTGTCTGCCATGTGACAGCTAGGCAAATATTTGAAGTGGCAATCACATACCACATCATTTGCCTCTTCTCTAGGCTAAACATTTGCCCTAACTCTTCCACATAAAGTATAGTTTCCTCTTCCCTCACATCCTGAGAGCCCATACTAATCTCTAACTTATCAATGTGTAAAATAAAGCAAGGCAGCTAGAGCTAGATAAATCTCCAGCCCAGAATGCAGGGGACCTGTTATCTTCCTTGTAAGCTATATATCATGTTTTTAGTAACACATCCTACGATTTTGTGTGTGTGTGTGTGTGTGTGTGTGTGTGTGCGCACGCAGCATAATACTTTTGGATTGTTTTGCATTTATAGTAAATTAATCTCCCCATCTTTTCACACTGCACTGCTGTCACAATCCAAGAATCTCCCTTGATTTATATGTGTCAGCTCAGTAAAGGGCTTTTGTACTGGTCTTTGTTAAATTACATCATGTTAGTTTTCATTCCAACATTTACATTTCACTTTGAATCTCGATTGCACCTTTCAGTATATTAGCTACGTCTGACAGCTTTGTGTCACCTACAAATTTGACACCTTCAGTAAAGACTTTAATAAAAATATTGAACAAGATAGGATCAAGAGCCCTGTGGCATGCCACTGGAGACTTCCCTCCTGGATGGCATCCTCAAGTGCTTAACATCTAAAACAGGCAATAAACTTCATACACAAATAATAATACCAAGGTTTACCTGACAGGTACGGAATGAGCAGTAAGAAAAACAAATGCTATACAGAGAAGAAAATAGCACATCTCAGAACCATCACACCAGGCTCTACATTTTAGTAATTAATTTCACAGGTTTCACTACCATAGGGCATTGAAAAAGATGTCTCTCATTCCTGAAATGTGTATATGTGCTAGGGTTGCAACATAAAATCCATTTCCTGCTAAGGATCTCGCCCAGAAAGTTTACAAACACAATATTAAAGGCTGAGCAGGATTTGAAATGTCATAGGGAAAGGGGTAATTAGCAGAGGAAAACAATCTTACCCCGTTATGGATCAATAAACTCCTATAGATATAACTCCTCATGCTGCCAACTTGGCTCCACCTACCCCACCCCAAACACCCACTACTGTCAGCAACCCGAAAATGCAAAAATCAATATTTTAAGTACATATGTTTTTAAATGACTGGTTTGCCAAGGGATTATTCATTTTTAAAATGGGTCATACAAGGGTGTCTGCCTGGCTCAGTCAGTGAGTCGACAGAGCATGACACTCTTGATCTCTGGGTTGTGAGATCAAGCCCCACATTGGGTGTAGAGGTTACTCTAAAAAACTTAAAATAAAATAAGATAGGTCATACACAGGGCTCATGTACAAAGCAACTGACCCTGGTTTAATATGGGTTCATTTGCTTGACACCCAGTTTTTTTTTTTTTTCAGAATACCAAGAATACAAAATATCCAGGGTTGCCACTGTTTGCTTATATTGTGTAACAAACCTAATGTTAAACATGACCCTTGAAACTGTTCCCACATCTTTCCAGTCAGGACGCTTTGATGATATAGTAAATATCACCATGGTTCCACCTTGAAGAAATAGGGTTTAAACAAGGATTTTGCTCCATCAAGTAATTTTGTCCACATAAAGCTTAAAATTCTCTTCAAAAGCAATACCTGTCAACAATCTGTAGTAAATATATATTTAATAAAACATATCTCTGAAGCAATTCTAGACTCCCCAATTACTTTAAATCATGACAGTTTCTGTTCTCTCACTTTGTCTTCTATTCCTTCTGCCTTTCTTGGTCTGAAAATTAGTTACGGATACGAAAAACCCAGAATGTAATCTGAAACCGAAAGCAACAAGCCCATTCACTGAACTAAATCACTTGTAATTAGAAATAAAAGAAAATTCATTTATGAAAATGAAAATCCTAAAAGCTTTTTGGAATATGAAGTTAATCATTACAAATGTATCCCATCAGAAATAGCTTTTTAAGGCGGTAAGCTCCATAACTAATTTTAGAATAGCTAAAGGAAAGCCCTCAGAAAATTAAGGCAATCACCATAAAGACCCCATTTTGATAAAAGGGGATCTATATTAAATCAGACTGGAAGCATGGAGAGGACCTCAGAGAGCATCTACAGAACGTAGACCACAATCACACAGGAGACAAGAATAGGACTGGGACCGAAATACAGGGCCCTTTCTCCAGTTCCAGAGCTTGTTTCTACCACACTCTTGACCTTGAGACTGAGGGTGATGGACCTGACACAGCACCTCCTACATCAGTAATTTCTGACTTGTGCCTCCTGACCAACATCCAACCATACCCAAAAGACAACAACAACAAAAAAAATAGGGGCACCTTGATGACTCAGTTGGTTGAGCAACCGACTCTTAATGTCAGCTTAGGTCATGAGCCCAGAGTCATAGGATCCAGCCCCTAGTCAAACCCCGTGTCAAGTTCCACACTGAGCGCAGAGACTGCTTAAGATTCTCGCTCTCTCAAAGTTACTTTGGCTTCCATTCAAGACTCTCTCTCTCTTTCTGTCCCTCTGCCCCTCTCTCTCCCACTCAGCGCTATTAAAAAAAAAAAAAAAAAAAGAAGAAGAAAATTAGGAAAGTTAGCCCATTACTTTGAGATGGTATCTGAATAACTGTTTTTTCCCCTCTTTTATACAAAGAATATAAAAATTCATGCAAGTATAAAACATTTTAAAGTATAAATATTTTAAATGTATTTTAAAGATTATATTATTTAATAGTAAGTATTATAAATATGAATATTTTAAAATATGAAATAAAATATTCCACTAAAATACAGGATTCATGAGGGTAGGGTCCATATCTAACTTGTTTATTGTTCTATCCCCAGTTACCTATATGGTAAAATATTTCTGGGTGCTTTTTGTTTGTTTTCTGGGGGTTTTTTACTGCCCTTGATCCAAATATCATTCTTATTTTAAAGTAACTCCCTACAGTATGCATTGTAAGTAGAATGCAATGACCCTCTTCTCACCTTCTCATAGTTAGGGAGGCATCCAGCTGGTTCTTGTAGAGGCAACATAAAAACACAGGGATAGCAGAGAAGTTACTCTTGGCTGCAGCAACAGAGACAGCAGCACGAGCAGAGGCTGTCTGTTGCATGGAGTGACCTTGACCCTGCTCTAGCTCCTATTCTCCCCTGGTCCTTACTTGTTTTCCAAGCTTGTACCTCTTGCATTTCTGTTGCTTCTGTGAGCTACCTGGTTTCTTCCATGAAAATTCTTTTCTAAATACTCAGTTGGTTTAAGGCAGCTTCTCTTGTTTATACCAACAGCTCTAACATGCACATAGTAGGCATTCAATAAATATTTTTAAATGAACAAATCAATTAATAAATCAATTAACCATCATCATAATTTTCTGTATAACACAGAATTTTCAAGAACTCGCCTATATTCTGATTATTGCATCTGGTTGCTACCCCACTTATGCTCCAATATTTAAATTGCGATATTTAACAAAGGTAAATTCTTCTTGAAGCAAGAGTCAAGTACAAAAAAATTATTATTTTAACTAAACTAGGACTAGACGTCATTTACCAAAGTCGGCCATGATACCTCATGGTGTCGATTACCACTATGAGTAATGCCATTTAAGTAGTAAGTAATTTGATGAAGTAAAAGTCTTTGAAAGAGAATTTTAAAATAAGAGCTAGGGAGAAAAACTAAGTACGAGCACGAAAAATAAAAACTGTGAAATAATTTTATTCAAAAGAAATTAGATTTGCAAACAGCATCAAAAAACAGGTGTAAAAAAAAGGCAACTGAAACTTCAGATATGAGCTGACATTCACGGGGCACACAGTGGGTGGAAAAGTTCAGGGACTTTGAAGGAGCGGTGCCTGCAAAGACAAAAACTAGGTCCCCTTATAACACAAAAAAATCTTTGCTTTAATCAGATAAGGCTATTTAACCTTACTTGGTCTGTGAATTCTTTAAAATGTTTCCATTCACCCCTCCTCTACTGCCCTGAAAGCTGAAATCAACCATAACTCACTCCTTCCACACAAAACCCCCTGATTTAAAAGGGGAGGGGAAGGACTAATACTAAAAACTGAAAATTAAATATCATAGTTTTGTAGCACATGTATGTAGAATACTAGTCAAAGGATTTTCAGAAATCTTTCAAGCCCAGGATCAACTAAATGGAAAATTCTGAGGACTTTTCACATTTAGACTCAGGAACCATGTTTGAAACATGTGTATCAAAACATGACGTTTCAGAATTGCCCTAAGAAATTCCACTCCCTTGTTACAGATTTACATTGATAAGGCAAAGAATTTAACACAGTGCGTTGTGTTTGGTTTATGTGGACACAAAGCCCGGAGACCAGGTTTCTCCAGTCTGATACCATTACAAAATCCATTAAACCATCTCAGTAAGCAAGAGTGGAAAGGCCATTTTGTGTTCAGTGACCTATACTCAGCCCCATGGATTTTGAAGCAGGCAATGTAGTTTTGACTCTATATCTGATCTCCAGGGAGCCTGAGCACAACTCCTTTCCGGATAAAGTCTGAAGAACACCTTTCGCCAAGAAAAGTAGGTAGTAAGCACTTAAAAGTAGTTTTAAGAAGAGACCAAGAGGAAAATGAAACATCGGGAATGAGGACTGTGAAACTCTCATTATTTCAGCTCCACGTGGCCTATGCATTTCCTGTATAATCTGTGATTCCTACAAAATGTGGTCATTTCAAACTGTGATGTAAAGACGACCCAAGAGGAGAACCCAAAATCTACACACCGAAAGACTACCCCCTGGCTTCCAGTGCTTTTCTGATATAGATTCGGGGGAGGGGGGGAGCTTTTCCTACACTACTTGGATGTATCAAGTCCCTCTACATTTTCGTGTCAATAGAACCATAATGGCTCCTTCAGCATGTACGGTCCACACAACCGCGTCCGCTCCTTGCTCTGAGAACGCACAGATATTCCTCCTCAGGACGACATTCCTGGCCCCGATCCTGAGCGAAGGAGAAGCAAGGCGCACGCACTGCCCTCGGGGCTCCTGGGTCCCGCCTCGAGGACACCCAGACTTGTTGCTCCGGCGGCGGGAACTCACCATTACGGACCGCGTGCGGCGCGCCCTGCCCACGAGGAGGACGGCCTGTGCTCGGAGCCGGCGTCCCGCGCCCGTCGTCCCGCGGCGGCCCTGCGAGCCGGTGCGCCTCGCGGGGCCGGGCCTGGAGCGGGCGGCGGTCCTACAAAACCCGCGCCCCGAGAGCGGGGACCGGAAGCGCCCGCGGTCCGCCCTTCCGCCTCCAGAACGCGGGCGCCAGGCCTGGGGCGCCTACTGGGGGCGGCCCGGTTGACCCCGGGGGAGCATCTCGCCACCTCCCGCCCTGCGTCTTCGCCTCCCAAAGGTCTCCTCCCAAAGGGGCGAGCGCAGCCCCCACCCCGAGCCCGCGCCCCCCCCCCCCCCCCGGGCCTAGCTCGAGGAGAGGAGCCCGAGTCCCGGTGGCCCGACCCTGCCGCGTGCGCGACCCGGGCCGGGGCCGGGGGGTCAGGCCAGGGCACCCGCTAGAGGGCCCCCGTGGGCCGGGCCCACTCCCCTCCCTTCTCCGCACCCCCGCGGCCTCCCCGCTCCCGCTGGCTCCAGGAATCAATAGTGACCGCTGATTTTTCACGACAATTGCAGCTGTCTAATTCATCAGTGAATAATTAAATCAGAAGCAGCCAGGCCTGCTTTGAGCAGAGCCGGGTTTGGCGTCGGAGACTAGGGGTCTCCCCTACCAGATCCCAACAAACTGGGGGCCCAGTCGGGAGCCAGGAGGGCAACCAGGGGACAGGCCTCGCCCCGTGCCGCGGCTGGGAGAGCGGCTCCGTGCGAGGAAGGAATATCCCGGCGTGGGGAGTAAGCGGGGGGTGGCCGGGGGACAAGCGGGGCGCTCCGCCGCGGAGCTCCGTTTGGGGGCTCATCCCAGAGCGTCCTGGCCCGCAGTGCCTCGCGTGGGGCTGCGCTTTCCACTCTCCTCACGCTGACTTTGCGAAGGGAGAGGAAATCACCCTCGGGAGGCGATTTGCCTTTGAGGAAGATGGAGAGGAGCAGAGAGAAGCGCCTAGAAACGGCATTGATTTAGACATCAATCCTGGCCGGCTCCCTCCGCCTCCCGAGCCGCGGGGCCGCGCAGCCCCCTCCCCGAGAAGCGGCTCGCCTCCGGCCCGAGGCCGCCCGGCTCCGCGGGGGCTGGCGAGGGCGGGCGGAGCCCGCACGAGGGCACGGCCAGCCTGGGGAGCCGCTCGCAGCCTCCCGCGCCGCCACCCCGCGCCCGCAGCCTCGACGCCCGTCTCGGCGCCGCCGGAGCGGCCGGCGCGAGCACCGCTTCGCCGCGGCCAACAGGTCTCCCGAGTCTCTCCCGAGTCAGGGGCGTCGCCGCATCTCTCTCGCAGCCGGGGCAGCCGGACGCCCTTGGAGCCCGAGCTCTCCAGAAGCGGCCAAACCACCTGTGCCTGGCCAGGCCCGGCCCCCGGCGCGGGTCCGAATGGCCCGCGGGGACCGTGTCCCGCTCCTCGAGCCCCCACGGCCCCCACAGTAACTAAACAGCCTCGTCTGAACCCTGTGGTCGGCCAGAGTTGCTTTTTCTTACACGTTTGGAAGCGAAACAATTCAAAATTCCTAAAAAGTAGCATCGAAGCGATTTTCCAAAATAAAACGCTCCTGAAATAATCTGACTGTGCTCTATTACTTCTGATCGTGTTACCTTGAAAGATCAGCTCAGACTCACTCGGTCATTTAATTACTTTCCGAGCTAATATGCACGGAAACTAAAAAATATATACCATGTGATTTCTTTTAAAAGAGATAGCCTGACTCGCATGAATATTTAAAACCCCTCGATTGGTTCTGTTAGTTTTCAAATAGATTATCTTTAGAGATCGGAAATAATATTTCTCAAGTTTAAAAGCTGGCTAACTCTTGAATTTTCAGTACTCTGTGCCCTTTTTCTGATTACATGGTAGCCGAGACAATTGAAATTACACAAAAATTTTTAAACTCTCCTATTTTCCTAGAGAGAGGAAGTGCTAGGTATTTGTATTAATGCCTAAACAATATTGAATCCTCAATCAAAAGTGGTTCTGTCCAGAGCAAATAAATGATCGTCTTAAGAAGGTAATAAATAAAAAGCGATGCCCGTGTTTAGTGTCTCAGGGCAACTTGAAAACAGCTCCGCTTCCAGAGAGTTAAATTTGTCCTTTTTACCATCAACTGCAACTTTTGCCTTCCCTTTGAAAGGACAACAAAAAGATTTCACGCACAACTTGGCCTGAACAAAAGGACCTCACGCCAGTTTCTCTTTTGTGGGGTGACAACTGGAGGAGAGAAAAACTTTATTTTAAGCATACACGAATTGTACTTTTGGAAACCCACTGTTAAAAGAAAACGCGACTGCGGATTCACACAGCTCGAAACCGACGCTACAGGGCTTTGGGGGAGAGAAATCATAGGACAGGTACGGAAGGAAGGCCGGTGAGCATAAAACTCATCTTCGTTCTCAGGCTAACAAGTTGCTTTATACAAGCGCAACGTTCTTGTAGAGGAAGCTGTGTTCCTGTGAGAGCCGTGCTCCAGGCTCCTCGCTTCCCCAGTATTCCCCCGGAAAAAAAAAAAAAAAAAAAAAGAAGAAGAAGAAAAAGAAGCCCTCTGATCTCTGCAGTTTCCAATCCTCAAATTCCCCTTCACTTTTTGGAATTTCATTTTCCCCAACCGTTAATTTTTATCTCCCACCAGCTTCTGCACTGGGAGCAGCCGCGAAAACAGAACCGAAGGGTGGCCCCAGAGAAGGTTGTATGGTGGGCCCCGAATTCGGGGGAAGAAAAATATCCTGGGCAATCCCAGCACTCAACTACGGCGACAGTCACCTTCTGTCCGTCTCAGAGGCCCAGGCTCTTACTTCCGCCCAAACTCCTCCCGCGAGGGGTCGGGAAACCGGGAGAGGGCAAGAAGGGAAGACGGAAATGTGTGTGTGTGCGTGCGTGTGTGTGTGTGTGTGTGTGTGTCCTTGAGAGCACAAAACTCCAACAATCTCCTATCTGTGGGAATGGAGGGGGAACGATCAAGGTCTGCAGACCTAGTCCCAGTCTTTCTTTAAAACTAGGCAGGTGGACGCTCTAGCAACTTAGACCTGCGGAGTTCGGGATCCTGGCTGTCGCTGCTCTTCCAGACCCGCAGCCCCGGGAGCAGGTGCTAACTTTCTTCCGGCTAGGGGGGGTCTCCTCTTCCTTCCCCCCGCCCCCAAGCCCGCCCACTCCCCGCGCCCGACTACTGAGGCTGTGGTGGCTTTTGCCCCAGCCCAGCCACCGCGCTGGATTGGCCCCGCAGCCACGCTCCCCACCCTCGAATCCAGGCACTGCTCTGGGGGCCCCGAGAGAACGCTCCCCCAGCTGCCAGAACTCTTGTGGCTTCATTTTTCTTTTCCTAAGAGGCCAGCCGAGTGTGGGAAGAACACTAACACACTCTAAGTGCTCCTCCACCCCGGCGCAGTGTCGACCAAAAAGTTAAGGGCCGTCCCTGGCAGCTTACACGTAAACTGGCTTTTCCATTTTTAACCAGATCGACGCAGGGGAGACGAGAGTTCAAGAAAAAGGACCCGTTTTGCCTCACCACCTAAAACACTTAGGGGGGAAAAAACAAACAAACAAACACCTTTCCTAGATTTAACTGGAATCTGCAGTTTCAGAGAATTTCTGAGCTGAGAGGCAGAAGGGAGTTAGTGGTGCTGGGCTTCGGTTTTAGTTTTCTTCTTCCTGTGCTCAACCAGCCTGCGCTTTCGGGCAGAATAAAATTGAAGCTAATGGAGATATCAAACAGAGCCACAATTCCGAAGGCTCCTTTTTCCGCCACAAGCACCCACCGTCCATCTGCAAGTGTAATCACAGAGACTTGCGGTGTCTTCATCACTATAGGCTCCGGAAGAAAAGGGAGGGGGGGGGCGGGGAGGAGAAATTTCTCCGTCGTTAAAAGGAACCCTCTATTATCACATTATTATTTGTGTATAGCAACATAAGAATTTCCCCCCTCCTCTTAAAATTCTCCCACAATATTGAGACAGCATTTGTTGTACGATTCATACAAACGCTTGAGGCCTTTCTGGAAAACCATTACCATTCAATGGCTAGAAAATTGCTCTCCTTCCTTTAAAAAAAAAAAAAAAAAAAAGGCTCAGCAGCAGCTACCACGGACAACAAAAACTTTCTCCTGCATAATCCTCGCCCACGGAATGACAAAGAAATGATATTGACTTACCCCTGAACGGATGAAGTGTTTGATAAGGGGGGGACTTTTCTGAAGATTTCTTTTCGGGAGCTGCACAGACAGCTGCAATTCATGGGCGACACTGATTGCCAGAAACGCTATGGATTGGCATGGGGTCTGCAGCTCACAGATCCTGATCAATACCCCTACACTCACACGCCAGATGGTTTGGGGAAGGACAAAAATAAAATAGTCCAAATCAACCCACCATTATGTCTTTTTGTATTGCTCTGATAAACCCAGTTGCAGCACAAATGTGTTCTGCCCAACACAAAACCTTCCTCAGCATTTTGAACATTTGGGTAGAAATAAACAGCCCCCCCATCTTCTTGGGATTTGGGCTGTGGTTACTGTTTTTAGTAAAAACAAAGCCGTTGGGCCCCTTATCCAGATTGGGTTTACTTGTAGTCTGTTTATTTTAATGTGGGTTTTTTTGGTGAATAATTTATAGGGTCTCTTTTAATTGAATGTTCACCTTTCTCTCCCTCTCAGAGCCTAAAAAAAATTTTTTTAATGTGAAAACACACATGAAAAGCTCTGACAGTAAAAATTTCCAGTCTATTCCCATAATTGTTAACTAAAGTCTTTTTCTTTTATAACGCACTAGCTTACATTTGTTGTCAAAGCTGCATTTTATTTACAGACTTCTTCTTACTCATTGAAGTGTCTGATTTTGAAGAAAATTGGACCTGCGGATGTGATATGTTAAGAAACGGATATCCTAATCCTGATATAATGGCTGGTACAACCGTCCACGTTTTAATAGTCATGAACTAGCACTCCTGTTACCATATTTCTGCAGTCTATTTGTGAATCAAATGCTGAGGAGAGGAGGGAAGAGGAGCGTAACTTCAAATTAAAAAAAAATTCTGAGTTACACAACTTCTGAAGGTTAGAGTACGGGTGCTAAACAAGGGACAGTCAGAAAGCAACTCTTCCTTTTATTTGAGAAAGAAACATCAAAGATATTTTGAAACACACTTGAAAATCTTATTAAAACTGATATTCTTAAAATTATCTTCGGGTAGAAAATAAATTTTTTTCCTTTTTAGAAAGAATGGGAAAGGGCATGCAAGACTAATTTAGTAAAAATTAAGATGCTGACTAAACATGCACATTAATTTTCCTTTTAAATGGGTTTTAGGTTGAAATACAAAACCTCAAACCATCATTAAGAAAAACAACGTGAAAAATCTGCTTTAATCTAGCCCAATGAAATTATACACAAAGAAGCCAATACGATTTCATGATTTCCCTGAGATCGCCAATATTGATCGAGGGAAGGGGGAGGGATGGTGGGAGAGAGGGAGGAGGGAGAGAGGCAGGGAACAAGGCAGCGAGAATATGCAACTCACCTTTCAACTCTCCAGCACGTGACTGCTCCCAGGCACACCAAAATGCAATTCCCAGGAGCAGATTTATCTTGGTAGCCTGGTAAATGAGTTTATCATTTTGAAAAATTATTTTAATGGAAATCTACATATTCAGGTTTCTGTATGGAGGCAGTGCCTACTCAGGGTCCCAGCTCGGGGTCATTGGCCACTCCTTGAGCTTGGAGCCGGGGCAGGGAAGGCTATGTTCAGCTTTGGGTCCCATCAGACAGACTCTTGCCCCAGCCTTGCTTCTCTCTTGCCCTATTTCAGTCTCTGAGCACTCCTAGACCAACAAGAGGTTGCACTCTTGTGAACTTTTGTTCAACTCGGTAAGTTTTCAAACATTAACTGTTGCAAATAATCCCAAATGTCCAGCTGCCATTTGGGGAGTGAAAAGAGAGACAGTAAGAGAAGGTTGAGGGGGAGAGGAAAGACAGAGAAACAAAAAAAAGCAGTTATTTTTACCTGTCTAAATTCGTGACATTCAAGATGTGAGCAGCTAGAAAAGTATGTCTAGCAAAGTAGAGGACCGTCCACTTTCTTACCCAGGCTTTGATATCACAGAGCAGAAGCTACTTGAAAGAATGATGGGCAAGGTATTGGACAGACCTCAATAAAGTTGATCTATGAATAACGTCACTGTACATTCATGTGACAGGATGGTGTGGGAGGGGGTGGATTTTTTTTGTTTTTTGTTTTTTTGCTCTGTAGCTAGAAGGGAAAGGAGGGCAGCCGCAAAAGGTCACCAAGACTAAGAACTATTTTCCAAATGAATCAAACCTTTCTCTAGTACCAGGAAGACACATGCAGTATCTCAGGCTGTGTCCTTGTTTTCTTATCAAGTTTTCTCTAACAGCTGGAAGTGGTTGGAGGGGGCTGTCTTAAGGAGACCCCCTGCTCTTCTTTTGACAGCTGATCAAAAGAAAATAGGTCACGCTTCTCAAACTTATGTCCACCCTGTCCTTAATTACTGTCTCTTTAAACAAAGGCAACATCTGCGCAACCTCAGCTAAGCTTGAATCTTCGGAGGCAAACAGAGCGCAACCTGCCTTAAAAGAATCTGTTACTTTTAAGGGTTTCAATGCTGGGTAGCTCCCTGTCTTCAGCCACCCCTCCACCCCCACCCAGGCCTCAGAAATCTCCACCTCCTTTCTCCGTAGCTCCACTTCCAGTCCCCGACCCAGGATTACCAAACAACGGAAATTCTGGATAGACGAAGGTGCACTTTTGAAAGCTGCGGCTTTCGAGCGTTTTAAAACTCGCCAGGATTCTTGTCTTTTCAGAAACAAGTTTTGGATACACAGATATCGGGTGAGAGTCCGTGTCATCTACCCACAGCCGTAACCTGAGGTGTTCCTTTCTAGGGATTCGAGAGAAGCGTGTGTGTGTGTGTGTGTGTGTGTGTGTGTGTGTGTCCGCCCGCGCGCGCGCCCGCGCGCGCGCGTTAGGAAAAAAATCTGCGGGTGTCGTCCCGCAAGGTTTACGTACTCCCTGCTCCCAGGAGTTTGCTCACTATAGGCATCGGCAACAATCTTGCCACACCGCCCCCCCCCCCCACTTCTTTCCAAGTCGCTAATGGGGGGAGCATTTGGTCACCTTGAAACCTCAGCTCCTAGAGTTCTAGTTTTGTTTTGCAATCTAACAGGGCCCTTCTGAAGCCTCATAACTGGGAGATTTATGGGCTCGCCGGGTAATTAAATGATGTTATTGTGTTAACTTTGCTTGGATTACGGTGGCCCGCGCCGCCTGTGGGCTTGCGAAGCTGACCGCAGCTCCTAGGCGGCGAGGGCGCTGGGGTTCCTTTAGCCCAGTAGATTATGCACGCCCCGGTCTCGGGAATCTACCCAGCATTAGAATACTTAAGCGCCTGCATTTTGAAAGCCTAAACTACTGCCCCCCAGCTAGAGACGCTTGAGGAAGTGGCTTGCTGGGAGACTTGGGTTTGTTTTTAAGCCAGTACGTTCTGGCTTTCTAGCCTCCAGAAAAGCTTTGGGGTGAGGCAAGGAGAACTAAAGCAATGCCCTTTTCTCCAGCTCGCAGCTGCTCAAGAGGGACACAGCGAAGCATCTTTAGCATAATTTCTCTCCCTCGCTCGCACTCTCGCCTCTCTCTCCCCACTACCCCCTCTTCCCCTCCCTCCCTCTCCTTGACGTTCGATTCTTGTGGCAAAGGAGGAAAAAAAGGCACAGAGCCGTCAGCCAAACCTGAAAAGCACAGCCCCGCCCCCTCCTCAGCCATTGGCAGCCGCAGTCGGGAGGCCCGCCCCCCAGGGCAGCCGCGTACTTGGAGTGGCTGTTCGCCGCGCCCATCGGGCGCGGCCCCGCCCCAGGTCCGAGAGGCTAGGTTGGCTGCCCCGGCGAGCGGCAGAGCCCTTCTGGACAGCTCCCGCTCACCCAAACAGAAGACGTCGGCGCTGGAGCGGGCTCGGACATGGCGAGGCAGCGTGCCGGCCCGAGCGGTGGGGCCCGGTGATCCCTCCCTCCCTCCCCGCCCCCTCCCCCTTCCCGCACGCACGCCCCGTCCGCCCCCACCCCGCCCCCACCCCGGGCGCGCCCGCCTGCCCGCCCGCAGCCCGGGGCGCACACCCGCACGCACGCTCCCCCTCCACACACTCACGCACTCCCGCGCCCTCCCTCCGCACCCGCGACCGAGCTCCGCCACGCGCGCCTTGCCAGCCCGCCGGCCGCCCCCGCCGCCCCCGCCGCCCCCGGGCCCCGATGGACTGAATGAAGGCTGCCTACACCGCCTATCGATGCCTCACCAAAGACCTAGAAGGCTGCGCCATGAACCCGGAGCTGACAATGGAAAGTCTGGGCACTTTGCACGGGCCGGCCGGCGGCGGCAGCGGCGGGGGCGGTGGCGGGGGCGGCGGGGGCGGCGGCGGGGGCCCGAGCCATGAGCAGGAGCTGCTGGCCAGCCCCAGCCCCCACCACGCGGGCCGCGGCGCTGCTGGCTCGCTGCGGGGCCCGCCGCCGCCGCCAACGGCGCACCAGGAGCTGGGCACGGCGGCAGCGGCAGCGGCGGCGGCATCGCGCTCGGCCATGGTCACTAGCATGGCCTCGATCCTGGACGGCGGCGACTACCGGCCCGAGCTCTCCATCCCGCTCCATCACGCCATGAGCATGTCTTGCGACTCGTCCCCGCCCGGCATGGGCATGAGCAACACCTACACCACGCTGACGCCGCTCCAGCCGCTGCCGCCCATCTCCACCGTGTCGGACAAGTTCCACCACCCGCACCCGCACCACCACCCGCACCACCACCACCACCACCACCACCAGCGCCTGTCGGGCAACGTCAGCGGCAGCTTCACCCTCATGCGCGACGAGCGCGGGCTCCCGGCCATGAACAACCTCTACAGCCCCTACAAGGAGATGCCCGGCATGAGCCAGAGCCTGTCCCCGCTGGCCGCCACGCCGCTGGGCAACGGGCTGGGCGGCCTCCACAACGCGCAGCAGAGCCTGCCCAACTACGGGCCGCCGGGCCACGACAAAATGCTCAGCCCCAACTTCGACGCGCACCACACTGCCATGCTGACCCGCGGTGAGCAGCACCTGTCCCGCGGCCTGGGCACCCCGCCTGCGGCCATGATGTCGCACCTCAACGGCCTGCACCACCCCGGCCATGCTCAGTCCCACGGGCCGGTGCTGGCGCCCAGCCGCGAGCGGCCACCCTCGTCCTCGTCTGGCTCGCAGGTTGCCACATCGGGTCAGCTGGAGGAGATCAACACCAAAGAGGTGGCCCAGCGCATCACCGCCGAGCTGAAGCGCTACAGCATCCCACAAGCGATCTTCGCGCAGAGGGTGCTGTGCCGGTCTCAGGGGACTCTCTCCGACCTGCTCCGGAACCCAAAACCGTGGAGTAAACTCAAATCTGGCAGGGAGACCTTTCGCAGGATGTGGAAGTGGCTGCAGGAGCCCGAGTTCCAGCGTATGTCCGCCTTACGCCTGGCAGGTAAGCACAGAGGGTCTCCTGGAGCCAGGCTGCTGTGGAGAGGGCTCCGGGGTTCTTGTGGCCCCAAGTCAGCGCGCCTAGTCTCGGTTCTTTCCTCCTTTTCACTACGCACTTCCTATTTTCTCTCGAATTTCTTTCTTCTACTGTCATTTCCTCTTTCTCCTCCCTTCTTCCATTTCTGTTCTTTTTCTTGTGCATTTTCTTACTTCTCTCCCCCCCTCCTGTCTTCCAGCTTTCATTGACCGACCCCCCCCACCACCACCACGTGTCATTCACCCTCCCCTGAATGTGCCAATTTTACCCTCCATTTCTGACCTTCTCTAGTTGTGGGACAAGGGAAGGGGGGTATGCAGTGTTCACTAGGAGCCTTCTCTTTACAAGACTCACAGAGACTGAGGATTGGCCTTTTTCAAAGCCCTGTGCACTTGAACTCTTGAGACAATACATTTCAGTTTTCCAGGCTGCCTGGTCCCCCTATTTGGAGGCAGTTGAGGGGTTTTGCTCTTCAGAATGGAAAAAAAGTCTGCGTTCTCCTCCTACCCATCATAGCAGGAAAACTTCTTTAGTTATTAGCAGGAGTCACAATCTTGACCGCTGGGGAACGGGTGGCTAGGTTACAACAGCGCTTCCCAAGCGCAGCTCGGGCCTTGGGGTTGGCGTGGGGAGTTTGTGACCGAAAGAGCCGGCTTCGGCCAGTTCCCACGTCTCTGCCTACAGAAAGGGGAGGGTGGAAGGACGAAGGGTGGGACTAACACATTCGCCTCTACCAGAATTTGGGAGAAAAAAACAAGAATGCAGAGCTCCCTGACGAACTCGCGGGCCAATCTTGCCCGGCTCCCAGCTTTTGCTGGGATTTGCCAAGGTTTGGCTTGGCTTGGAGAGAAGCTAGGCGCTCCTGAAGAGAGGTGCTGAAAGATTAAGATGCAGGTTAGTTAATGCATCTTGGCCACCGGCTACAGGCTCCGCCTTTGCATTAAGCGGACGCTGATTGTGCGCTGTAGCGCGGCTGCGGGGAGGGCTGGCGGCCCGCGGGAGGGGACGGGTCGACGCGCTGGTTACATTGTTCTGGTGCGGGCTTGGTTCTTTGTGCCTCCTCTAGCGGCCGAGCCGCGAGGTACAGCCCTCTATTGTTCTAGGAGCAAGGATACCTCCTGTGTAGGCGGCGGGAGCAAGAGAGAAGGACGCAGCAGTGGCTGCGACTGGCACAGAGTTGCGCGCTTTTGTGCGCACAGACCCAGCGCGGTGCGCGTGGCAGTTGCGCTGCCCCCCTCCCCCCAGGACCTAGCCGCCGTCCCAGAGAGGCAGAGGTTCACCGCGCCCCACTGGGGAGGACACAGAGTACCCTACTGCAAGTCCGGATGGGCAGTTTCTCTTGCACTGGGCCCATCTCTCCAGATCGGTGGGCTACCAAAGGGGACAAATCGTAGTGGCAGTGATTTACATGGGTGCGGGAGGTGGCTTGTGCGTTGTGTGCGGCCAGCACGGTTCGGAGCCAGCTACATACAACGCGCTTCCGGAGCCGCAAGCTCAGGCTTCCTCTCCCGCTCCCTGGGGCTTTCCCCGCACCACTGAGCCTGACTTATGGGGTGCACTCTACCGACGCCGGATGGGGCCGGGGGCGTGTTCACCCAGGCTTGGGAGGGGGCGTTTCCATTCTGACCGCCTCCGCCTTTGCCGGCTGCTGGAGGATTCTGATCTTCAAGCAGTAATCGCCCCACAGTACTGATTTGAAAAGGTAAAAAAACAACAACAAGAAGCAAACAAAAAAACTAGCTATCCCCCCAAAAGCTTCCCTAAATCGATGGACTCCTAATACTTTTGTGTGGGTTTACTGATCTTTCTCTTTTAGCTTACTCTTCATTCTCTCCTACAATTTTCTCCTATTTGCTCTTGGTTCCTGGGAAAGATTGAGCAATGAATAGAGAGCAGCGGTGAGAAATATACTGGAGGCTTACTGACACTTCTGAACAGTGTGGTGCCCCTTTGTCTTAGGCCCGAAAACACCCCCCTAGCCCCTCTCAGGTAATGTCTAGCATAGGCTGGCTTCCTGGGCACAGGCGACCAGAAGGAACGTGGCAGCTGGAGTGGAGGATACAGTTAAAGGCAGGATGACATCTATTCAATTCCAGACCATCTCAGAGCGCTGCCGCCCCCTCACGCCTGTCCAGCAAAGGACAGAGCTTTTAGAAAGAAGAAAGAAAGAAAGAAGAAAGAAAGAAAGAAAGAAAGAAAGAAAAGAAAAGAAAAGAAAAGAAAAGAAAAGAAAGAAAGAAAAAGGAAAGAAAAGGAGAAAGAAAGAAACCATGTGCCTTATGCCCACGTATGTCTGAAAGTGATGGGGCAAGTAATGCTTTATCTGTTAGCCCTCCTCAGCTTTTCCAGTGGCTCAAGCATTGCTGGGGTGAGAGAGAGTGTGGCATGCCTGGGGGTCTCCAGTCCCACCACCTACCCTAGGAAAATCACGGTGCGGGCATACTCCTCGGAGGCTGGACTCCGGAAGCGTGGAGGCTTTCCTGAGAAGGAGCCCTGAAGCCACCTGCACAGGAGACTGAAAGCCTCCTTCGGCGAGTGGGAAATCCTGCTGAGGACCCCGCTTTGCTCAAGCATTCAAATGTGTGTCTGTTTTATTACCCCGAGTTGAAAAGGGACAAGAGCTTTAGCCTTTTTATCTGGCCATTTGATCAGCAACTACAAGTGTGTTGAGTGGTTATTATTACATAGGAGGCTTTTCAGTTTGGGGTCAGTAGATCAGTCTCTTCAGACACCGACACAGAAGCTAGGACTGGTAAGTAGGTATTATGTGCTCAGGAGCGCTAGGGGACAGGAGCAAATGGAGAAGAAAAGCAGAGGCCTTCTCGCCAGGAATATCGATCGGAATCCCCGCAGGGATGCCGCTGAGGGCCCACACGGTTCAGCTCTGGGGTTAAACAAGCCCAGTGGCTCCACAGGGCTGCTGAGGCTCACTGCCAGGCCAGAGCCTGGGAGAGCTGGCTCCTGCCTCCCCACCCCCACCCCAGCTCACCAGAACTAGGCCCCATTTCTCTCCCATAATCTCCTTTTAGTTTCCCTTTCATTTTCTCATTTTTGACCCCTTTGGGTCTTGCCAGAGGCCCAAGCATACAGGGATTTGAGGGACCTCAAAATTAAGGTGTCTGATTCGGACCAGCTCCTGCAGATCTCACCTTTAGGTGAAGCAAACCCAGCACAACAGAAGCAGGTCCTCCCTCCACACGTACCTGCCTCCCACAGGTCTATCTCCTCCTTGCCAACTTACTTGGGTGTATCCACACCCGAGGGTGGCATTTCAAAGGTAAGGGAGAAGACATCAGGGAAACTCAAATTGCCCCAGCACTACGTTTCAGAGAAACAGACTCCAAGTAAACGGTTTCGTTGGGAAAGGGTGGCCAAGGCAGCAAGTGGTTGTAATCGCACCCACTTGGGCCTCGTTGGCAGTGGTTCCAGAGGCAGGCTCCTGAAAGGCAGTTTGCGTTACCCCAGCAAGATGCAGCAAGGACAAAATCCCGCGGATTTGAACCCAAAGATTCCCTGGCTTTGAGCCCAAGAAGCCTCTGAACCAAACACAAACATGAAAAAGGAGGGACTGAAAAAACCCAGGCAAAAACTGGACGGGCGCCTCTCAGAGGAAAATCGAGGCTTTCCTGGCAGGCGAGTGGTCTCCTCCAACGCCCTGAAGACAGAGCAGAGCCTCTGAGCACTAAGGTTTGCACCTTGCAAGGCGGCCTGCTAGGAACCTGCCACAGTTCCCGGTGGCTGACAGACATAAGGCCTTCTTCAGACAGCAACTCCCAGCGGCCACTGTAGAAGCAACTGTGTTCTAACGGCCGATGCCTTTCACCAACCTGCTATCGCATCGTCTGGGTCACCTGACGCCTGCAGCGGCAGAGCATGGCCGGGACAGTCCCCAGCGGCTTTTGCCAGGAGCACCACGGGCATGCGTGTCTCCTTTGGCGCGGGGAAGTCTTGGGCAATGCTGGCCGACCGGCATGTTCTAAGCGGAGAGGCGGGGACCTCATTTTAAGAGCCTCACACCCCAGTTCCCTCCGGCTAGTGCGACTCCCGGCCCAGGTCAGCCCATTTCTCCCCGCAGTTCGGATCCGAGCTCTAGAGACCGAGCGCAATCCCCGTCCGTCCATACGGAACACAAGATGTTTTCGCCTGCTGGCTCGTCGGATTAATAATTGAAAAGCAACTGTTCTTGTGTGGTCAAGTCCTGGGTGCCTGAAGAACACCTTTCTAACACGCGTTAGGGGGAGCGGGAGCGGGAGCGGGAGGAAAAGGCAGGACTCGAGGGAGGGTAGTGAAGCCGAGCGAGAGAAGTAGCCCAGGCCGCCAGGCGCCCTCGACGCGAGCGGCTGTGCATTTATTTTTATTCCAGGCTTTCCACCGTGTGGTTATGTCACTTTCTCAAACAAATGTGTATATGGAGGGAGATCGATGCTGATAATGTTTAGAAGATTAAAAGAGCATTAATGCTGGCAACAATAACGTAAACGTGTGGACCCAGATCTCATTGATCTGGAACCTGATCCGGCGCGTTTCCAGTAAGCCCGACGGCGCGCTCTTCCCAGCAGAGCGCTCGCCAGCGCCCCCGCTCCCCAGCGCCCCGTCTCCCCGGCGCTCCCGCCGCGCCGCTTTCCGGGCTCCCGGCGGACCCACGGGTCGGGCTGCGGCTTCTCCACCGCGCGGCCCCAGCTAGCCCTTTCCCAAGGCTTTCTCCAGTCGCAGAGCTGCTAGCCATCCCCGTGGTCCCCGCGCGCGCGCACACCGCGTTCTGAGCTCTCTACGGAGGGCTCTGTAGGTGGCTGAGTCCGCGAAGGAACTGCACCGGACGCGCCGCCGAAGCCCTCCCAGCTCTCTCGTTCTCGGGGGACCGTAGCGGCCCCCGGCGGATCAAACACTGTCCGGCACAACTTCTTTCTTCCATCTAAACCCACCCAGGAAATTCGACCTCCCTCTCGATATGCGGAGACGACCAAGCCCAACTTGGAAACGTCTCTAAAGCTGCCTGTTAAATGCGCAGCTTCCCGATCCTCGGATCCCTTCGCACCCTTCCTTGTTTTCATTAGAAGGGAACATTCGCACTAAAGTGTTCTTATTCGCAGACGTTCTACACTGATGCATTAGTTGGGCATTCAAATGCGGCCCCGGTGACAAAGGCTTGGGCTTCATCCCTCAGAACGGTCTGCCTTGGGCTAATTAGGTCAACCGGGGAAGAACCATAGCTCCTATACCGGCTGGGGCAGGAAGGTAAGAAAATCAGACTGGGGAGCCCCACCCCACCCCTTCCCACCAGCTGGAGAGAACTTGTGCTCTGAGACTCGGGTCAGAGGTTTTCCCTGAGGCACCTGCAGTGACTGAAAAAGAAAGAACTTTTGAGTTCTTCCTTCCTTCCCCCCTGGAAGATGTCCACACTGTGCCACACTGCTCCCCTTGCCAAACGGTGGCTTATTCCAGAAGGAACACTAAGGTGAATTTTACTGAAATTCAGGGTGAAAGAGCTTGGATGGTAATGGAGGGGTGCAATAGGAATTAAATTGTTCCGGCTTTTTGAAATTCTCAATCCTCCAACCGGTGAAAGCTAAGTTTTTCTTTCAAGAGGAGGTCTCAATCTGGAAGGAAAGGAGTGTTTTCCTTCCTTTGCCAAGAATGAAATGGGGGAAAGGAAGAAGGAGAGAGAGGAAGAAAAATCTTTCATTGTTCTGCTTTGAGGGGTGCCAGAGGGTGAACTGGTATTTCTTTCTGTCATTCCCAGAGACGGGGTTCACCTTCTCACCAGTGGACTTCCTTAAAGAAGGGAGCTTTGGTATAGCACCTTGATTCCTAGTCAGGATATATCTTACCAGCCCCCCGCCCCCAAAAACACATTAACGTGGGTCACACGGTCATATACAGAAAACAAGAATACTTGAGCGTCATCCTTCAGGTCGGGAAGACAACTGCCCCCCTCCCCAGAGGCCCCACGTGAAGAGCTCCTAGGTTCTGGGAGGGGTGAGCAGGCTTAGACTCTCCTCCATACCCATCTTAGAATCCCAAGAATAGGGCAGGGATTCTGGTGAATGGTGAGGGTAGGGCAGAGGGGAAACTGCCTCAGATTTTGTCTCCAAGAGGAAAAATGCTTTACCTCCTTCTAGAGCCACATCTGCCCAGCGGTAACAGGGGTCTGAACCCTGAGGGAAGGAGAGCCTGTTTTGCTTTCATCTTCAATCTGAGACCTTATTGTCAGGTCACTTCTTGGTTTTCTGGCCTTTAGAATCTGTTTCTAAAGGAATATCAGAGGAAAGAGGTTGAAGGAAGAAAGTACTGGACCCCACCACACTACAGCTGGTGGCTGGTGTTGGCAGAAACTGTCTTCAGGGAGAGTGGTATCATGAAGGGGAATCCCTGGAGGAATGAAAACCTCAAAGGAAAAGCAGAGAGATTTAATTTCTGGGTTCTTGCCAAAGGAAGGGAAATGAGAAGGGAATAAATAGAAATAATTGCCTGGATAAAGGACCCTGAGGAAAAGGGTGAGTATTGAGACACCCTGGGCCTTAAACTTTATCTGTGGACTCTCTGGATTATCCTCACCCCTGACCATCTCAGAGATGCTCTGCCCCCCCCCCCCCCCCCCACCGCCGACCTGGGGAAAGTCATTTCCTCCAGGGGACACGTTTCTTGGTGGACAAAGAGAACATTATGAAGAAGCCTACTGGGGTCATTTATGCTATCAGGTGCAGAGCCTGCTCAAGATAGGCCAGAAGCCCATCAGCACCCCTCACCACCCACTCTGTTTCCCTACCCCACTGCCGTGCTTTTGGGAAAGGCTTTTTGTTTTCCAAGTCTCACTCAAGGCAACAACTGAAAAGTGTGCATAGGTTTCTGTATCAGCCCATCTGGTGCCAGACAAGGTGCAGGATGGGCAAGGCACAGAGGCAGGCTGTCGACATGCATATAGAGATCATCTTACTTGGGAAGCAGGATTCCTAGAACTTGTGTACATTCTTTATGAAAAACTGTCCCCACGCAAATTGCCCCGGAGGGAAGGGAGGCACTGCATTCCACCCTGATGCCTCTGTTGCCATTTGAAGATCCATTACTCTTCTGCAGAAAGCAGACTTTGTTTGGGTTGGAAGCACACCTCCAACGTAATTTAATCAGCATTGGACTTTGGCTCATGTAATCAAATATACATATACTTTCTCCTGCAGGAAGAAAAATAATTTCTCTGTAACTGGTATTGACTTGAAGTCATGTAATCTCTGGAAAGCATCACACTTTTAAAGGGAAAGGTAAAATTAAGGGGGAAAGAACCCACAGTTGTAGTGGTTTGCCTTGCCATTGCTAAGAGAGCCAGTTACCACCTAAGAAAGGGCTGCTCCAATTTTAGATATTTCATGCCAGCTGCCTCTGTGTAGTCAGCCTCCCACATTTATATATAGCAGGAACCAGGGTTGACTGGCTCACCAGATCCTGGGAATCTTTGGGCTGAGACATCCTTGGAGGACCCTATTCGATGTTCCACAGGCGGCAGCAGCAGCAGCAGCAGCAGCAGCAGCAGCAGCAGCAGGATCTCAGTGGGCAGCCAGCCCCCTTCTTTAACTGCGATTGGTAGCTATTGCCAGCCCACTCCCTACTCCACCCACAGGGCCTTGAGCATGAAGCCCTACCCTAGAGCATCCTCCCGGAGCGATCCTGGACTCCCCACCCTCCGGGCGAGGCTCTGGGCTTTACCCAAGTTGAGTCTGTTAGGGAATCTGTTGTAAACACAGATCCATTGATTTGCATTTGTCAGAGAGTAAAGTTAAACCAGTGAAAAGAGAAGCCCTTACCCTTTTATGCAGGGCCAGGGAAACCTTTCATATTGATCCTATTGATCCAACCTTTCCCTTTAAGGAAACCACATAGTTAAAGACCCTCGTTCAATAGATTTACCCTTCGCGCTTGTGATATTCCTTTAAGTGTTCTCATCTAGGATAGCTGGGCATTAAGCCCACACTCCAAACCAAACAAAAATGAAAAGGAGGGTAGGAGGGGAGGGGTCAGGAGGCAGAATTGTGGGAAGTGAAATTGAACCAAACTGAAATGTGTAATGACTCGGTTGGAGATGTTTTTCTCATTCTTCTAAGATGACACGCAGGGTTAAGAACAAAATAGATGCACTTAGCATCTCTCTCTCTCTCTCTCTTCCACAAAAGAAAATCTGTTTATATGCTAGAGTAGCAGTGTTTCAAGAACATCATTTTCTACTGTAAAATTATTTCAATCAAGCCACTAGCTGGGTTCATTCAAGCTCATACTTAAAAGCAGTTAATACTTCCATAAAAATTATTTTGCTTCATTTATAGCAAATCAGGAATACAATAGAACTGTCCCCAGAAATGCAATATTTTGGACTATGTATTTGAGCGTGGACACTGAAGTCACTTCAGAAGAAAGAGTGCTTGGAGTTTTGTGTTCTGATAGAAGTGGGTAGAAAACAGACTGATAATAAGGTAAAACTTTTTTTCTTTTTTCTTTCTTTTTTTTTCTTTTTCTTTCTCCTTTCTTTCTTTCTTTCTTTCTTTCTTTCTTTCTTTCTTTCTTTTTTTTTACAGAGCAGTATAGATGGAATAGGAGTTGCTAACTATTGATCAGTATCCCTCATGTTTGCAGATATGAAAATGAAAGTCCCCTTTGTTTCAAGAACTGTTGGTACAATCCATTTCATTTCTTCCTTGACCCTTTTTTGTTCTGTAAATAATCCATGTCTGATTTTATTTTCAACATGGTACATGCATTATTCCTAATTGGCTAGCTTTTGGGTTGTGTTCAGACATTCATGTTTGTTTTCTGTGATTGAAAAATATTAATGATTCCTTAGGTGAGCTAATGTATTTATCTGCTGAGTGAGTTCAAAGGGCAGAGTTCAGCTATGGTTCAGGTTAATTGAACAGGAAGCAGTGAGCTCTCCGGGCTGTGTTGAGCAAGGGACCAGTCCCTTAAAATATCACACTCAGCAAACACACAATTTCACTGTCCTCATCGTGGAGTCTGATGTAAGAGGCTCAGATCAACTCGGATTGCCTGTTTAAAAACCCAAAGCAAAGCACAGCAACTGCAACAAGCCCTCACTGTCCCCCTCGGGGAAGAAGAGTTTTCTCATTGGCTAATTGCTTTATTGGTAGCACTGACCTGCAGAGCAGCTGCAGGGGCCTGGATGAAGGCTTAGGCCTCATAATAATGTGCTCCATTAGAACAGGGCAAGGCATTTTTTGTTTACTCAATTGGAGCTCCCTGCAAAGTGCCATTAACCCCAGCCCAATCGTGTGTGTGCTGCAAAAGCCAAAGGTCACACCAGTCAGGCTGTAGGCAGAGCCTGCTCTGCCCTGGTGGGAGGGAGGGGGCATCCTGCTGGCATTGCCTTCCCCAAGCTTGGCCCAGCCCTATAGGCCCCTCCAGGGCTTTGACCACAGCAAGCAGTTGCACAATCTGTTTACATTTCCCAATTGCTGAATCATGTTATTGATGATTAAACAGTTCTGATCTAAGCACCATCAATCACACCAGAAAAAAAAAAAAAAATCCTCCCACTGACCCTCTCTTTTCTATTTATGTTTTGTTCATTGTGCATTACAGTAAACAGAATTGTGCAAACAGTGCTTATTAGCAGGAATATAGTCTGGATAAGTGCTTGGATCAAGAGGAAGACAGACCTGCAAACATGGCTGGGGGTGGGGTGGAGGAGTTCTTAGCAGAAAGAAGGTTTGAGATGGAGCCCCAGCATAGTCAGGGCTTCTACAGAGAGCACCTTGAGCTAGAGTGCCACCTGCCGGGAGTCTTCTAACTGCAATAAGCCTTGCACCTCCCACAAGGCTCAAGCCCCTTCCTTTACTTTGTTCCTAGTATCTGTGTCCCCATTCCTCACCCTCCTGACCACTACCCACATTTCCCTAGGAATTTCTTGCAGGACTTTTTCCTTTTTCCCTGGTACTCTAGCCTCTGCCTCTCCTAATTCATTGGTTCTGCTGTGATGGGTAAGGCGATTTGCCCACTCTGCACACTGAAGTAATAGTCTCCTCTTTCTTGGGAGAGAAGGGGTGGAGAAAGCAAAAAATATCTGTGGGAGAGAAGAGGAATGGTTATTATGTATGTAGGAGAAATGCCTCAGTTGATGGTGCCAGTGAGAACTCTACCAACTGTAAGGTGCTCTGCAAAGGTAATATATTGTACAAAGGAGGGGAGTGGGAGAGAATTAGTACTGGCAGGGAGGACATCAGGAAAGAGATATGCCAAATCAGCGAGCCAGAGGTGGGCCTGTGAAATCCCCTGGGAAGAAAGAAAAGTGAACCAGCCGTTTTGCAATTGCAAAGAAGTGAGCCAGTGAGCTAGATTTGGAGCCAAACTGTGGAGCTGACCGTATCTCTGTGGGCAGCAGCTTTTTCCAGACTCGCCTCACATCGATCTCGGCCCAGAGCCCCTGGCTGCCTAGCGCCTGTGGGTGGGTTGCCGCCTCCGCGCCCGACGCGGGATTCAGCACCACGAACAGCGCCACGGAGCGCCCCAGAGACTGCCCGCCTGGGCTGCGGTCTGAGCGAGTTTCCATCTCAACCCAGAGAAGAAAAATGGGTTCCTCTACTCGGGTTAAATTCAGGCAGGACCCTGAACAGTAGCTACAGCTCTGTAGATCTCGGCGCCCCAGACAGAACAGGGCTTCAGATTTTCCTCTCGAGCCCCATGGCTTCCGTTCTCTGTGTGAGGTCACCGATAATAGAGAGAGAGGAAGCGATGCCAAGTCAGAGGACAAAAGATGCTAAACGACCCTTTCCTTCGGAAGAGGAAGAGCATTACCTCTGTTGGGAGGGCTGAGGGATTGAACTGTTTTTCCCCATGTTACTAGCTTGTGCAGACACTGATTACAGCTCTCAACAAGATATTTTAGATTTGGGTTTTCTTTCCAGGTTTACAGTCTAGTTGCCCCACACAGGTGTACACAAATGGATGCTTTTTCCCCCTACCTACATGCTGATTTTTGAAAACATGGTTTTCATTATATTGAACAATATTCTCACATTGTATCAGCACTAATGTTGCAGGGAGAGCCAACTGAGGGACATCACTACCTCCAATAAGTCTTGAAACTGGGTTCTATTTCTTGAGAGCCATGTTTGATGGGCTCCCTTTAAGAACCTCTGCACCACTCTCTGGGCCAAGGGTTGAGTCACTTCCTCTAGGTCACACAGTGGAGACAGGTGAGCCTAGCCAGGGTGAGAGCTGACATTAGGCACAGACCCCTGACTCTGGCCATTTTTTAATCAGTTGCTCTGCTTTCTTTGTATTTTTATTCCAGAGAAAAGAGACAGATAGATGGGTCCTTACGGTCTATAATAGGGCACAACTCACCTCTCTTTGGATTTCTAGTAAAAATATGGCCCTTGACTTCTCAAAGCTAATTAAAATGAAACTTTTGCTTTATTTTAAGGAATTTTAGTTGAAGCCTAATTTATTGCTAAAGTGGTTTCAGGGAGGTCAAGCACAGGAACAGACAAGTGTATCCACTTTAAAAGAAAGTCAAGGATGTGACATATGAGACTGTCTTCCTTATGACAATTCATCTTCAAATTCCAAGTGGCTCTTGCATGAAAATACAGTCCAAAAAACAGAACAAATGTGGTAGAGCATTCACTGCCAGTATTAAAATAGAAAATAATTTTCTTTGTTCAAATTTTGCCGTCAGAATGAACAGGAACATGTTTAAATCATATCTAAGAACTGGTTTTAAATCTATTTGATAAACATTGATTAAAGCAGTTTCTTCAAGCCGCATGATCCTCGAATTTGCAGACATGCATTTCTTAGTAGTTGTTGGGTTACACCATCAAAACCTTTTCCAGTAAAACATGGATTTGACAGTAAGCAAAACCTTTTTTTTCCGTCTATTTTATATGCATCACTGCATTTTATTAAAATAAGACAGTAAATTCTGTGAGGGCTTATGCCAAATGCATTTCTTTTACAGTGAACTCAGTAAGTGAACTTTTCCAAAGATGTTTCCACAAGACTACAATGTAAACAGGACCTCTCCTAGTCTCTTTTGATTCCAAATACTAAAAAATGGGTGGGGTAAAGAACTTTTTTGCTTTTCTGAAACAATGTAACAGATTCCCAAATCTATGATATTTTTCTTGGATTTAGTGGTCTCCTAATGTATACCAGAGTCCACTTCGGTTCATGGTCAAGGCACAAGAGTGGATTCTTCGTTCATCTCAATGTGTAACCTCTCTTCATTTCTCTTTCATTCTTCTGCAAAGGAAGAGACAGTTTTCCCGAGGCCAATTCCTCAACCTGATTCTGGGCCCTTGTCCCTCCTGTCCTCTCAGGATCCAAGACTCACCTGTGTTTATACCCTCTTCCTCTCCATTACCATCTTCCCATCAGCATATTTGTGCTCCTATTCCTCTTTTTAGAAAACGCACCCCCCCCCTTCCAACACACACACACACACACACACACACACACACACACACCTGTCCTAGCTTCTCTTCCCTCTCTTCACTCCTGGAGTTGCATGAACTCTGTGTCTGTTTCTCACCTCCTCCTCCCAGCCCAGCTTTGTGCAGGCTGGTTCTAGCCACTCCTGTTTACTAAACCAGCTCTTAAGCAGTGTCACTGTTGAGGTTCTTGTAGCCAAACCCAACGGGCGCCTCTCAGTTCTTATTTTAACTGGGCCTCTCCTCAGCATTTCGCACACTGCTGACCACCCACATCTTGAAACCCTTTCTTCTCTTGACTTCTGAAATAATACTGTATACTCTCTCATTTTGCTTATTAGCATTCTGGCCACTCCTTGCGGTCTCCTTTCTGGGCTCTCCTTGATTTGTCCATCTAGCTCAGAATCCTGGCCTAAGCTATTTTTACCCTCAACATACGCACTCTGGAAGATCTCACCCATCCAGTTACCATCTCTTTATGCTGAAGACTTCTTGGTGTCTCTCCAACCCTATGTGTCTCTTAGCTCCAGGTCCTTATTTCCTTCTGCATCTGAATATCTTTGCCTGAACATCCTCAAATGTAGTTTACCTCTTCTTTTATCCCCTTTCAGTAATATTACTTTGTACACAGAATCTCATGCCAGAAACTGGGAAATCAACTCAGACTCTTTCCTTTTCCTCTTTCCCCTTGAGTCGACCATACTAGCCCCGTGGATTTTACTTCCTAAATATCTATCTGTCTCTCTCCATTACCTGTGCTGCTGCCCTAATTGGAGCCATCCCAACTTCAGCAGCCTCCTGACTGGTCTCCCTATCTCCAGTCCTGACTTCTCCCATCCATTTTCCAACTTAAGCCAGAGTGGTTTTTCTGGAACCCAAATATGACCACATGACACCATTATTTAAAATTCTTTGTTAGCTCCCTGTGACCATCGGATGAAGGTCCAGACCCTGAGCAAGATGTACCGGCGCCTATGTGGACTGACCCCTCCTCACATATAGTCTCATCTCACATCGTCTCCATTTCACTCTGCTCTGGCCATACTGTACTATTGCCAGCAACTCAAACACATCAGGCCATTCCTTTGGCAAAAAACACTTCTTTTCTTACTCAACTAACTTGAACTTAATTTCAGATCTTGGTTTAGATGTCCTTGCCTCTAGGAAGTCTTCTCTAGTCTCCTCAATTGGGATGCCCTTGGACAACCCCTCCCATTGCACATAGAACATAAACAGGTATCACCTGATGTGTGTCTTCCCGCCAAAGATTGTAAGTTCCAGTAGAGCGAAGGTTGGATATATTATGTAATAGACAGCCAATAAGTATCTGTGAATAAACTAATAAATACCTTTCTTTTATATGACACTGTTTCTTCTCACTTACTCACCCAAGTTAGTGGGTGGCATTTTGAAACAGAATCATCATGGGAGCGCCTGGGTGGCTCAGTTGGTTAGGTGTCTGACTTCGGCTCAGGTCATGATCTCGTGGTCTATAAGTTTGAGCCCTGCGTCCCGCTCTGTGCTGACAGCTCAGAGCCTGGAGCCTGCTTCAGATTCTGTGTCTCCCTTTCTCTCTGCCCCTCCCCCACTTGTGCGCATACACGCGTGCTCTCTCTCTCGCTCTCTCTCTCGCTCTCTCTCAAAAATAAATAAACATTAAAAAAGAAAAAAAAAGAATCATCCGTGTTGGTGCATCATTTTGGAGCAGTATTTCATATTTCACAGTATCAAGTTCTCATCATTGTCATTTTTCTCCTAAGCTAAAATAGTACAGGTATATGTGAGTTGTAACAGGAATCTTGAAGTGGGGTTGAGTCTTATCCAAAGCTTCAGATTATTACCAATGAGGTGAGGAATGTAAAATGACAGTCACCAGACAACTAGAATAGGGACCTGTTTAACCAGTTGACTCTGGTACTCCAAGGTAACCTGCTTCAGTCAGGTCATTTTTCTTGCTATTCTACTCATATGTTGTCCTCTTTGCCATGACTATGTCTTTGCGCACTCTTTTCCCCACTACTTGGAATGCTTTATTTTATGTCTCTTTCGGTCCCTTCCCAGCCACTTCTGATCTTCCTTCTCTAGAAGTTCCCAGCCTACTCCAGTCTCTTCATTTCTCTTTCTTTTCTAAATTCTGGCTGCAATCATCCATTCCAAACTGCATAGCAGCTTCTTAGCTATGGTCTTACCCCACTCTCTAGACCTCTTCTAGGTCTCCCTCCAACTCTGGAGAGGAGATATTACATCCTGTGTCTCCCACAGCTACTGGTCCACAGCTGACCCCATAGTAGGCATTTTTTTCCCAAGTGAATCATTTGATGGAATCTTGCCTATCTTTATGGAATCCCCTAATTTCGGCCACTCTTGCAGGGAATAGGTTGTGTAGATTGACTTATATTTGGCATTCTTTTCTAGCCTCTACTCTTCAAAAATGAATATTCTTTTCTATAAATGTTTTGATTGTTGACAGAAATTCTTGCTTACATAACCAAAAATAGATTCCTATGTCAACCCAAAATGAGAGATAAGCTAAATACGGAGGAAACAGTGCTCACGATGGGTCAGTTAATACCAAAGGTTGTTCTACTTCCAGACAAAGCCAAACATTTTAGAACATTTACATCTGCAAACACATCAGCAAATCATAGGGACTGGTTTCCTCTATTCAGTCATTTTATTTGCCAGTAAACTAAACTTGAGTTAAAATGGCCATTATCTGATATACTGCAAATTCTTAGATTATTGATTTAAATTTACCTATAAAGAAAAAAGCCAGAGGTCAACATTTTTGTATTCATAAGTTTATCCTTTTCCTTTCTCATTTCCTTATCTTTTGGCAAATGTGTACATAAGCAAAATTACCTGAGATCTTTGCAACTTAGTTGTTCAGAAATTTCCAGATGTACCAGTTCTGCCTACACAGTACTGAACTAAGTAGTTAAGAAGGGGGACAAAAATAACTTTCTTAATCTTTCATTTTACTGGATTTTTAGGATTTAAGTGAGCAAATCCTCATTTACCTTTACAATATCCATATAGGATTGAGTGAAAAGAAATTTTATTGTCATCTCAAGTTTAGTGGGAAATTGAAAGTAAGATAATTTGCTATATATCTTGTGTGGAACTTATTTATTGCCTTGAGATGTTTTATCTTTTTTACAGCTATGTTTTGACATTCATATTACATGAATAAAACACTAAGAAGACCAAACATGTATAAACAGAATTTAGTGTTAAAATTAAAACATTTCAGACTTTTTTTTTTTCCTGATGAGTTTAATTGAATGCATTGCTGTGCTGCATGATAATTAGGGATCCTCAGTAAGCAGTTGACTTAAGTGACTGTCATTCATGTGCCTTGCATAGCCCAACCAAGTTTCTGTTGACACAGAGGCAGAGATAGACAGGTTGGGCAGAGCAAGAGGAAGCTCTGGGGCCTGTCTGAAGACCTCCCAGTAGGGGCCAACCTCTTCTCTGGCTGGAGCACTATGACCTGGCACCAAAGACCACACATTGTCCTTTATTTCTTCTGCCTGGTGCTTCAGCCTCCTCCCCTGCCATCCTCCCAAAGGAATCAGGTTGGACCCAGAGGAATCAGAACTGCTGAGCTCACCCCTCCCTGACCTGTTTTCCATCAAGAGCTTTGGACTCAGGCTTCCATTGGCAGATTCTGGAAATTCCATTAAAAAGGGCAGAGTGGGGAGTAGGTAGGTGATTGGATTGGAGGGGAAAGGAATGAAAATCAACAGGATAAATAGGTGGGCTTTTCTGCTATAACTCATACCAACTGAGGAGCTCAAGTGTTCTGCCTCCTTAGAGCTCTGAAATTCCCTAGGATAGGCAAATCCCTATCTCAGGTTGGGGAAGAGCCTCAAGCTAAGAAGAGTGGGAGTCTATGGCAGGTCCTGAGAACAGTGTCTGTACTACCCAGATCCTTCTCTCCTGAGCTATTGGGAAGGGGTTGGAGGCACCAAAACTTCTTTTTTCACCACACCTTCACCCAGCTGATCTTACAGAGGTAGGAGCAAGTTAGTACAGTGGAATGAATGGTCTTTGCTTTGGAGTCAGACAGGCTTGAGTCTTGATTCTAACTCTGCCATTTACTAGCTCTAACCTAACTGCTCTGAGTCTCAGAGCAGGTATCTACCTTGGAGAGCAGATGTAAGTATCAGAGAGGATCTGTATAAAGTAGCTGTCAAGTAATAGGCTGATGGACTGTCTACAGGACTTCCCCACAGAATCACTTACTTGGAGTGGTGACCTGAGGGACAAGATGACTTTGGATGTTGGAGAGGGGTTGCAAAAGGATTTTATTGGAATTCTATTATATGCTATGTATCAGTTACCTACTGCCGTAACAATGCCAAGTAACAAACCATCTCCCAAACTCATGGCATTCAACAATAAACATTTTTTTATTCTCACAAATTTGTGGGATTCAGTTGATCTAGGCTGGTCCCTGCTAGGCTTGCTCATGCATCTGTGGCTCAGCTGGCTTGATCATGTGTCTTTGGATGACTCTGCTCCACACGTCCCATCCTTTTCTGGGACCACTGTAGTGGCCTGAGCATGTCCTTTGCATAACAATGGCAAAGGGGAAAGCCCAAGCAATAACATACTCTGCAACATACCATTGGGGAAAGCGAGTCACATGGCTGAGCACAGAGTAGAAGGGTGAATTGGAACTTTTTCTTTTTTCTTTTCCTTTTGCAATCTATGTAATGCCATATATTTTAGCTCCCTTTTAATTTTTCAAGAAGCCATCCATTTCTATGGTAGGGATAGGACAGGATAAGCAATTTGGCAACAAATAGAAAATAAATGTGGAAGTATCTCAATATACTTTGTTATTTTATACTTTATACCAGTAATAAACGTATGGCCAACTTGATGGGAGCCATATTTCTTTGTACTATGTCTATCAGTGGAGATGCCTGACCTGTTCTTCTAGATCATAGCAGGCAGGCCTCCTGAGCTTTGCTCTCCTTCATCTTCCCTTTAGTGCTAGTACAGGGCTTAACATGTAGTTGGCACTCAATAAATACAGAATGCCAGATGATCCCCAGGGTGACATAGCTCTAGTGTCCTATTAGGAGATCCCCTCTGGCTGACCACATATAGCTCTCCCTGTATTTATAAAAAGGCTTTATTTTCAGTGGTTCTATTTTTTCCCACCGAAATAATCACCAAATATCTGATGCCTGCAGAAGTTAAACCTTTCGATCCAGATCTCAGTTATTCTACGCCCACAAAATCCAAACAATGTGAACACTTTGCTTAGAGTTTGCTAATGAAGACAGAAGCAATTTGGAGATGCTATCAAAAAGATCAAAAGATTTACTCTCATGTGACTCTGACAATGTTTAAAGTTTGTTTCTGTTTATTTGTTTTTAACCTTAGGTTCTACATCTGGGGCATTATTTTTTAAATCATAAGCAGCGTTAAAAATACCTGACGGTTTTGTTCTGATTCTTAATGTGGGTGTTAAGAGATGCTTTCCATTAGTGAGTCTGCCCCAGATAATGTGTTTATTTGCATCTTCCTTTTCTCTGCCTGTCCCCTAATGGTCTGGTACACAGAAGGCTACTTGAGCTGATTTATATGGATCTCAGTTGCTCTCATTTGTGCATACTTAATTCAGAGAGGTGATCCCATTGATTTCTGAGTCCCACTATTCAAGACATTGTACTTACATAGATATCTCAGCTGCTCTAACTACATTGTCTGAAAAGGAAAACATTTTAAACCTTTGGAAGCAATTTTGACGGACATTTCATTGTGTTCTATATTACTTACCTAATTAAATTTCCTTCACATCAAGGTCTGTTTAAAATTAAATTGAGAAATATTTTTGAGTTCCATTGGGCAGATAACTTTGTTTGGCTGGATTCGTTCTGCGTATATATGAAATGGCATCCTATGAATCAATACCCAGTGCTTAGACTTCCCATAGATGTGAAGAAATGACACCCTTACTAGGCAAATGTAGTCTCCTGTTATTATAACAAGCTGTCCCTGGTTACTGAACTTGTTTACCCTGTAATTCCAAAAAGTCCTCACAGTTTTGTGCCTGTGGTTTGGGCAGGCTGATTTATTCAGATGCTAAGCATTGTGAACAAAATTTGTCACTTATTTCATGGATTAGCTGGAGTCCTGGGACTCTTACCTATAAGCTCACAGCCCAGCTCGAGGCAGCTAGCTTCCTCGGGGGGCACGCAATCTTATTTGCCTAGCTAAGAGTTTAGAATTCCGGACTGGGTTTGAAAGCAAAAAGGGTGAGTTGTCTGAGGGTTAATTCCCAGTGGAAGAGGTGTGATAATGTTTTGTATCTTTGGAAGCAAGAAATAGGAGAAAGGCTTTATCTCTCACTCCACCCACTCTGCTACTGAAGACAAGAAAAACAGACCCTCCTCATCTTTTATCCTAGCCCTCTTTGAGACAGCCATTCCATTAAATTCTGTGGCAAAGGACCCTGTGGTAATAAAGCTGTAATTGAAGAGCTGGCGCTCCATAGGCACTGCTTTAATATTTTTAAAAATAGTCCCAAAGAACTGCTTTTTGTTGCACTGTAAATTGGCCTTTCAGCATTTCAGAATTCATTAGAATCTTCAAGGTCTTCAAGGTTTATCCTTATCTGGTCTTAGTCCATTCAGGCTCTGCTATAACAAAGTACTGGCAACTAGGTAGTTTATAAACAACAGAAACTTATTGCTCAGAGTTCCCGGGGCGGGAAATTTGAGATCAGGGCACCAGCATGGTTGGCTGAGGACCCCCTCCTGGGTTGTGGACATTCCCATTGCGTCCTCACGTGGAGGAAGGGACTAGGGCTCTCCCTGGGGCCTCTTCCATAAAAGCACTAACCCCATTGGTGAGGGCTCCGTTTTCAAAGACTCCACCTACTAATACCATCACCTTTGAGGGTAAGGATTTCAAACATATGAATTTTGGGGTCACACATAATCGGCCCATAGCAAACTCTGTGCCTCAGATTATAGGTACATCATTAAGTTACCGTAGGCCTTAAATGAGCCCATGCATATAGATGCTTAGAACAATAGGTACATCATGAATGCTTGCTAATTTAGCTGCTATCATTGTTATTCCTGTTGACTCAGACTACCTTTTGCAAGTTCTCTGTATATCAGCAGGAGATTTGGCCCAAGGGACCAACTCTCCCACAGTCTTTATACATTAAGAGTATTGCTCGGTGTTGTCATCGAGAACATGAGCTCTGGGGCTAGACAGATCTAATTTGTGTCCCAGTTACACCACCTACTAGTTAGCTATGGGACTTCAGGCGAGTGATCGACTTCAGAGAGACTCCGTTACTTTCTCTGTAGAATGGGGGTAAGGTTGCTGTCTGACATCACCTAGTTGGCGTGCAGACTAAATGAGGTACCACCACAGATGCTTAAAGCTGCACCTAGCGCACTTAACTCTTATCTCCTCGATACCGCAGATGACACCCCGTTTCACATGGACACATCTGTCCTTCAGCATAATGTATGCATCATTCTCACTGGTGGAATTTGTGATGACAGAGATTGCCAGACACCACATTGGTCTCAGGATGCAGTCCTTTCAAACGGGTCAGACGTGCCCCAGGGTTATTTACTCCTACCCTGCCCCACGCCACCGTGTCCTTTTAAGACTCAACAGTTATGGACATTCTGTTAAGCTCATGCTTAGAACATGGGAGTCTAATTTGCACGTAAGTAGGTCCTGACTGAACCCTCTCTGACTTCTATCGGGATAAAGTCTGTTTTGGTGTGGTACGTGTTGAGCACAAAGTCCAGATTTGCTAGAATTTTACATGTAAAAACTGCAGCTCAGCCAATGAGGCTCAGCTTGTCTTTGTCCTCATCGTGATCACAGGTTTGGGGGTCATATCAGAAAGTTATTTTCTCAGACATCCTGGTGGTAAAAGGCTAAGAGTGCCGAGAATGGTTTCCCTGTTAGCATCTTTTCTGGTTTCGGTATGTCTGGATCCTGCCTCTTTACCATGTTCCTCAAATCTACTCTTTGTGCATTACCATGGGTGCTCCTGTAACTCCCTGTATGACTTTTGTTGTGGTTCACACCATCATCTTTACTCCCAAAGCCAGGAGCCTTAACAAGAAAAAAAAAAAAAAAGAAAAGAAAGGGAAAGAAAACCCATAGACACCTTGCTGTTGCTTTTTCTGAAGTAGCAACTTTTTTTGCTAATAAAAGATTTTGAAGCCATGGGCCTCTGAATTCTCAACACACGAGTCTATTTAAACAGCCTCCAGAATCCTTTCCTGACCCCAAATTACTCCCACACATTAATTGTCCTAGTGGTTTCATGGCCACATTATTTCATATTCATTAGTGTTTTCATGAAAAATTATAACGCTAATTACAGCAGCTTCCAGTTAATTCACTTGGTGATTCATTTTCTCTCCCTCTTGGTGTTCTGCGTGTGGTCATCTTGGAGAAAGCATCCAAGGGGTAATTGCAGCTGTATTCCCTGAGTGATCGCCTAATGCCATTAGTTCTGATCCACAGGCGCATCTTGGGCAGCTCTGATGGGGTCTAGTTACAGCTGCACCCTGGGCCTGCCCTTCGATGCAGGGAGGGAGGGAAGGCTGCAGGGAGGACAGGTCTTCTGAAGGGGAGGGACGGGTTTAAGGAGGATGAAGTGGGAGCAGAGCTTCCCGGTGGGAGTGAGCGTCACTGGAACCTCTTCTGGAACCGGGGGTAAGGACAGGATAGCGCCAAGAGAAATCTGCCTTGAGAAGGCATGTTTGGAAGAGAATAAGGCAAGCAAATTCTCTTCAGTTCTTGCAGATGTGTGGACAGGCCCCAGCTACACTCTGGAAGCCTGCTTCCCGCTCAGAGTTCTGATGCCAGTTCTCCTCATTAAAAGTTTATTTGACCTCACCGCCATTAGGATGGCAGCTAGCAAAAACACCCAGAAAAGAACAAGTGTTAGATGCGGAGAAATTGGAAACCTTGTGCGCTGTTGATAGCACTGTAAAATGATGCCGCCTCTATGAAAAGAATGTGGCAGTTCCTTAAACAATTAAAAATAAAATCACCGTATGATCCAGCAATACCACTTCTGGGAACGTAACCCAAAGAATGGAAAGCAGGGGTCCGGAGAAGTTTGTACACCCGTGTTCATGACAGCATCATCCATAATAGTCCAAAGGTGGACACAAGCAAATGTCCATCGATGGATGAATAGATGAACAAGATGTAGTATGTACATAAAATGGGATATTACTCGGCCTTTAAGAGGAGGGAAGTTCTGACATATGCTACAACATGGATGAACCTTGAGGACATTATACTAAGCGAAATAAGCCAGTCACAAAAAGACAGATACCGTGTGATCTCACTTATGTGAGGTGTCTAGAGTAGTCAAATTCATAAAACAGTAGGAGAAACGGTGGTTGCCAGGGACCAGGAAAGGAGCAACGAGAACTTGTTGTTTTAATGATACAGAGTTTTCTGTCTTACAAGATGAAAACGTTTTGGCAATTGGTGGGACAATAATGTGAATACATTGGACACTGCAGAACTGCACACTTAAAAATGGTTAAGATGGCAAATTTGATGTTATGTGTATTTCAGCACAGTTTTTTAAATGTTTATTTATTTCTGAGAGAGAGAGAGAGCGCGCGCAGGGGAGGGGCAGAGAGAGAGGGAGACACAGAATCCAAAGCAGGCCCCAGGCTCTGAGCTGTCAGCACAGAGCCCAATGGCGGGCTTGAACCCATGAGCTGAGAGATCATGACCTGAGCCAAAGCTGGACGCTCAACCAACTGAGCCACCCAGGCGCCCCAACAATAATTTTTTTAAAAGATTATTTGTCATTTATATTGTCATGCTTGCTTACTATTAAAAATGAGAAAATAGAGGGGCGCCTGGGTGGCTCAGTCGGTTAAGCGTCCGACTTCGGCTCAGGTCATGATCTCACGGTCCGTGAGTTCGAGCCCCGCGTCGGGCTCTGTGCTGACAGCTCAGAGCCTGGAGCCTGTTTCGGATTCTGTGTCTCCCTCTCTCTCTCTGCTCCTCCCCTGTTCATGCTCTGTCTCTCTCTGTCTCAAAAAAATAAATAAACGTTAAAAAAAATTTTTTTAAATAAAAAAAAAATGAGAAAATAGAAAAAATAGAAGAGCAAAAATGTTCTGCCACTCAAAGACAACCATATTAATACTTCGCTTTTATTAAATTTATTTTCTAATTATTTAGGTAATGCATTGAAACATTCTTCTTGTGCAGGGAGCCTGGGGGGCTCAGTCGGTTAAGCGTCTGACTCTTGGTTTCCACTCAGGTGATGATCTCACAGTTTGTGAGGTGGAACCTGCGTCAGGCTCTACACTGACAGTGTGAAGCGTTCCTGTGATTCTCTCTCCCTCTGTGTCCCTCCCATGCTCATGCTTTCTCTCTCTCTCAAAACAAATAAATAAATGTTAAAAACAAATAAAAATAAAACATTCTCCTTATAAAGACTCACAACCTTAATGATCAGGAGGAAGTCTCCTTTGCCCACCTCCTGTAATCCCACTCTCTTTATCACTTGCCAGTAGCGACGTTCTTACGGCTTCGATGATGTCTGCCAACCCAAGTGCTTCCGATGCATTCATTTACCTATACATGTACTCACGGAAACGTTTATCTCAGAGGCCTGCACATTGTCCTGCCTTAACGCGAGTCCCGTAGCACAGCACGCATCGTTCTGAAGCTCGTTGCTTCCATTCAGTGGCTAAGTCCATCCAGTTTGTCTGTATAACTGAGATTCACCCAACCCAGACCTGCTGCAATGTATCCCATGGCATCGCTGTTTTCATTTTGTTAGCCATTCCCGTCCAGATGGACCGTTGGACTGTTCATCCTGTTTTGTTCTTTGCCGTATTTGCTCGGCGATGTTGAGCGAACAGCCTTGTACGCGCCTCCCTGGGTATGTGAGCGAGTACTCCCTGGGGAAGACACTGAGAAGTTGGTTGCTGGGCTGTGGAGAAGCACATGTTTGAATTTTTATAGATACTAAACTCAGCAATGTGGGGAAGCACCTGTTTCCCCCACACTTGCCAATCGTTAATATAGTATTCGTCGCCTTTTTTATTTTTTTGCATAGTTGATGGGGAAAAAATGGCATTTTGCGGTTGTCTTAATTTACATTTTCTTGATTTCTGGTGAGCTTGAATATATCCATAGACCTACTGGTTATATGTATTTCCTTTTCTGAGAATGTTCTGTTCATGTCCTTTGCCTTTTTTTTTCTGATTTTTCTTTTCTTTTTCTTTTTTTTGTACTTCTTTGATTCTGGATGATGGTAATTCTTTGTTTTATATACTGCAAACATTTTTTTCCCGTGCTTTTTTTGGAAACTTAATGAGGTTTCTTTTAACTTTCATGCAAATTAGTCTTTTTGTGTTTTTATTTTATGTGTTTTGCTTCTTGGATAACTTTTAAACATTCGCCTGTTTATTCTTTGAAGACTTTATGTTTTCTACAACACTTTTAGGTTTACAACATAGTGAGAAGGAAGCTACAGGGATTTCCCGTATACCTCTTGCCCCACACATGCATCGCTTTCCCCCTTATCAACACCACTCACAAGAACGATACATTTTTGTTTATTGACATATCAGAATCACTCAAGTTCATAGTTTACCTTAGTGTTCACTGTTGGTGTTGTACATTCTGTGGGTTTGGACAAATGTATGACATGTATCCATTATTCTCATACAGAGTATTTTCACTGCCCTAAAAATCCTCTCTGCTCTGCCTCTTTATCTCTTCCCCTTTCTACCTCCAGGCAATCAGTGACCTTTGTATTGTGTCCACAGTCTTGCCTTTTCCAGAATGTCATATAGTTGGAGTTATGCAGTATCTACTCTTTTCAGATTGACTTCTTTCACTTAGAAATATGCATTTAAAGTTCCTCCGTGTCTTTTCACGGCTTGCTAGCCCATTTCTTTTTAGTGCTGAATAATAAATATCCCATTGTCTGAATCTACCACAGCTTATTTATCCATTCACCTGCTGAAGGACATCTTGGTTGCTTGAGTTTTGGCAGTTAGGAATTAAACTGCCCTGAACATCTATGTGCAAGTGTTTGTGTGGACATAGTTGTCATTTCCTTTGGGTAAATACCAAGGAGTGCAATTTCTGGATCAGATGTTAAGAGTATGTTTAGTTTCGTGAGAAACTGCCAAATTGTCTTCCAAAGGAACGACAACTTTGCATTCCTGCTATAGCAACGTATGAGAGCCACTGTTGCGCCACATCCTCGCCGGCATGTGAAGTCAGTGTTCTGGACTGACATTAGAATTTCAGTCTTTCTAATGGGTCTGTAATGGTATCAGATTATTGTTTTAATTTGCACATTTCCCTGCTGACATATGGGGCATTTTTGCATATACTTGTTTGCCATTTGCCATCTGTGTATCTTCTTTGGTGAGGTATCTGTTAATGTCATTGGCCCAGTTTTTAATTGAGATGTTTGTTTTCTTATTGTTGAGGGTTTCCCTCCCCCTTATTGTTGAGTTTTAAGAGTTTTTTGTATACTTTCGATAATAATTCTTTATGACACGTGTCTTTTGCAATCATTTTCTCTGAATTTGTGGCTTGTCTTCTAGTTCTCTTGATATTATCTTTTGCAGAGCAGGAATTTTTTTAAAAATTGTTTTTAACGTTTATTTATTTTTGCAAGACAGAGACAGAGTGCAGGTAGGGGAGGGGCAGAGAGAGAGGGAAACATAGAATCCAAAGCAGGCTCCAGGCTCCTAGCTGTCAGCACAGAGCCCAACGTGGGGCTCGAACCCATGAACCGTGAGATCATGACCTGAGCTGAAGTCAGATGCTTAACTGTGCCACCCCGGCACCCCGAGCAGGAATTTTTAATTTTCATGAAGTCCAGCTTACCAACTGTTTCTTTCATGGATTGTGTCTTTGGTGTTGTCTCCAAAAAGGCATCACCACACCCAAGATTGTCCAGGTTTTCTCCTTTGTTATCTTTTAGTTTTATAGCTTTGCTTTTTATATCTAGATCTCTGATCCATTTTGCAGAGGCCAGATTCATTTTTTTTTTTGTGTGTGTGTGGATGTCCAGATGTTCCAACCTATTTGTTGAACAGACTATCTTAGCTCCATTGTATCACCTGACTATATTTATGGGGGTCATTTGTGAGCTGTCTATTCTGTTCCACTGATCTATTTGTCATTCTTTCACTGGCTGGGCTACTGTCGCTTTATAGTAAGTCTTGAGTGTCAGTCAGTTCTCCAACTTTGTTCTCCTTCATAATGGTCTTGGTATTCTGCCTCCCCATATAAACTTTAGAATCAGTTTGTTTATATCCATAAAATAAGTTGCTGGGATATAGCAACTGGATCTATGTATCAAGCTGGGAAGAATTGACATCTTGACAGTATTGAGTCCTCCTATCCATGAACATGGAATATCTGTCCATTTATTCAGTTCTTTGGGTTTGTTCATCAGAGTTTGTGCTTTTTCTCATGGATCTTATATATATATATATATATATATATATATGTGTGTGTGTGTGTGTGTGTGTGTGTGTGTGTACACACATATATACTTTTTTTTTAATTTATACCTAAGTATTTCATTTTTTTGGATGCTAATGTAAATGGTATTATGCTCTTAATTTCAAATTCCACTTATTCATTGTTGGTATATGGGAAAGCAATTAACTTTTGCATATTAACCTGCATCCTGCAACCTTATTCTAATTGCTTATTAGTTCTAGGAGTTTTTGTTTGGGAGGCTTGTTTTTTGGTTTCAGTTCTTTGGGATTTTCTACATAGATGAACATGTTATCTGTAAACAAAGTTTTATGTCTTCCTTCTCAATCTGTATACCTTTTACTTCCTTTTCTTGCCTTATTGCATTAGCAAGGACTTCCAGTACAATGTTGAAAGGGAGTGGTGAGGGGCCTCTGGGTGGCTCAGTCAGTTAAGCATCCAACTTTGGTTCAGGTGATGATCTCACAGTTCATGAGTTTGAGCCCCACATTGGGCTCTCTGCTGTCAGTGTGGAGCCCACTTCGATCCTCTATCCCCACCCCTGCCCCCACCCCACTCTCAAAAATGGATAAACATGAAAAGAGAGGGGGTGGGGTGAGAGGAACCACTTGTCCTGTTTCTTGCCTTGTACCTGATCTTAGTGGGAAAGCTTCAAGTTTCCTACCATTGAGTATGTTGTTAGCTTTAATCTATTCTTTCATTTGTCAAGGATTTCTTTTTATAAGTCATGTGGGTTGGGATTTATTTTTTTTCCTCAAATGGATAACTACTTAATCCAACACTAGTTGCTGAACAATTCATCCCTTTCTTAGGATTTGAAATACAGTATTTTATCATGTATTAAACTCACTTATATACTTGGGTCTGTTTCTGAACTCCATTCTGTTCTATTGATCTATTAATTCCCATGTCAACATCACACTATTTAAATTATTTAATGTCTTGAGGTCTGGTGAAGCATGTTTTACCTCTTCATCTTTTAGCTATGAATTTTCTTAGCCTTTCTTGCACTTTTATTCTTCCATAGGAATTATGGAGTCAGCTTGAATTTATATATCATTTTGACCTTTTTGATTTTATAGGGCATAGAGTTCACTTAGCCAAATTTTTGTTTATATTTTCGTTAAGAAAAGTTTTAGCTTTGGTCTGCCAATTTTTTTGCTAACGGTTGTTATTCCTAAGTACTTGTGTCATTGTGAATTTTTTTTCTGTTGCATTTTCTAATAGGGCCTTTCTGGTGTAAAGAAAAGCTATAGCTTTTAAAAATGTTTTATTATAGGGGCGCCTGGGTGGCTCAGTCATTTAAGTATCCAACTCTTTGATTTCAGTTCAGGATATGGTCTTATGGTTCATGGGATCGAGCCCCATGTCAGGCTCTATGCTGACAACGTGGAGCCTGCTTGGGATTCTCTCTCTCCGTCTCTGTCTCTGCCCCTCCCTCACAAACTCTCTCTCTTAAAATAAATAAACATTTTTAAAAATGAAAATGAAAATGAAAATAAAATAAAATGTATTATTATAAAATAAAACATATACACAGGGAGTGCATGAAAAATAAATAGGTTGCTTAATGAATTATTGTAAAGCAAATTGAATACTGCCAGCTCTCCAGAAGTCCTCCATATTCCCTTTCCTTGTCAAAAACCTATCCCTCAATCGTAAAATTTAAGTAGTAACCTGCCTTTTATGGTAATTGTCTCTTGGCTTTGTTGTATAGTTCTTAACACTCATGTATGTATCCCTAACTAGTTTTGCCAGGTTTTTAAATTTCATTATCAATAAACTCACTCAGTATGTATATCTTTATGCCTGGCTTCTTTTATTCAACATTCTTTTCACTTTGTTACATGTAGCAGGAGGAGGAGGAGTTCTTTCTTTTTCATAACTGTATAGTATTCCATTAAATTAATATGCCATAATTTATCCATTCTCCTGTTGGTGGGTACTTGGACCGTTTCTACTTTTAGAACAAACAGCTGCTCTGAACTTTTCCAGTCATGTATCCTAATTTACATGGCATATATTTCTGTAGGGTTTTCTTCATTTGGGTTCTCCCAAAAGCAGACTCTGAAACAAGGATTCCAGTACAGGTCATTTATTTGAATGAGGATCCCAAAAAGCACTGGTAGAGGAGTGGAGAAGTAAGACCAAGAAGGGAAGAAACACAGCAAGTGCTGTTGTATCAAGGACGTTCCCACAGCAGGCAACCGGGGCTCATTCCTACTGAGTAATTCTCTGTGTGTCCATAGAAAACACACCTCAGAATCCTTCCACCTGGAAAACAAGGGTGTTGGGGTATTGATCTGGCAGATCTCATCATTCGCTGATTGGGAGAAGCTTGGGGGAGGGGGACATCAATTCCCCAGCCTTTCTGGCATGACCTGTGTAGGGACATAACAGCGTCTGGCAACCAGAGAAAGCCATTTGACAAAGCGATTAAGTTGCTGGCGGCTGGGGGTTGGGCATGCATGACAATGGTGACAGCCAGCGGAGTGTACTAGCACATGAGAGCGTCTGCAACAAGCCAGTCTATCTAGGAGCAGAATTTCTGGGTCATAGGGCATGCACGTGGTCAGCTTTATCAGATACTGCCAAATAGTTTCCCCAACGATCGTACCAACTGACACTCCCCCAACAGCATAGGAGAGTTCTCCTATCCCTGCCAGCACTTGGTATTGAGAGACTTTGACAATTAAGCCATTTTGGTGAGTGTGTAACATTGTTTTTAATTTGTAATTTCTAGATTGCTAATAATTGTGTCTTTCTAAATATTGTTTACGTTTATTTTTGAGAAAGAGAGAGAGAGAGAGAGACTGCACGCACTCACAAGTGAGAGGGGGAGGGGCAAAGAGAGAGAATCCCAAGCAGGCTCCATGCTGTCAGCACAGAACCCGATACAGGGCTCAAACCCATGAACCATGAGATCATGACCTGAGCTGAAATCAAGAGTCAGACGCTTAACCAACCGAGCCACCTAGGCACCCCTAATGGTGCCTTTTTATATAATTACTGGAAATTTGGATTTCTTCTTCTGTGAGTGCCTGTTCAAGTCTTTGCCTGTTTTTGTATTGGGATGTCTGACTTTTTCTTACGGATTTCTAAGAGATTTTATGTATTCTGGATTCACACCCTTTGTCTATCATATATGTTGCAAATATCCATGGCTCTCCTTTTACTCTCCCTTTCTCCCTTTTTTCCTTTTACCCTCTTATTTGTGTCTTCTGATATACAGAAATCCTTAATTTCAATATGCTTCTATTTGTAAATCTTTTTTCTTTGAGTCTTAAATCTTTCACGTGATTGTAAAGATACAACCCTATACTACTTTTATAAACTTTACTGGTTTGCCGTTAACATGAAGGTCTATGTCGACCATGCAGAACTTATTTTGTGTGTACAACAGGAAGGTAGAGGTTAAGAATTAAGCCCTGCCCCAATGCCTATCCAGTTACCCCAGCTCCATTATTAGAAAGAACACACTGTCTTCATGTTCTCCAGTGCCACTGTCATTAAATGACACTTGTCATTAAATCAAGTGCCATTAGATCTTGTTACTAAATCAAATGTCCGTGTGTGTGTGGATCTGTTTGGGGGCTTTCTGTTCTGTTCCACTCATCTAGTTCTATACCCTTATCCCAGTACTACACCATGGTAGTCGTACTAAAGGTCTTGATGGCCGATACAGCGAGTCTTCCTCTTTCTTTTTATGAAGAATAGCTTGACTATTCTTTGATTTTTTTGCATTCTCATAAAGGTTTTAGAACCAGCTTGTCAAATCCCCACCAAATTGGAAAGGCAAGAAAGAAGAAAAGGAGGGATGGAGAGAAATCTGCTGGAATTTTCATTAGAGATTTGATTGGGTCTATACATCAACATGGAGAGAATTGAACTCTTATCATACTGAATCTTCCAATCCCTTTATTTAGATATTCTTTAATTTCTCTAACAAAGTGTATAGTTTTCTCTGTCAAAATATTGCATACCTATTTTTAAATTTATTTCTACATGCTTGATGTTTTGATCCTATTATATAAGTGGTGTCCTTTTCCTTTTCTGTTTGTTGTGTGATATCGGATTTTTGTCTACTGATAATTCTCATATTAATTCTAATAGTTTTATCTGTTTATTATCTTGGATTTTCTATGTGTACACAATCAATATTGATTTTTACATGTTCATCTTGTACCTGAGCACCTTCCTGAATTTTCTTATTGGTTCTAGTAATTTGAGTATTGAGGTTTTTGGGTTTTCTAGGTTAAAAAAATCATATTAACTCATAATTATGAGTGTTCTGTTTCTGCCTGGAGAAGCAGTACAGGGTAGCTGTTGGGTACAAGGAGTTTGGAAGCAGACCACCTGAGTTTGCATCCCAGTCCCATTAACTCACTAGGTAACCTTAAGTAATTTGCTCACTCCTCTGTGACTCAGTATCATTATCATTAATCATCAACTCTTGGGTTGATTGTAAAAATCAAGTGAGTTAATACCTAGCAAATAATGTCTATCAAATAATGAGTACTCAGATTATGTAGACTTCTGTCATTTTACCAGTTTCATTGCTTTCTAAATTTTCACCTATTTGTTTTTTTCTTATTTTTATTGCATTGACAACTTTGCCAACATAATATTGAAGAGTAGTGGTGCCTTCATGCCTCTCCTGAAACCGAACACTTTGGAATATTTCCTTCTTTTTCTTGTTGTTGTAGGCATAATTGTTTTCTTTTTCATCTGTTTCACATACATGAAATCATCTTTACTTGGATTTACGAATCTGATGTTTCATTCTGGAAGAGGGAGATACTTTCCCAGACGATTTTTTTTTTCCCAACCGTATACTTCACATAATGATGTGAAACATTAGTAATGGAATTATTTGTTTTTAAACATCACTGAGATCCTGTTGCAAAAGGATCTACCTTTTAAAACTTAAAAACTGTCCTACCTTCTTACAGAGTCACTGCCGTAGCCTTTCCAAAGAGGTGATGTTTGTTAATATACCGTCCTTTGGATACTCCTTTGGATGTTCGGGATGGGTTCGGAGTATTCACAGCCACATGGGGCTGTTGACCAGTTCTTTTCTAGGACAATATAACATTCTTGACCTTATGTGTTGGGTTATTTTTCTTTTCATAAAGAGTCTATAGATAACACTTTTCTGAGTCATCATGTAGCCAAGAACGCCTCCCTGTAGGAAAGACCCCCTGAACTGCAGAAATTCTAGCATTACAGCCGTTGTGCCCATTTTGCCCTTTATTTCCTCCAATGCTGTGTATTTTTCTTCTGCAAGTTTCTATCTCCTCTCGTCTTACTGTTTTTTATTACACACTATTACTTAGGGAGTTCTGTTTTCTTAATCATTTTCCATTCCTGTTTCATAGAAGCCATCTCCTTGGGCATTGTCTTGAGAGATACCACCTGATTCTCTAAAATATTCTTGAAGTTTCTGTAAGATGTTTTCAGAAGAATTTCCTCTGATTCATTCTCAGATGAGAAAACCCTGATCAGGCCTGATGCGGTCGACAAAAAAGGTGTGTGTTTTCCTTACCACTCATTTCTGGGTGTCGGTGCATTCACCCTCTCGGCCCTGCTCTGAGTTGCCAATCGATGCATCTAACCCAGCTCCTACTATCGAACCAGCTTTCTTTTAGTTTGGCCCCGCTGGACCGGCAGAGACTCGTGGCCCGCACGCACCCCCGGGGCTGCATGCGGACAAGCTGGTCAAAGGGGGTAGACGCATCAGTCCCCACACACTGCGCACCGAAGCCTCCCTTTGCCCCGCGTTCACCTAGAGCACTTTTTGGAAACTGAGCCTTTCACGCTGTGGTCTACCACTGCTGGTGTTCCTCTTCCACCCCCCGGCCCTCAATTTTTTTTTTCCTCACTATTTTCTGAGAGCTGCAGTTCTGCATTAGTAAGTAGGTAGGTGTGGCAAGCACACTGACCGTCTCAACAGAGACCTACCAAGACAAGGGACGGTTGCTTACAGCCATCTTGCCGTCCTCTTGCTGAGCAGCTGGAGGGCTCAGGTGCTATTTTTTCAATTCGGATACTATTTTTCAACCTAGTTCCATTGGCCTTGTGTTTGAGGGGCAAGTGCCTCAGAAATTGCCCTCACACAGGTTGACCGAAGTCCTAGCTTTCAGTTTGGTGAGTTTTATCTTCTAGGTTTTTGAGATGATTTTAAGTGGGAAGTTAGGAAAGGCTACGCTGCCTCTCTTCACCATTTTAAGCCAGACATTTGCATCCAGAATTAAATACTTGTTTTAGCAATTCACGACTTCCTGGATAGCTTGCAGGACAAGCAGCTATGCCACAGAATGAAAGATCTTTCTTTGGGCGCCTGGGTGGCTCAGTCGTTAGGCATCTGACTTCGGCTCAGGTCACGGTCTCATGGTTCGTGAGTTCAAGCCTCACTTTGGGTGAGCTCGCGCCCTGCTTCGCGTGAGCTCGAGCCCCGCTTTGGGTGAGCCCTGCTTCTCTCTCTCTCCCTCTCTCTCCCTCTCTCTGCCCCTCGCTCACTTATGCCCTGTCTCAAAAAAAACCAAAAAGTCTTTGCCAGACTTCAGTATAGGCAGAATTAAGAACCAGAAATTGTCATTTCAAAGGCTGAATGCCCCCCAAAAGACTTATTCTAATAGGAAGATAGGAAGTAAAAGCCCCCTGGACTAGGAGTGAGGGCATCTGCGTTCTCAGGGCTCTGTAACAGACTAGCTGTGATCAGTCGTGGGCTACTGTGGCACCTCTAAACGCCTCAGACTCCTATACCCAAAATGAAGGATTGGACCAAATGGTCTCTAATGTCCTGCCATTCTGAGACTCGGGGATTTTACCAGCTGTCCTGGAACATCTGCTGTTTAGCAACCTGTCCCTCCTGCGGTCAGAGCTTCTGCTGAAAGGGAAGCAGAGACTGAAGGCACATCCGCACTGGGTGTGCAAAGCTCCAGCCATGGGCAGAACCTGCTGGGGGTTGTGGGGGGGGGCGGGCAGCAGGAGGAGCGCTGGACAGCATGTGGTGCTGAGGTCTGTGCCCTCTTTTGGAAGATTCACCCTCTGGGGCCACCTGGGCCTTTTTCTGGCTCTGCCTCTACTTAGAGTTGTCAGGCATCCAAGGGTCTTCATTTCCCAAGTCCCCTTCAGTGACTTTGTATTGGCGGTAAAAATAAAGACGGGAAATAAAATTTGTTTTCTGCAGAGAATGTCTGTGAGGCACGGGAACCGAGAATAGTGGCTGGCTGGCTGCCTTTTATTTGACAGTAAATGGACATCCGGGAGTTGCTGTAAGGTTTCTCAGGACCAGCCTGCTTGGAATCCCCTCCCCGCCCCCAACACTCCAGCAAAGGCAGGGGCAGGACACAGGAGGAGCAGAGATTTATCAGCCATCAGACGGGAAGAGGGTACTGGAGGGTTACCTGGATGGCCCAGAGTTTGCCCCATGTCAGAAGGGAAGGCTGAGGTGTGGCTCAGGCGCTCAAGGGAGACCCCAAGCCTCCTGGGGCTGCTGGCACCTCTGCACTTTGGACATGACCCCCTTCCAGCGTCTCCAGAATGAGGGGTATATGCGTGTGCATGGCCCGTACTTTCTCGATCCTTCTCCCTCCTCTCTCTCTCTCTCTCTCTCTCCCTCTCCCCTTTCCCTCCTGCTTCCCCAGCCCCCAGCTCAGTTTTGCTCTAATAAGCCAGGCAGCAGCTCTGTCACTGTGTAAGCTCTTCACCCCGGAGTGCCTGGCTGTCCGGGATGACTTGGCAAATGGTTTAGAGGTCTCTCTCACCAGGGCTTTGTCTGCACTCACAGAAGGGAATGAAGGAATGATGAAACCCAAGAACCAAGATTGCCTCCAAGTCCATCTATGCGGTGCGCCCTCCCTGTCTCTGCTCTTGGCCTCTCCCATGGATGTGGGTCTGGATGTCACTGGCCCCACTGCCAGAGTGCATTGGCCTCTGTTCCGTGAGGGAAGCCAGCTCCCAACCTGGAGACAAAGCCATTAAGTGTCCCGTCTTATTCAGGCCAGAGACATTTGCAGAAACCAGAGTGAAGTGAGGGTTTGGCTCTCAGGGGCCAAGTTCACTGCACTGGCTCCCTAGTAATCTGGCCTTTGATAAGAAGGTCAGGAATCAGAGAGAAGCAGGGAAAACTGCCAAGCGTTTAAGTGCAAACTATTTATACCTTCCAAATTTTATTTATTTTTATTTTTTAATGTTTATTTTTGAGAGACAGAGAGAGAGAGAGAGAGAGAGAGCAAGTGGGGGAGGGGCAGAGAGAGAGGGAGACACAGAATCCGAAGCAGGCTCCGGGCTCTAAGCTGTCAGCACAAAGCCTGACGTGGGGCTCGAATCCACAGACTGCGAGATCATGACCTGAGCCAAAGTCGGATGCTTAACCGAGCCACCCAGGTGCCCCTACAGCTTCCAAAACTCAGACAGCACAAGGCAATTCAATAATGATTTGAAAAGATCGAGTCCCTTGCAGCACCTCCCCCTTCATCAAACCCTCCCACATCCCAGGTGGGTGATCAGTGCCCCTGTCAGGCCTGGCCCTAAGAGCTTAGAGCTGGAGCCCTACGTCTTGTGTCAGACCCCCCAGCACCATGTTCCTGTAGCAGTGTGCCAGCACATAATTCCTGTGCTGCCCGAGGAGCCTGCACTGGCTAAGACTTATCAGCATTGATGGCTTCCTAGCATTAAATATGTACCATCAGAGTATGCAACTCCTCTATTCTCGCTTCCCTATTTGAATGCAAGGGATCTTGTTATTGTTTTAAAAGCTCGTGAATATGCAGCTTCGTTCCTGAGGAAGGGCAGCCTCCCAGGACACCATCCCCTCTTCCATGGGCTTGCTTTTGTGTCACCCGCCAAAGGGCCGCCTCTTCAGAGCAGGAAACAGAGGGACTTTATTTCGCTTCTCCTTACTCCAACACCCCACAGGTTTCTCTGACTGACCTACCTATTTCACTTAACATAGTAGTACTCTCTAGCACCATCTAGGTCTTGGCAAATGGCAAGTTTTCATTCTTTTTTAGGACTAATATTTCATTGTATATATGTGTATGCACACATGCACATATCTTCTTTATCCATTCATCAGCCAGTGGACAGTTGGGCTCTTTCCATAATTTGGCCATTGTACATAATTCTGCTATAAACATCAGGGGGCATTTATCCCTTTGAATTGGTATTTTTGTGGTCTTTGGGCAAATACCTCCCAGTGTAGGGTAGTTCTGTTTTTAACTTTTTGAAGAACCTACTGTTCTCCAGAGTGGCCGTACCAGTTTGCACTCCCACAAACAGTGCCAAGAGGGTCCCCTTTCTCCATATCCTCGCCAACCTTGTTGTTTCTTGTGTTGTTGATTTCAGCCATTCTGCCAGGTGTGAGGTGGTCTCTCATCGCAGTTGGCACGAGATTTGCATTTCCCTGACGATCAGTGATGTTGAGCATCTTTTTGTGTGTCTGATTTTACTTGTATGTGGAATTTAAGAAATAAAACAAATGAGCAAAGGGACAAGGCGGGGGGTGGGGGTGGGGTGGGGCGGGCAAACCAAGAAACAGACTCTTAACTAGAGAACTGATGGTCACCAGAGGGCAGGTGGGAGGGAGATGAGTTAAATAAGTGATGGGGATCAAGGAGTGCACTTGTGATGAGCACAGGTGCAGTATGGAAGTGGTGAATCACTATATTGTACCCCTGAAACTAATATTACACGGTACATTAACTAGAATTCAAATAAAACTTTAAAAACAACCCTCGGTTTCTCAGAACTAGGTTGGAGCTATAAATACGAACTTTTGTAATTGGTTTTTCCCACACAACCCAGTTGATCTTGCCGGCACAGTGCTCTAGCCCTGGTGTGTGTGCCCTCCGTGCTGGAGAGGGGCCACACTCCCACTTTGCACGAGCCCTTGGAAGAGGGCAGCTTCAGGCTCTCCGACTGAAAGATGCAGCACTTCTGCTCAGCATATTTTCCAAACCGGTATACTTGGAGGTGAAGTGACCGCTGACAAATGCACACACCCACCCCCCCCCATGACTTCCTCCCCACCCCCACCCCACCCTGTGCCTTGGCAAGATCACACTGAACTATTGAGGGAAAGTATTTACTGAATGCAAGGAGAATATGGCGCTTCTGCATTATTTATTAGGGGCTAACAATACCCATCATATGTAGAATGTATTTGGACATAAATTAGTGATGTTAGGAAGCACCAGTGGTCCCAAACCTATTAGGATCTCTGACACATATATGAAAACACATCACAGTCTTACCTTTTCTACAAGGCTGGGAATTGGCTGTGAGACAACCTCACAATGAAAACAAATCTCTTTAACCTTTTATTTGCCATTAGCCCCCTGAGCAGTTCATCTACCATTGAGTAAATCTTGGAAAACCATCTCAAATTATGAATTCCTAACCTTACCTTCTAATATACCTTTTCTCTTCTTTCTCTATGAAAGTAGAAAGAATATTTACATTTGTTAAGTACCTACTATGTGCCAAGTGTCACAGCTAGCACCTTGGTGTCTGGAGAGATGGGCATTGGGATCCCCATTTTATAGATTAGGTTACTGAGACTCAAGGTCATGCAGCTGATAACCAGGTCTGTTTCAAGCTGACTCTTCTTCTTATCCTACAGTTGACTTTCCCTGGGCAGGAAGGCAAAGGTTTTTCTTGGCTTCTATATCTGTCACCACAGTAATGCTATGTAGCACAGAACCACAAAACCAGTGGCATAAAGCCATAAACATTTATTTTTGCTCAGGAGTCTGTGGGTCCACTGAGCAATTCTGCTGCTCCAAGCCACGCTTGGGTGGTCTCAGCTGGGCTCACTCATGCACCTGCCGTCAGCTGCTGGGGCCACCAGGGTCGGTTGACCCAGGCTTGCCTGGGCCGTCACATGACAGCCAGGCAGAGTTCCAAGAACGTGAACAAAGCACATGGCTTCTTGAGGCCTGGGCTCAGAACTGCCACCTTCGTTTGGCTGAAGCAAATCATCCGGCCAGCCCAGATTCCCAGGAAAGGCAGGCAAACACGATCTCATGCTGGGAGGAGCTACAGAGTCACGTTGCAGTGGGTATAGATATTGGGAAGGGAAGAATTGGGGCCAATTTTGCAATTAGTCTGCCTCAGTTCCCACTGTGGGGCTGCTCTGCCCCCTCGGGGGCACCTGCTTCCCGTAAGCCTCCACTCCCCCCTCAAAGCCTGCTCTAGGAGCCTCTCCTCATTCACACTAAGGGGCAGGACGACAGTGCTGTGGAGAATTTAAAATGACTCCCTTCCCAAGAGGAAGGAGGGCAGTCAGTCTGGCAGGGGTTAAGTCTTCAACTCATCTGATTAAGCTAAAGCAGGCGCCCTGGCATCGGCCAGCATGCAGAGGGGATTCTGGGGGAGTGGGGACAGAACTTCCAGAGCTCTTGGAAACCACATAGCTAGATCCTTCTCCACCTACGCCTCAGATTGTTGCTTCTTGCAGATTCCCCTTCGGAATCTGCTCCCCCTTGCCCAGCCCCAAGCATCGCGTTTTGCTGGTGGAGCCAGCATGCCCCTCCTCTCCAGGAACTCAGCAGTTCACCTTCCCACCGGCCTCTGCAAGGACCTCTCTGGCCCACGTGCTTGTGGTTTCCAGGAAGGTTAGAAGGACAAATCCATTTCCGCAGGGCTCCAGGGCCAGCCGGGCCCACATAGGAAGTGATGTTCGATGGTGGGCAGGTGCTCAGTGGACGGAGGCGGGGAAAGTAAGTGCTGGAGCAGAGGTGGCAGGCACAGCTGGGTTCCAGGAGGACAGGGACGGGCCAGGCCAGGAAGCTCGTGAGGAAGAAACGACACTTTGAGAGGAAACTGGAGAGGCAGGAGTTTAAAAATCCTTATCTCTGAAAGAGCAGAGATAAGAGGAAGAAGCCAGGCACAACCTGGAGACCAAATCAGGCCACACTTGCCCTGCTAACTCACACTCAATGCCTTCCACCAGCAGGTAACTCATGAGTGCCCCCTGGGACCCTCGCGAGGTGGTCCCAGAGGCCAAACTCTGAAGCTTCTAGTCTGGGAGGGAAGAGAAGCTCCTGATTCCACTTTTCACTAGGTATGTGGTGTCAATAGCCCCCAAAGAGGCACCTGCCCAATTTGGGACTTTCCAGGCAGAACGGATTGTGTGTATTAACACAATTGTGTATATTAAGCTTGCAAAAGTTCCGTAATTCTTCTGACCACCAGAGGGGAGATGGACAGATGAGGTCACTGAGAAAGACCGCATTTGCCTTTGGTTTGGGAAAATAAGTGGCGGAGGGAGAGGCCCGTGACGGTTAATCCACAGCAAAGGGGGGAAGGCCCTAGGCAGCCACGTCCGGTCCAGTGAGCACCAGGAAAGGGAGGCACAGGGAGGCCCGGGGACCACACAGCCAGGGGATGGCAGGGCTGGGCTTTGTACTCAGGTCAGCACGAACTGCCAAGCCCTCATCCGTCTCTGTCTCCTCCCCCTGTCGGCTGCTCAAGAAAAATAAAACTGTGTCTCAAGTCTTGGGAGTGTAACTCATTTCCGTGAGACATTTTCCTTTCCTGTCCATTGAGGCTGGTATACAGGAGCCCAAAGAACCTCCCGGCACAAATTCTGTAGCAAACTGTCAGGCTGAATTCCGCAAAGAAGAGTGTTCCGGCCCAACAGAAGGGGTTGCTTAATAGGGGCCTGAATTCACAGGCCAACCCCCCCCCCCCCGCCCTCCACCCAGGGTGAGAACTTTCAGCTCCAGAGCAGGGGTGGCCGAAGAGTCTGATCCGGAATTGGGTTCCTCTTCCTTCACAGCTTCCCCGGGGAGCAGGCGGGCTGGGAAGGGGTCTCTGGGCCCACGTCGTAGCTCCAGTGCTTAGTTATGTCACCCTGAGCAAGTCCCCGAACCTTCACCAACTGTTAGATGAGAAGCCGCACCCCCACCCCACGTTCCTCTCAAAGACGTTGTGGAAAGGAAGTTCTGATGGGGGTTCAGCTTTTAGCTCCAGCTCCCCACGTGGACGTCGACAGCCCCGGGCCAGACAAGAGCCCTCACGTTCCGCAGCTCAGTGACGAAGCGCCACCTGTGGCGGAAGATGGGCAGGTGCCATGAACAGCTGCCACCACGGCACCTGTGGGACCCGGTGTCACGATGGAGTGTGGTTCCAGGACGACTGTGGCCTGTGTCTGCCTCACAGAACCGAGTTCCTCCCCCGCCCCCTGACTCTCCACGCGTAAGCGCACACGCGCACACACACACGCACACGCAGCTGAGGTCACTCACCTGGGACACCGGGCCCTGCCACGAAAGAATGAAAGGGAAAACGAGCAGGCGGCAAGTGTCAGGCAGCCCTGGGCCTGCCCCTACTTTGCTTCTCCCCAACACTCGGTCTTCCCTCCCCACAGAGGCCCTGGCTTCCCACAACCCTTTATCTCTCAGCGTGCAGATACCAAGAGACCTTTGTCACAGGAAGGAAAATCAGTGGTGGGTGCAAACCAACTTTTCTGTCGGGAGAAACTGCGTGGTCACTGACCTTTGTGGCACCAGGGCCCCTCCTCCACCAGGAGGAAAAGGAAAGCACAGATGATTCAGGGCTGTTCTTGGCCTCTTTAATCTTTCTTTAAATGTATTTTGAGAGAGAGAGAGCGGGCATGCGCAAGCGCGTGAGAAAGCAAGCACGTGGGGGAGGAGCCGAGAGAAGGAGAAAGAATCCCAAGCAGGCCCCGTGCTGTCAGCACAGAGCCCAGCACAGGGCTCAAACCCACCAACCATGAGATCATGACCTGAACCCAAATCAAGAGTCACAACACTTGACCAACTGAGCCACCCAGGTGCCCCTTGGCTTCCTTAATCTTCTCTAATCCCTGGTATTGACCCTCACCTTGTCTCACCTCCCTCTGAACACCCTCCTGATGTGAATCACCTCTGCCTTTGTCACCTTGCTGCATGCCCTGACCACACACGATGGTGCCCATGTGACCAACCCCTGGCGTGCCCTCCACCCCCGCCTCTGCTTTTCTCCTAGAGGAGGGAGAAGCACCAGACCCAAGTGGTCGGCAGGAGCCTGGGCTAACCTCAGACCTTCCAGAAATATGAGACACAACCTGCCCTCACCGCTGATGAACACCTGCTGTTGGGTTTCTGACACATTCCTGGGTCATAGGGACCTACGTGGCTTGTTCCTAGCTGTTTAGAAATGGGTATTTGACCACAGTGTAATATGTTCACACCAAAGCCATTCACACTCGACTTGTGCCTGTGGGGATAGCTGGCTTCGAACCTCATACCAGCTTCCAGGCATCATTTGGGCTTAGATTTTCAAAACAGGTGTTCTGCCTCTTGTTTTTAGTTCCCTTCAGCTGCAGATCAACTGTTTTTTGTAAGAATCGTGGGGTGAGTGCTGTTAGTGGTGTTTTTGTTATTTCCGTAACTGTCGGGGGTGGAAAGCAAACCTACCTCTTGGAACCGTGAAGAAGTAAAAAACTTACGGCACCAAAACAGAAGTGTGGGGTGCCAGCTGCCAGGTGTAAAGACTCTGAGCTGGTTATGTGCCTACTGCCTCGGTATTTGGGGCTTTTGGACTTGCCGTACCTTTGCAGACTGCAGGCTGCATCTTTGCGTTGGTTGGTGTGAACCCGGTGGATTTAGAAAGCTGCTGGAAAGGGACACACAGGATCTGTCGATCTGTTCTTTCTCTACGTTTGCTGAACGGTTGTGCCTTGAACATCTTTCTCTTAAAGTGGGGGCAGGGGGTGCACACACGCACGTGTGCATCTAACAGAATATAATCGTTCAGGCCAACGTGGACCTGCACCAACGGTCTAAACACCCTATTAAAAGTACAAATAAAATGGGGCGCCTGGGTGGCTCAGTCGGTTAAGCGTCCGACTTCAGCTCAGGTCATGATCTCGCGGTCCATGAGTTCGAACCCCACGTCGGGCTCTGGGCTGATGGCTCAGAGCCTGGAGCCTGCTTCCGACTCTGTGTCTCCCTCTCTCTCTGCCCCTCCCCTGTTCATGCTCTGTCTCTCTCTGTCTCAAAAATAAACGTTAAAAAAAAAATTTTTTTTAAGTACAAATAAAGCATTATCCGAAGAATAATCAATATCGGCAGGAAAATTGAGGGATGTACGGTTAATCCAAAGGAGCATGGATCGGCAAAGGACCTCGGCCAGTGTTTGTAAAGGGTATTTGCCCAGGTTTTGTTGTCAGGAGATTACCATGCAGCACCGTTTACTCAGCATCCTCCAGATGAAGGCTGGGCGCCAGGGGTCCCAGGAGGCGGGGCCAGGGACAACAGTCTGGGATCTGAAGTGACAGTGTTGTCAAGCATGCTGGCTCCCCGTGTCACGGAGGGGTCCAAGGAGGTTTATAAAAGCACAGATTCCAGTACCCTGCCCCACACAGTGAAAATCAGAATCTCTGGGGGTGGGGCCCCAGAGACTGCCCTGCAAACAGATCCCCCTCTTATGGGCCAGTGTCACGGATGCTGTTTCGGTAGAGGAGAGAGACGGAGAGCCGGAAGACAGGATTCTTACCCTGGGTTTGGAGCAGACTTGGAATGGTACCTACCCCAAGCCTATCGCTCACCCCCTCTAGGCCTCAATTTATTTCATTTTAAAATGAAAATAGAGGCGCCTGGGTGGCTCAGTCGGTTAAGCGTCTGACTTCGGCTCAGGTCATGATCTCGCGGTCCGTGAGTTTGAGCCCCGTGTCGGGCTCTGTGCTGACAGCTCAGAGCCTGGAGCCTGTTTCAGATTCTGTGTCTCCCTCTCTCTCTGACCCTCCCCTGTTCATGCTCTCTGTCTCAAAAAATAAATAAATGTTAAAAAAAATTAAAATGAAAATAATTCTGCCAGTTTACTTGCCTCAGGATTCCTGAGGGGGGGGGTGGGAAGGGAGCCCTTGTACATGCTCTCCTGGGCCTCTGCAGAGGTCAGCGTCGCTATATCCACTGGATGAGGAACGTGGGCTCTGATAGGTGAAGCAGTCTTCTGAGGTCCCAAGTCCCTGTAGGTGAAGAAGCCCGGCTTTGAATCCAGGTATGTCTGGTTCCAGACCTTTCCTTCCCATCAAGGTGCTCCTCTGAGATTTTAGAGATCAGGCGTATGCTTAGCAGTCGGCTGAGGCATGTGAACCAGCAGCATTTGCCTGGGAGCTCATTAGAAATGCAGGTTCTCAGGCCCCGCCCCAGGCTGACTGCATCAGAATGTGCATTTCAGCAAGCTCTCCAGTGATTCCTGGGCACCTTAAGGTTGAGAAGCACTGTTGAGGAAGACTTGAGATTGGACAAGAGAGAGTAAGTCTGAAGATCACGGTATGGTAAACAAAAATGCTCACAGGGATGAGCAAGGAGGCCGCCTTTACTGGGAGGCTCCCGTAAGGAGTGAACAGGCCTAGACCATTTCAGCCTTTCTGTCTGAGCTTCTGTTACCAGGGAAGTACGCCTTATCTAAGAAAGTCTGGGCCTCCAGGAGAATGGGTTTTAAGATGGACACAAATTGTTTTTATAGGTGTGTGTATATTTAATTTTCAAAGATAATAGGATTACTTATATTTTAAAAAAGAAAGACGAAAAAATCAGGAAGAAAGCGTTTAGCGAAATGTCATCACTTTTCATGCATTTCAGAAGTGACTCCTTTATAGCAGATAGTACCCACCAGGGAGGATGGTCAGTTGCGGGGCGGGGGGGGGGGGGGGGGGGGCGGGGCGGGGAGGGTGTGCTCAGGGTCCTGAAGATCTTCTCTATGCATGCTGGTCCTCAGGCTAAATCCTAAGACCCGTCAGTTTGAAGGAGGGTCCCCTGATACTCACACTGTAGCAGCTCCCCAGCACAAGATGCTCCCTGCAGAAGGCAATGCCCTGACCCAGGGCTCAGCAGCGAAACTGGCAAACCTGGGCTTTGAGGAATGTGGGAAAACCTCCATGCAGCCTCCCAAGCTGCTAGCTTTGGGGGAGTGTCAGTCCAGTACTCAGAAATTCTCAACCTGGGCCAGATCTCACGTTTCAATTCCTAATTTGTATTCACTGTGTTGTTTAACCCTTACAAGTCACTTTTCTGAGGCCAAGTCCGTCTGTGAAATGCACAAATCCCCCGGAAGTGTCTGGGCACCATGTGTCATTGGCGTGCCAACCATTCATTTATACCCGTGGCTCCAAAAGGAGCCAGTCGGGAAGATTACGCAGACTTGCTCCCTGCCTTCTAGGAAGTTGTATGGGGTAAGGCAGACAGGGTGACATACGTTAATGTCCCCCTAAGTCTGGGCTGCTTCTGACACCCTCAGCCCTGGTCCTTTTGCACTTGCTTCACTTCAAACTACCCAAAGTGGAGTCGGCCAAACCAACTGTTCTTGTTTCAGTCTTTCCCTCCTTGTTGTGTTGTTGTTTTGTGTTTCCTTAGTTTTTCAAAAGCCTGCAGGAATGGGGATGGTACTCCCATTCTGTTACTTCTAATCTCGTTAACAATTTTTTGAATCACGTGAGTAAAAGCTTTGAGGTTGAGAAATTACGCACTTTCGAGTTTTGATTCCAGAAAGTCATTTCAGCTCAGCTGTAAACACGTCTAGAAGCTGAATCTGAAAGAGGAACTGCCTGCCCAGGCTTCCCCTGGGGAGCTGGAGGCATTGCCCGCTTCACGGTGCCTGATTTCCAGAGATCAGGAAGTTTAAGGGTGTGCCGGGAGGCAGGGGGTAAAAAAGAAAGCAAGTGCAGTTGGTTTAAAACCACACAGTGCAGAACAGTCCTGGCGTTCTCGCGTTCCTCCCTTCCGCCACTAACTGGTGCCTTCCATCACCGGGAGATGAACCGGGAAGGCTGGTTATTGACAGCTGGGCAATTTGTACAATAAAGTTTAACGGCTTACATCCCCTCGTACGACTCTGTCAATGTTTCCAACGGATCACCTTCTCAGGTGCTGATTCTCACGCTCGTACTGACTCGCTCCTTCTTCTCTTTCCCTTCAAGCGTGCAAACGCAAAGAGCAAGAACCAAACAAAGACAGGAACAATTCCCAGAAGAAATCGCGCCTGGTGTTCACCGACCTCCAACGCCGAACACTCTTCGCCATCTTCAAGGAGAACAAACGCCCGTCCAAAGAGATGCAGATCACCATTTCCCAGCAGCTGGGCCTGGAGCTGACGACCGTCAGTAACTTCTTCATGAACGCCCGGCGCCGCAGCCTGGAGAAGTGGCAGGATGATCTGAGCACAGGGGCCTCCTCGTCCACCTCCAGCACTTGTACCAAAGCGTGATGGAAGGACTCTCGGGCGGGCACAGGTCGCCTCCGGATGAGGACAACCGACACCAAAAGAGAACGCAAAGGAAAAAGACACCGGATTCTTAGCTGGGGCCCTTCACTGGTGATTTGAAAGCACAATTCTCTCGAAAAGAAACTATTCTAGCTGTAATCATAGGCCAGGTGTTCTTTTTTTGTTTTCTTTTGTAATGGCGATGGAGTCCAAGTGCAAGCTGAAGATTCATCTCTTTGAACCGGACATTGTCCTCCGAGCATGCTAAGCGTCCCAGAAACCCAAATGGGGCCTTCCTGGAGCGAGTTAGTTTCAGTGTGGTGTCAGCCAAGCTCAGGATCACTTCCAATGCCAACGGTCTCGCTTTGGGGCCCGTTTCAGTCAGGGCTCCCCCGTGTCACAGTGGGAATTTGGCCTGTGGAAGGATTCTGAGATTGGGCTCCCAAGACGCTACTATGAGAGATTCTTCTGGCAACAAGAATGACCTCATTTGCTTTCTGAGTGCTTGGCCTCATCATACCACAGTACACCAAAGTTCACAGCCATAACGTAGAAAAAAAAAGGCAAAAAAACCCCAAAACATCAGAATGATAATTACTGAGCACAACTTTTAAATATGGAAATTAAAAACAAAAAATCCAAGGACCTGTTTTTCCAACTCAGGCATCGTTCCATTGAATGGTTTAGAGAGCTTTAAGTTGATCCAGTTTACAATTTTCTTTTCCTTACCTCCTGGAAATCTCACGTGGTCTTGGATCCATCAAAAAAAAAAAAAAAAATCAGTTCTCTCGAGCTCAACGTATCAAGCACAACGTAGATAAACAGAGAAGTAAGGAAGGTTCTGGATTCACCACATCTGGATTTTCAAGACGCTGATTGTGAAGTCATGAGGGAACCGTTGGGAATATGGCTTCAAGCACATTTTGCAGTTTGCTACAAATTCTGTTTGTACATAATGCAGACACGCACACTCAGGAGGCCAATTTAACTGTTACGGTACATGGAGCAAATGCAGCATTTTAAAAGATCTAGATTTTTTTAGATCATTAATGTTCCTTCTCAGTTATCAGTCACCTGGTTCCTCCTATTGTGCATTGTAACCGCCACGTAATTCATTCTCACTCTTTCAGACTTCAGTTATTTCCACATCCATCCCATTGGTAGGGACGTTTTTCAGTGTTTTCTAGCAAGAAAAAAAAAAAAAAAAAGTAATTCAAACCACCGTACGGGTTACTCATGAGGGTCATCTAGTCCCAAATCTCTTCCATTGTCGAATCATCCTCGCGAAACAGCTGAGTAAATCTGGAGAAGACACAGCACACCAAAGAAGCAGAATACTGCAAACCAAAGACATTTATTACTTGCCATTTTCTAGCCTAAAGATACTGTGATTACTTTTAGAAATCAGAAAACCTCTGCGACTCCGAATGGCATTCAGCTCTTGCATCTGGCTCACCATCGGGCTGAGCGAAGCGGCTAGCCAAGCCACCCAGGGAGCGGCTTTGCCGCGCCAGCTCTGGTTCCCGGCTGTCACCTTCCCACAGCGAGGGGAAGAGCGCCCACAGAACTCTGGGAGATTGCGAAGGTCACGATGTGCATACTTACCAGTGAATGGCCCCAGGGGGGCACCATGGGGGTGTTCAAAGCAAGCCAAACGCTGCAATGATTCTTTACAGACACTTGAGACTGACTTTTTTATGAATTACTTAATCGAAACCAAAGAAACTTTTTCTGCACCTACTTCTGCAACAAACAAGACTGTTCCATTAAAATGAATAAATAAATAAATACGTAAATCAATGAAAATCACCACCACCAAGAAGGAAGCACGCCAGAAAAAAAACAAAAAGAAAAACAAAAAAAAGCGCGAGACACACTGTGTTTAAACAGACCTCTTGGGACATTTTTTGGAAGCAGATTGTAAAGAAAGGGTTGAGACAAGAACAGATCTAAGGAAAAGCCTCAGCGGCTGCTGCTTCATTTGACAACTCACGCGGTAATCTTAAAGTTGAAGATTGTCTTTAATTTGTGCCTATGCAGTTTTTCAAAAGAACACGGAACAGAGCAACAGAAACCTCAACAGCTACAATACCAAAGATGAGGATTTCTCACATCTTTTGTTTCAATTCATTATCTCCTCTTGTCTGGCTAAAATACTAATCGCGTCATTGATCTGTGTAAAGGTAATCAATTTTGTTTCTGAGCGACAAAAGGAAAGGGTCATTGATTTGATTTGATTGTTTCCCTTTAATTTTGTTTTATGGCTTTTCTACCCCAACATGGAATCTCTCAAAAGCTTCCATGGACTCCAAGTTTAAGATGTTGGGATACCAAACTATTCTCTCTACTCCTTAGAGTATGGGGAATAATGTCACTTGAATGTTCTTTGCTTATCCCTTAGACTTGGTTCCTTCTATGTTCAGAGTCTCAGCATCAGGGGAGGGAAGGGGAGTGAGGGTCAGGGTTAGGGGTCTTGGTGACACATCCTCTCCTGAACCACAGAACCAAAGAGTTTATAGAGGAATCGACAGCCTCATGTTCATGTGATTGCTACATCATAATGGCTTCATTTGGGGGTGGGGGGAAACATGTAAAAATAATTGCCAGTTTCTACTTTTCTATTAGCTTTTTAAAAATCAGCTGTAAAGTTGCATTTCTAAAGAAAGATATATATATATAATATATGAATACATATATAGATTCAACTTGACATTTGGTGATAACCCAAAATTATTGCCGTCCAAATCCATGTCTTGTTTTGGTCAAGTGCTTCATTTATTAAGCATTCGGTTCAGAATTTTGCTCATCTCTCATGCCATCCCAGAGTCCATCTTCCACTGTGGGTGATTTGGAGTATTCAGATTTCTGTGGAAATTCCCAGGAAAGGTTGAAAGTCAAATTCAAGCATTTCAACATTTAACCTGTTGACAAATGGATTCATGGTGCAAATGAGTTTTACTTGTATTTGGGGTCCTCTCTATTCTACGCCTCAACCGCAATCAAGGTGGCGAGTGAGGTCTGTCCATGAGACCCGGTGCACAAGTGGGGCAGGGCCAGTGGGGCGCTCGTCTTCTATAACTGCTGGGAAGGCTCAGTGGGCCATTCCCACTGGCTATGGAGATGAGGCCAGCCCAGAAATCTGTTCTCCAGGAGCTACTCTGTCCCGTCAGGGTGTTCCAGATCCCCTCAGTGAGCAGATTCACCAAAGGGAATTCTCACAGGGGAGGTCCAACTCCTGTTGCAATGAGTTGATCAGTTTCCTCAGGGTGGTAATTACCAATTTGTATTGACAAGTCTGTGTGCAACCACAGCGGGCGCTGGAGTGAGGCAGTGGTGCTGACTGGGGGCTTGTCTTGATCCCGGAGAGAAAATGCAAAGCAGGGTGCAGGGAGAATCCCAGAGTCCTGCCCCTGGGAGCCCCACCGTCCATTGTGCCACCTCCTTGCTCCCACCATGTGAGTCTCCCTTCGCAGGGGCAGCCGCCACGGAGCCGTGAAGGAACACGGCCCTCCAAGGCTTTTGTACCTCATCCTACCTCCGATGTTCCGGGACTTGCCCCCGTATCCTTTTGTCTCTTGCTCATACCCCATTTCCCTTTTGTCAAATGACCTAGGGAAGAGTGTATTTCAGCAGGGGAATGCTCCGTATGGGTTGAGAAAAATGAATTTCAACTTGGCTATTTCTAAATGAAATCCTTGTGACTTGCGGCCAACGTTCTGGAGACTGGATTGGGGACCAAGCCTGCTCGGTTTGGTTAGTGATCCTTCGGCAGGCTAACCTCACTGTTTGGGTTCTGGCATCCTCTGAAGAGGTCAAGACCAAAAGAGGCTGCCTCTGTGGCCTGAGATTTCCATACTGGTAAAATCTGGTGTAGCCACATACACCCCCTCAGTGTTCCTGGTGACCTGAGGAAGATGTCATCATGTAAAAAAGGCAAGAACTTCCCTCCAAGGACTTTTGTTAAGTGTCCCCTACTGGATAATGTCATACCGGAGAGAAGCGCTTGCCTTTAGAAACGAGTTACATACATATATAAATACATGAGCGTATTCATATATTTATGTATCAAAATTTTAAGCCCTACAGAATTTCAACTTGTAAAAATTCTGAAAGAAAAAAAAAAAACAACCCTGCTAATTGAAAGGTAATGGAATTTGACTCAGTGGGTTTCCTCAAGCATTTTAAAATTTACTTTAAGTTAATGATCTCAGAGAACATAACCATTTGGGCTTGGACTTATACTTTAGCGTCTGTTTCTTCAAGCCAAGAAAAATTCCAAGCATGCCTCAGCCATTAGCAACAAAGGGGACAGTATGAAGGGACAGTTCTGAACCAAAATTCACGTTCTTGAGGCAACAGAAACCTAAAGGCTATTGAGTGGAAAACTACTTTTCTTTATTCCTGTAGGGAAACTGGCTCACTCTTTTGTTTTTAACGTGATTTTGGTACTGGGGATATAAGTCTTTCATTTCAGGGAATTGTTTAACAGAGCCAGCTCATTTCTTTCTTAAAGGAAAACAGCAACAACAATAAAAGCTCAACCCTGATATTTAAAGACTTTTCCAAAATGTAAAATGGTAGGTTGTACCCCTTGAAGGTAGAGGAGAGAAAAAGAAATGAAGGACCCAGCATGACTCTGTCTCTGGATACATCAGAGCATCACCTCTGCGTTTTTTTCCCACAGGCTCTTGGCAATTGTGGGCTTAGGGAATTTAAGCAATTTTTCATTCTAGCTGAAAGGAAATCAAAACTAGGAAGGTAAACCTGACACACACACACACACACACACTCATATTCATTTTTGTAATTCCAACAGTGTATTTCAAAGCCAAATATAATCAATCACTTAATCTTACCTATGCCAGGCACCCACCTTTTAATGCCAATCCATTAAAGCTGAACAAATGTTTTAAAAAATCACTACCACCCGGTACAGGCGGGGACACTTTCCCACTGTTGAAAATGCTGGCAGAATTACTGAAGTGTCTTATTACCATTACCAAAGTGTCATAAGAATATACCTTGGTGGTGAACCCTGATTTTCAGGAGGTTGTACAGTAGGAATTTTTAAAAATATAAAAAGAACAGCCTGAGTCCCAATATTGTTGAAGAATAATGGACTATATTAAAAAGCGGAGAAAAAGAGATGATCATGTGGTTAAGGTTGACCCGAAGGCCCCAACATGAATACTGTGAAAATAACAGTCATGATTCTTAACAGATCAGAGATGGTTTTTTGTTGTTGTTGCTGCTGATGCTGTGTGATTCAGACCTGTTAGCCTAACCGGGGGGAGTGAGTACGCAATGATAGATGGAGGTGGTATGCCTAGAACTTTCTAATATTCACGTGCAAGACTGGTAGCTTAATAATTTTGTACACTTAGCTAAGACCAAGTCACCTGTAAAACAATAGGAGATTCTAGCTTTCAAGTAAGGCCACAAAATCCTTCCTAAAGGAAGAAGTCCCATAAATTAATGACATTGGCTTTAAATAGGGACGTCCCAAAGCTTATTTTCCGTCCATGATTTATTTCCTTCCAAGGGGGGGGGGCAGGGAGGGGGGGTTGTTTTAGAAAGCCTCAGAATGTGTTATAAAATACAAAAATAATTATTAAAATAATATAAAGCCTTACATATGGGTAGACACAAAGCCTGTGGCCGATGGGCTGTCGCATGAGACACAAATTGAGGCCCACGGGCTATCGCATGAATCCCACCGGGACCAGAAAGGCTCATTGTTCTCAGATACCAAAATGACTCTGACAGTCTGAGGCAAGTTAAAGCTACAACCCCAGCATTCCTTATAGGGTTTTGAGTTTGGTTGACTGGAATTAACCAGCTAAGACCTTTGTAGTAGAGAAAATGTGTATAGGAAAAAAACATATTGCTACAGGGGTGTTCATTCCATGGAAGCCTTCCATTTCACAGACACTTCACAGAACATAAACCTCGGTAGATCAGTTTGCCTAAAGCTTATACAGTCCGTCAGCGTGGATGTATACGGATTTAGGGATGTCTCTCGACATCCCTGTGTATCCCCGTAGCAGCACATAGTACCTGTGGGTGTCCAGACTGTGCAGACATGTGTGCACAGACATCTCCATACATAGCTACTGTCATCTGTTACAATAAATGAATTTAAGAGATCATTTAACATCTACGTGAGCCTTCTACGATGTACCTTGCTTTATTTATTATAACGTTGAAAAAAACTGAAGTGCAGGAAAGAAAAGTATCCCAGCATCCTCGTGGTGTACACTCGGAATTGCTTTCATTTGGGCACATCCAAGATAAACTCAACTTTCAAGAAACCTTGGATATTGTTTACTCATCTGAGGAAGAATGACACATATGCTTGATGACTTCGGTTGAATAGCTTTATTCTGGATCTCTCATAACTACGGCTAAATCCAAAGACCTGGAAAAAGACAAGAAAGAAAAACAAAACAAAACAAAAAAAAAAAAACGAAAGAAAAAAAATAGCAAAACAAAGTGCAAACTAATAGGAGAAAAATGAGCTCTGGTTTCCAGGGTTGAGACAATGTGCTGTGGTGTTGTGGGGGCTGCACCAGCTACAGGGGGAAAGCGGGGATTTTTCCTTTGTGCTTGTCACATCTCAGTGGTCTTTATGAACATGAGAAAGCTTGAGAGGTTATGATTTCCTGCTTTATTTTCATTTAGACTTTCGAAAGAGGCTATACATTTTGTCCATCAAGAGAATGAAGACAGTTAAAAGAAACTTTTTTCTCCCCCTTGTCTCTTTGGGTTATGACCCAACAAGCTATGTACCATTCATGTAATTAATTTATTTAAATTAGTTTCTAGCACACAAAAGTGTAGGATTTGGGTATTTAATCGTCTTACTTTGATTTTACTCCTTGTACTTATTTATCAAACTATAGACCAATGGTGCATCAGAGATGCAAGCTTTCATTTAGAATTCTCTTGAAAGGTAGTTTGCTTTATAAAGCAGTGAAATTCTGTTACAGACAGGGAAGAAATACAGGTTACCAAAAAAAAAAAAAAAAAAAAAAGGAAAGAAAGAAAAAAAATCAAGGTATTTTTCCTTCTTGAATTAACTCTGGAAATAGTTTAAATAGTGATTATTAAATTATTTAATTTAAGTTTGCAGCCCCACCTGGTAGCAGGCAAACTTCACCTTTTAATTATTGGGGCCCTCAGAGCCTTCCTATCGTAACTTATTTATTTAACTTATTCAGCATCTACAAAAGGTGCACCGTATAGTTTATATTTTTTATTTAAAACAATAGAGAGCACTGCAGCTTGTTTGCTGTCAGAACAACAGAGCAAAGTGTGTGGACGAGCAGATGACTATTCAACCCGAACCTGTACATTCAGACCCTGCTTCACCAGCCTGGATTTCAGGGCGGCTTCACAGAAACTGGAAAAAATAAATTGAAAAGATCGTAACAGCAAAAAGAGAGAAAACCCTTACACTAGCTGCTTCCAAGAATGAACTCTGTGTGTGTGTGTGTGTGTGTGTAAAAAAAAAAAAAAAAAAAGGGAAAAAAAAAAGCAGAAAAAAAAGGAAAAAAAAAAGGAAAAACTTTCTATTTCTAGTGAGAACCAAAGAAGGCTACCTCACTGACTTTTTCCATTTGTAATTTTAATCGTGTTGAAGACACCAAAGATACCAAAGATTTCTTTCTCTGTGCGGTCTGCATTTTGCTTGTGCTCTTTTATAATTTTAACTATTCTCTCTGACATATGGTATTTACAGCGGCTCAGATACCCCAAAGAAATAATTATCTATGTGACGGTGGCTGCTAATTTGGAAAGGGATATTTTCTGTGTTTCTCTCATTTGTTCGCTGTCCCCTGCACATGTTCAGATGCTGCTGTAATTGGATTCCTTAAATCCCAGTTTCAAATTGGTGAAGAAGGCTGGATGGAAGTGGCCTTCAGTGCTAGCCACGACCTCTGTCCCCGCTTTGGAGCTGTCACAGTAAAGATTTCTAATTCCTGAACCATAGAAATTCTAATCATTGAGGGGAAGAGCTGGAAGGGACCTTAGAAGTCACGTGGTCCAACCCCCAGGGGCCCGGAGGAGTGAAATATTTACCCAAGTCCAACAGCTGTCTGGAGGCAAAGCCCAGACGGGCCTCCTGCCCTCCTGTTCCAGAGCTGCACCCCCGGCTCAGTGCCACCTCTGCATGAGACGGGCCACATGGTAGCAGAGAGGAAGGTGGCAATCCCGTAGCCACGAGCGGAGCCTGGGGCTTGTCACTTAATGTTTTCACGCTGTGGAAGAAGCCACAGGTATTACAGCGTTTGTCCAGTTAAAATCTCAACGTGACGTCACCTATGATCAGTCGCTTGTAAAGGTGGTCGGTCTTGCAATATTAAAGCTCACAGAGGGGTTTCCACCCTGGCAGTGTGCATTGATCCGGGTGACCACTGTTGAACCTCTGCGTTACAAAATGTTGTATATATAAGCATTGAATTCAGCGAGAAGAGAAAGTTCATTCTTGGTCTGCTGAGTTTGATTATTATGGATATTTTTAGGTCATATTTATCAGGAAAGGGAATTTGAGCAGTACACGTGTGACACGGAAGGGGTTCGGCTTTTGGCCTCTTCCTCTTGATTTGTAGGTGTGTATACTTTGTTTCTAGGCCAGCTCTGTATTTCTGAGAAGTTTAAGTCTCACATCCTTGGATCCTTAAGGATTATTCATTGTAAATGAAAGGTGACCCTAAAAGTTCACAGGAATAGACAGGCCACTTTAAGAAACAACTGACTTGAAGTTGCTTCTCTCTTCCCTTACTCATAAAATGAATTGGTCTTTTTAAATTTTCTTTTGGGTCCATTCAATGATTAAATTACCATTAAGATCCATTCATCAGAGTGATTTGTATGTTAGCCAATGACCCATTCGCAGCTTTTGACCAAATGGGTTTTAGACATATGCAAAGATCCCCCTCTAGTCTTTATGGCTCTTTATTGAGTACTAGTATTTCCCACTTCACATAATAGAGTTATCTTTGAGCTTTTAAAAAGACCACTAGGCAAAGAAGCTAAGAAGGGAAAAGACCAATCGGCTCATGTGTCCCATGCATCAAAAGACTGTAGCTAGTGGAAGGCAGACTGGCAGGCTAGGAGCCGCTTGCCCCTTTCTGCAGTTTCCAATACAGATCTATTCGAAAGTCCTCTCCCGTCCAGACAAGCTCCAAGCTCCATCTTCCCCCATACAAGGCAAACTCATAAGGCCTTCCTTCCATTTGGTTTTCTTCCCCAATTCCTATTAAAAATAGAATCCTCAGAATACCGGGGAGACTTAAGAAAGAAGATCCGACGGTTGAGCAAGGGTGCTCCCCTAGAAGCAAACACCTTCCTCCCCAGCCTTCCTACCACCAAACCCCCACAAGAGGGAACCTAGAGAGAGCGACTGCAGCCTGAACACAGAAAACATCCCTCGATTGGCAGACCCCTCCTCAGCAACACCCCCGCCCCCCACCCCCCAACCCCAGCCTCATGCTTCACTTGCAAAGTGTGACATAACCACGGGACGAGTGCCTTGCTTGAACCAAAGCAACGATTTAGCCAGTCTGGACCTCTCTGTGCTTTTTTTAATCCTTCCTGTGAATACCTCAGCTTCAACTGGGCCTCCATATGGTAAATTGGTGGGCTTATTGTACTGTGGTGCTTTGCAACGCAACCCTGCAAAGAACACGGTTTGTACTAATACCAAAGGTTCTTTCTCTCTGTCTCCTCCTTCTGCCTCCCCCGTTCTTGTCCCTTTTCTAGTCCTTCATGGTTCCAAAGCTTTACTATGAACCTGGGCATGTTGGCAATGCAGACCGCGCAATTCCTTACCGAATTTTCTCAGATATACCTCATAGATAATAGTGTTTAGAGTAATGTTATTATAGCGTATGTAATAAATTATTCACTGTTTCTTTTGGTAACTGTGATTTAAAAAAAGAAAAAAAGAAAAAAAAGCTTTATACGTTTTAGGTTGTGCTTTTGTAATAGACAAAAAGGTGCGCTTAAAAAAAAAAAATGTATGTTCTTTTTTTGTTCCCCCTTTGGATTTTATTTATTCTGGATTGGGGAAAGTTGCAGAATGAGCCCAAAGTTTACAGTTTCATATTTTGCTGAAGAAACAATCTGTGTTCATTTGCTCTGTTGAAAAAAAAAATTATTTTCTACATTTGTGCTACTTGGTCTGAACAATTAATTGTTCTGTGTTAACAGTGTAGTATTATAATTAGCAACTGCCAATCAGTGCTATAATTTTATGCATGAGGCTAAAACTTTAGCAGTGTGATGCATTGTGGTCTTAATAGCAACATTTTTCATTTTGAACTAGATCTTCCCCTTTGGTTCAATGGACTTTTTTTATGCATGGGCGCCCATCGTTTGTTAGCAATTGTGGAACAGTTGTGTATACATTAAACTGTGAAAATGTACACAGTTCAGCCTCAGACATTGGTAATATTGCTTTTATTGGGAGATGTCTCACCTCAAAAATACGCTTACATCTGTTGGGATTTCAAAATGAGTCAGATGGAATCAAGTTCAAATTTTGCGAGAAAGGTCATTCCAAGTTTGAGTTACCAACTTGCATTCCACAAATTGGGATCCTCATGACCCAGCAGTATCACTGTATTTGAGAGGGGTCTGGAAACAAGCGCTGAAAAACAACTCTGCATTTTTAATGTCCTCGGAAAGGAGTCACTTTGGCTTTATGTTCATGACCTCGGACCTAACTGGCCTGTGTATTTGGAGATGTGAATTCATCCAGCCCTCGCCTCTCCTAGATCTCTGCCCGGGAATGGCCACTTTCTGCTTGGTTTCTTCTGGTATTTTGTGGTCAGGTCAGTTCTCAGTAGCAACTCAAATGGAGTCAATATCGGCAATTACTCTCTGGCTTTGTTGTCCGTTCTCCCGGACAACCCCACCAACTGTTCCAGTGATTTAGGCCAAAATGGCCATTTCTCAAAACACCACCTGTGCAGCCAAATCATGCTTCTTGCTCCCAAGAGTCAGAGGTGACTCTGTTTCCTGCCCAACAATTTTATGTTTGTCCTAAAGGGAGTATAAGAAGTTCTGAAACACAGTTTTGGGAAACCATCTTGGTTTCACTCCCCAATTATCTGAGGCCGCTGTATCTCAAAAAGTATTTTACAGTTGCAGTGGGTCGGGCAGACTTGTTCTTCCTTACATTTGGGGTCTGAAACTCATTCTCAAGTTTCATACCTATTTCCCAAATCAGTATGCTTGACATAAAGCCAAACCAACTGCCAAGCACGCTTTATTCTGCGTAGGAGAGTGCAGTTAGGGAAACAGTGGTGGGAAAACAGCCATCTGCTATGCAAAATATCGGAAATCACCAACAGTGGAACATTCCTATTATTGGTCAACGAGAATTTGGGGGAACGCGCTTTCATCACCAATAGAAACAAGCATATTTTTTATTTGGCCTTATAAAGTAGCTTGTGATAATAAAAGCTTTGTAATATATAGTCTTTTTAATTTTTTCCCCTTATTAATTTGCCAAAGATGGGAATGGATAGAAGAATTTTCAGTTGGCTTTTGTAAGACAGTTAATGATTGTAATAGTGTTCAACCTTCCAGAAAGCTTTATATGTTCTTCTGCAATAAACCGAATCAATTGTTTGTTCCAGTGAAGTTCTCCTCACATGCGCAAACCCACAGATATCTTGGTGCAGATTTTATAACATCTACAAAGTTCAAATGCATTTTCGATCCAAAGTAAACAGAGGAGTGTCTGAGACATGAACGTGCCCAGCCCTTTTTATTACAAGCAACGCATGGGTCTTGCTCACCAGGATTTGCCAAGAAGACTTGTCTTACGAAACTCGAGGTGTATTTTGTTATGCCATTTTATGTCCTTTTTTTTTTTAAAAAAAAAAAAAAAACAACTTTGTGGAAAGTGATATGTTGAATCAAGTGTAAGCTGAGTTTTCCAGACAACTGAAGTAGCTACATCGTGAATGTTATTTTGTTATTAAAAGGTTTTTACTCAATGCTTTGTGCCCGTGGACGTCCTTTCCTTGGAGACACAGAACTATGGAATTTCCTCAGCTTGGCCTGGATTCTGCTCCTGCTCTCATGGGGGAACGTGGCCATGGCCTGGAAAATTAAGGTCCTGGGCAAGAAGGTAGATTTGGGCTCTAGGAAGAGATCTCCTTGAGTGTCACTTTAAAGAGAGCTGGGCCAAGCTTGCTAACTTTATACACTCTCTCTCTCTCTCTCTCTCTCTCTCTCTCTCTCAATGCCAGCACTTCTCTGAGATCCCTTGTCCTTGAGCACATGCCAGCATGAAAGCAGACCCCAATTCTTACAGGAAAGGCAAGGAAGAAAGAATAGCAATCCCCAATCTTCAGTGGCCCACCAAGCACCCATCTTTCCCCAGGTGGGGCTCTGCCAGCCAAGGATGTGGGTGGCCCATCTGGTTGGCTTCCCCACCTTAACTACCGCAAAGCATACAGGTCCCACAGTCCAGTCGGGCTCTTTCCAACCAGAATCCCCCTTACCACTCTTCCTCCGCATCCTGGTTTAGTTATTCCATCCACTTTTGTCCACTTTTGCCGACAGTTATGTGGAAAACAAAGAAAGGTATGAATGGGTTTTTCTGTCATTTTGTTTCTAATTTGTACTTCAGCTAGTCCCAGTTCTTTGATCTGGAAAAATACCAGAGAGAAAAGAACCCCTCACTGCCTCTTTGTGCCTTGCTGCTCTCTGAGGGGGCCATGCACATGCCCTGTGCTATTGGTCTTTCGTAAGGGACCGGCGGAACCACAGCAGTCAAACCAACCAGGACACGGCCCGCCAACGCGTACTTTATCTCTGCTTGAAAGTCCTATTTAAGAAGCTGTACAGCTTGGAGTTTCCTCCATCTTCCTCGCTTTGAGTCAGTTTGGCATTTAGTTTCAGAGTCAGTTTGCTCTCTAGGAAAGTTTTTTTCAGATTATGACAGGGAGCCTGCTACCTAGGAAGAGAGGTGAAGTATTCAAAGGCTAGCTATTGGGTAGGGAGTCATACCCGGAACAGATACTTCCTTGAAGACAGAATATTATTTCCTTTCTTTACTATGTCACTTTGTGTCTAAATGGTGCCGGCAAACTTTTCACCACACAAGGTTGTAAGACGTCTGCCAAATTGGAATTCCTGAAAAAAGAAGACAACTTTCACATTAACGAAATGGTAAAGAACATCTAAGTTTGGCAGGCAAGGACTGAGATAATGCAGGCATATTCTTGGTGCTGGGTTTTCTTCTAATCTAGATCGCCAACATCCAGATCTTATTCTCCCCCCTTCATCCTGGAGCAGTTCAGGCTTTTCTCTCCCAGTCTAGGATGCCAAATAATTTTATGGGCAACAATAATAGGGACTGACCAACGTTTCAATTAGTTCTCTTGAGACTTCATCCTTTGCTTTTCTCCAAGAAAGTGTTTTCCTGGACTGCCGAGAAAGAGCCTGGCCAATTTTTTTCATCTTTCCTATTCGCATATTTCTACCCAAATTAACATTTTATTAGTACAGGTACAATAGATTCTTTCTTGGTCAATGAATTCTTACTAGAGAAGCTATCCTTCCCCCAAAGTGAGCGAGAACAAGTTCTAATGTCTTTTCTTTCATGGGCTTTTGTTCTCAGGATTGAGTGAGTCCTGGCTGTTTTCTCACTTTAGGCCCTGATCTCAAATGTGTTTATTTTGGGTACTAAAAACACGTTTTAGTATCACATGCTGGCCTGTGGAGCTTGAATCCTTTCTTGCAATCTGTTGGTTGCTTTGTGGTTTTAAAGGTGACTAAGATGAGGGAAGGGAGGAAGAGGAAAAGAGAGAAGAATTTGCCCCAGCTCTATTTAAAGTTTTAAAATGTAAAGAGACTTGTTAAGCCATGGGAAAGTGGCTGTAGAGGGTTAACACTCCCCTCCCTCATTCGGAGCCGTGTTCTGCCACACGACTCACAGGTCAGCTCTTCTAGAAATCCAGCCTTGTTGTAGAAACCCAGCTACCTTTCATAGACCTCTATCCAGATCCAAGATGACAAGAAATCAAAGAGTCATGTGCACACCTCTTGTTCTATTTTCCTGATTTTTCACATATTATCTCCAAGAAAATCACAGAGGAAAGCTTTACACTTTATTGGTCAATCCTTTTGACATCGCTTCTCAGATTTAAAATCGGTAAAACATACCCCTAAAACTTGCACTCCTTTTTATTTTGAAAAAGAAAACCCACACACTAGTTAATCCACATTCTTCTTTTCTTTACACCCTGAGCTATATTTCCAAAGCATATTCTATCCCCGATTTTGCCCCATTTCAGACATGTTAAGTCGGACTGTATTGAAAGATTTTCCAGGGATGGTCAACAGGGTATATGTTCAGTGGCTGCCCTGAAATCCTGGTGGGGGTGAGGATCACACACCATTATCGAGGGGCTGCTCACCCCTTGATAAGCTCCCAATCCTTTGAAAGATTTCTTTGAATGTTAACTGCATTTTCAATTTTGCTCATTTCCCACTCTGATGTTTTGTCCACAACATTGCTTACACTGGATTCTTTCTATTTTTATTCCTATCATTAAATGGTAGTGCTGTAAATTCTGCAATTAATGTCAAATAAACTGCTTTCATTCATTGACCATGGCTCAGTTGGCTTCTTTCTCTTTCCATGGAAAGGATTAAGTATCCTTCCCCTATCGCATCCCATCATGGTTTCATCAAGAACAGTAAAGTTGCTCTGCTTTAAAGGTTGCAACTTCTTTACCTCTGACAGGACGCAAGACACATTTCATAATTAACAAATCTGTCAACCGTGTTATCAACCATAAAGGTTTGGGGATGCCCTGTAAAGACTGTCTTATTCTTAACCCATTAAAACATTAGAGATGACCTATCCTAACCTTGTCCTTATACAGATTCCATTTGAGGTTGCATGTGGTGAATTGAAAAGGGGATCCCTTTATTGTCACCATATGGAAGAATGAAAACAAACAAATTTGGAGCCACAGACCTCATATGGAATTTAGGCTCTGACGTAAATTATATAGTTTTCAGGAAGTCACTTACACTCTCTGGGCTTCAATTTCTCCAACAAGGTTAAGGTTAGGATAGGTTATATCTGAAGCCCTTTACATCTCTGTCAAGAGTTTTTGAAGATATTTATATTTTTGGCATAGGTCATATCTTGGCGTATTATTTTTTGAATTTAATGAGTTACAGAGTTCTTTAATCCATTTTAAACTTAAATATCCCCAAGCAGCAAAGGAGTTCCACTGGACCTTTGGTCTAAATGAAAAACCCACTTATAACCCAGCCCATGAAGCAGTTAGTGCCTTTATCTAGGCTAGTGGTTTTCAATTCTGGATACATTAGAATGACCTAGAGAACTTTTAAAATATACTGATACTGAGGTTCATCCCAGACCAATCAGATTTGACGGGGTGGACCCCAAATACTTATGTATCAGTTAGCTTTTGTCATATAACAAACCACTCTGAAACACAATGACTTAAAAAAAAAAAAAAAAACAACCACATTCATGGGACGCCTGGGTAGCTCAGCTGGTTAAGCGTCTGACTTTGGCTCAGGTCATGATCTGGCCGTTTGTGGGTCTGAGACCTGCATCGGGTTCTGTGCTGACAGCTTGGAGCCTGAAGCCTGCTTCAGATTCTGTCTCTCTCTCTCTCTCTCTCTCTCTCTCTCTCTCTCTGCCCCTCCCCCACTCATGCTCTGTTTCTCTTTCTCTCTCAAGAATAAACATTTAAAAAAATTTAAAAAAATAAAAAACTATGTTCAAACACACATACACACTCAAAGAAACCACCATGTTGGTTGCCAATTTGGACTGGTCTCAACTGGGTGTCTCTTCTCGTCTTGGCTGGCTCATGTATCTGCCTGTCAGCTCCCCAGGGGGACTGCCTGGTCTCGGTCCCGCCCAGATTCACAGGGAGAAGAGTGAAAAGAGACTCTAGGTCTTGATGGGAAGAGGTGCACAATCACATTGCCAAAGGAGGAGTGAAAAACATGCACTTTTTTTTTTTTTTGCAATCTTCTATAACCTATACGTTTTAAAGTTCTCCTAGAGATTCTAAACGAAGGTCCAGCCAAATTTGTAAAACATTACTGTAAAGCCTACTGGTTCTCCTTTTTTTTAATTTTTTCACAACTCCAACCCTAATCTGTGCCCACTCTTTCAAATACCTTTACTGTATAGCTTGGACTCATTTTATAAGAAAACTATTTACAACTTCCAAACTTGTAGTGCAGGTTATCACCTGTAGGCTGACTTTACAGGATTGAAAAAATCTGCCCAAACACAATGAGTTAGACGCTTGTTTTGTTGGTAAATGAACTACCAGCCTCAGCTACTGGTATCTGCCCACTATTCCATGTGCAGGGCTGGTGGGAAGCCCTGGGAAGGCAGGAGCTGTGCACGGAGCTCTTCCTGCTAGAATACTCTGGAGGAATTCTGGGCTACCTCAGGCACATGCAGGGAAGAGCACTGGGCCAAGCACAACCTTGGGGCCAATCATGGAGATCTTGAAATAGCATGGCCTTTGGTTCTAAGATGGAATCCTTCTTATCTGCTATCGGCATCTTTCTTCCCCAAATGGCACGCCCTTATTTATTCAGGCTTCTGGACAAAGAAGACCATCTTAGAGAACAATAAACGTGCTAGGCCAGGTCTAAACTAGATGATCACCAAAACCTCTTCTACTTCTGCTATCTTCTGCCTTGAATAATCCATCACTGTTACTCAGAAAGTTAAACAGTGGCTAAAGCTGGAAAGTTTCAAATCTCAGAGACGTCTGGTCTCACTTTAGCCTCATCAGGACAGCAGAAACAAAAGAAATTTGTAATGTCGGTGGACCCTTTGATTGACCCTTTGGATTGGACTCATTGGAGGGAAATACTTTCTCTTTTGGGAAGCTTGTTGACACGAGGCCATCTGTCGAGACTTTGGTTGGAGTCATTTGATGGGAAAGGGTATCCTTAAGTCAAAATACCCAAAATTATTTTTTTAAGTTTATTTATTTTTGAAAGAGACAGACACAGTGCAAGCAAGGGAGGGGCAGAGAGAGAGGGAGAGAGAGAGAATCCCAAGCAAGCTCCACACTGTCAGTGCCGAGCCCAATGCGGGGCTCGAACCCACGAAACTGTGACATCATGACCTGAGCCAAAACCCCGAATGAACCACCCAGGGGCCGCCAAAATACCCCAAAGTATTAGCCACAGTCCTTACAAGTCCCTTCTCTTACTTTTATCTGTTCCCTGGACTTTTTAATGGGGCGATTTTTAAGAAGGGAAAGTACTTGTGAAAGGAAAAGAAAAAGCAGGAACAAATTCCTGTAGACCTATCAAGCAGGAGGAAACACTGGTCAGTCCACAACTGTTCATGGAGAATAATTATTTCTGGAAGTAAAAGTAATGGTGGCAGCCAGCCCTGGAAGCACTCACTATGCCGTCACCTCCATAACCCTCCTTCCTTGCAGTACATGGCAACCTTGTGCAGTAGGCTGGGGCAGGGACCGTCATGCTACATGAGGCTACCTGGGTAGAACCAGAGTAAGTGGTAGCACCAGCATTCGGACCCAGACGTCAGAACTGACCCCCTTGGACCTAGTCATTCAGTGTTGTATGTACCACAGGGACCGGAGGTTCGTGTGGCACGCTTTCTCTGGTTGCAGCGATAAAACATATACCATGAAATCACTGTGTCTACGGAGTCATCTCTGCTAGATGCCTAATAAATGGCACAAACAATCAAAAACTGCCCAGAATTCAGAAGAAATGGGGATCACCCCAAACTGGGCTGCTCAAAAAAAGGCCTCTCTCGCCTCATGTAGGTTTCTAAGTACTACATTTTCTTAACACACTCAGCTGAGCACCACTCAAGCGTGGCCAAGTAATCTGGATTTGGAGGAAGAGAGGACATCCCTCTCCCCACATAACCAACCTCAAATGCACAGTATGCTCTTCACATGGTTAATATTTAGATGTCTGCATCATGTTTCCATTTTTACTTTAGCTCTCGCATGGGAGGGGAACCAGGGTTTTGAGTCAGAAAATCTGAACTTAGGTGCCAGGTCCACCTCTTGCTAACATAGGCAAGTCACTTAAATTCTCTCATCTTCCATTTTCCTATCTACTGGGTATAAGAATATGACAATGTGCTACTGTCCTGCCTCGTTGGCAAAGTTATTGCGAACATCAGGCAGCGCGCGGTAGGTATGGATGTGAGCTATTGAAGATAGCTATCATTTCATAAAAATAGAAGTCTGAGGCTCAGAGAGGTTAGGTAACTTGCCCTGGACAACACTAGTGGAGCTAGGATATTTGAGCCCAGGACTATCAGTTTCAAAGCCCACCTGAAGATGCCTATTTAAACGTGGATTCCCCAAGGAAAGGAGAGCCATGTTGTAGCATCTGTACCAGTGCATACCTGTAAATACCATGTCATAAGACGTTACTTAACAATTAGCCCCGACAACAGAAGTGTAACTAGAAGAATACATTTGCTTGTTTTTTTTTTTATTTTTTTTTTTTTTTTTTGAGAAAGACAGAGATGATGCAAGTGGGGGAGGGCAGAGAGAGAGGGAGACAGAGAATCCCAAGCAAGCTCCGCCCTGCTGGCTCAGAGCCCAACATGGGGCTTGAACTCACAAAATCCTGACCTGAGCCGAAACCACGAGTTGGACACTTGACTGAGCCCCTAAACTCACTTGTTCTGCCCTGCAAGAACTATTCATAAAAATTGTCATGAATTGGGGCGCCTGGGTGGCGCAGTCGGTTAAGCGTCCGACTTCAGCCAGGTCACGATCTCGCGGTCCGTGAGTTCGAGCCCCGCGTCAGGCTCTGGGCTGATGGCTCGGAGCCTGGAGCCTGTTTCCGATTCTGTGTCTCCCTCTCTCTCTGCCCCTCCCCCGTTCATGCTCTGTCTCTCTCTGTCCCAAAAATAAAATAAAAAACGTTGAAAAAAAAAAATTGTCATGAATTGACTAAGCCAATTTGGTCCTATACAAAATTTGGGTTCTTTGTGGTTGCTAATCATAGCCACCCAAAGCCTCTGAGATGGGCAAAAGTTATCTCCATCCCCAAAACTCCCTGTCAGATTTCAAAGAAAGTGAGTCTAAGACCAAATACTGCCACATATGAGAATTTAACCAATTCTATGAGCAATTAGTCACTACGCTACGTATTATTACCTGCTGTATAACCTCAACGAAGTCTGAGTTCTCTGTCCTACAGGGACCTCTATCCATATTCTAGACCCAGCAACATTCCAGAGACGGGCTTTCGTTAGCCCTTGGGCAGCATCAGACAAAAAGCAACTTCCTCAACCAAGGATGGAACACAGGTCTTCTAGGGATCAGACCTCCTGCATATCCCCCAACGGTGCACGCTGAAGGTGCCACTGGACTCTTACACCCTATGCACGCAAAGGAGGGTGGGAGGGGCTCTCCAACCCAATTACCTTAAATACCTTTAATCTCTCACACCAGGGTCCGTTTGTCACACTTCTCATGATAATCAATGGTCTACTATTTTCACCATTAAAACGCCACTTCTGCATTCATTATGCTAATGAGCAGAGCGGGTGCTGACTGAGATGGTGGCTGAAGAGTACTGGTGTGAGTGGTGGCTGCCCTGCCCTTCAGAAACGCTGGTCACTCACCATCCAAGGCTGCGCACCCTTGATGAGGACGATTTACTGCCCCCAGACTGAAGCGTGAACAAGCTGACACACATTACTGAACTATCCGTGCTAATGTCTCTTAAAATGAGTCACAGTCATTACAACCAAAGTCCATGTTTTATCCACATCCTATGTTAGAAAAGATTGGAGAGCATATGTTAATTTCAATAAAAGTTATAATCCTTTATATCGCATTTATTCATCTCATTTTCCCCTACAACCTGGAACACGCGTATTATTATCCCCATCGAATAATTAGGTGCCAAGAGTTTAAATCACCTTCTTCACACTCATCTAATCACAGTTAAGGTGGACGAATATTTGCTATGTGCTGGACATTGTGCTGAACACTTTACATGGTTTGTCTTTTGTTCTCCCAACTACTTATGAGGCAAGTACTGTAATTATCTCCTACATCACAGATGAAGGAACTGGTGCATAGAGAGAAGTAACTTGCCACAGGTCACCGCAAAGCAGCCTGACTCCAGGGCTAAGCTCTTATCCCTGTAGTTTCCTTCAGTTTCGATTAGTACTCACAGCTGGGGACTCCTACTCCTGCGTTCTTTCCACAGGAAATCCTGATTGCTAAGAAGCAGACGTCTGTAGAAGTGAAGGTAGTTCAAACGCCCTTCCAACATCTCTACAAAATGTGTTCGCAGCTTGATGTTATAGTTGATGGCCATTCAGAAGCTGTTCCCATTTCTGCTCCCATTTCTGTGTCTTCACTTCACCCTTGGGGAACTCCATCCAGGACACGTGTCTAGAACTCCGGGGAGCTGACGCCGATGATGTGGGACTTCCCAACCACCGACAAGCAGACAGAGCGGGAATAAGAATTCACTCTCGGCTGTGGGTACACGGAGAGCCCACGAGGGTGAATTTTTAAAGGATGCTAATAGAGCTGCAAAACTGAAACCACAAAGAAAGCAGCTGGTGTTGGGATGAAGCAGTGGCTACAAATACATCTCCTACCAGAACTATTTTGGAATCATCTCGTCTGAGCTTTCAATGGTCCTCACCGTTACCATCATTGATATTGTCATCACTACCTTCACCTGTACCACTCTGGCTCGATTTTCAGGCCAGTAAAAAATCCTCCTGTCTTCTCCTGAATTCGGAACGAATTGAGAAAGAGACATAGAAGTTAAAGTCTTTTTTAAAAATCCATTTCATTGGTAGAGCTGGATTGGAGAACATGCATTGGATTTGTGACCAAAGGGGTTTCCTAATGTAATCCTCCTGAACTGAACTTACCCCCGAAAACTGCCGGCCAACTTTTCCCTCTTTTCAGTCCTGCTTTCCTCACTCCTCATGGGGGTTGCTCCCCAAAGCACCTCCCGGTAAACCTGCATGTGGATCTTGGGTCTCTGGGTCTACCTCCCAGAGAACCTAATCGAACACACCTGCTTATATGCCTTCCTTCACTCCACTCTCCCCTCCCCTCCCCTCCCCTCCCCTCCCCTCCCCTAAATAAAACACACAAACTTGGCGAGGAGGAAGGAAAGGGGAGGAAATCTAGGAGACTCAACTATTTCCTGAAGCAGACTGTTTAAACAAGAAACTGAGATATTATGAAATGGTAAAACTAAGTTCCTAACACGTTCCCCAAAACAACTGGATAGGGCTCCTGAAGATTAGAAATAGAAAATTAAGAGGCTCTATCCTTTTTAAATATGTAAGATGTAAGCTGAACTAAAACTGAAGGGGGATCCAAATTGGACAAAGGCTGAAGGTTCTGGGTGCTTGAGGCCACCTAGCAGCGTGGGAGGCATTGCTGTGGCCCAGGACATCCCCCAAGAGAAGGACACAGCTGTCCTCAGCCTGTGTGCAGATGTTGGGGATGGAAACAGCGTATGAACTGCTGACGGTGGAGAGAAAGTTGGGAGATCGTTGCTGTTCTTGAGCATATCTTACAAAACGAGTATCTTTCCAATAATTTTCTAAGGCAATACGTTAACACGATGGTTATGACCGCAATGAACAGGTGTTAAAAGTAGCGTGAAAGCAAATCATGAAACAAGAGACAACATCAGCAAAGGAAGTAGCCCCCTTTTCACATGCTCACGCTCCCAATGATAATGGCTCAGGCCACCCCATCCTGCTTAGCCTTGCTCCCTCCTTACCCGGCTGTTGGAATATGACTGGTCCCCTGGGAGTGGAGATTTGGGGTGTGAATTAGTATTCTATTGCTGCATAACTAATTAAGGCAAACTTAGCAGCTTAAGACAACACTTACTATCTTCCGGAGGCCAGCAGTCCAAAGGTATAGGCAGGGCCATGTTCCCTTGGATGGTGCTAGGAAAGGACCTGTTCCAGGCTGCTCTCTTAGCTTCTGGTGGTTTGGGGCAATCTTTTCATTTCTTGGTTTGTAGACACACATGGATGTAATATCTACTTTCACATGTTCCCAGGATGTTATCTCTGTGTGTATGGGTCCAAAACCCCCTTTTCTTATAAGTACACCAGTCATATTGCATTAGGGGCCTGCCTACCTTATTCCTGTATGAACTGATCTTAACTAACTGCATCTGCAATGACTCTTTTTAAGGTCACATGTGGGGTACCAGTATTTAGGGCTTCAACATATGACTTTTTGGAGGATACAATTCAACCCCTAACACTCAGTATGAGTCACTTGACAGCTGAACTTTGATCAAGACCTCTTGGTTCTATGGTTAATTAATTAGTCATTTATACTTTTTTCTGCTTCGGTTTAGATATTGTAATTTGCTCTTAACATTTTGCAGAAAGAGGAGAAAGGAGAAAGATAAGAGGAGAAACAGGAAGCGAGGAAGGAGAAGGAGGAAGGGAAAAAGAGAAGCGAGTGAGGAGAGGGATAGGGTGTCACTTGCTGTAATACTGTAGGGCCTGGATCCCATATGGATTAAATTGTATGCCATTATATGTTTGTCAAGAGCTCAATTTCACAAGATCTAAAATACTCTGCCCGTGGGTTTTATGGCAAAGGAAGGCTGAACAGGAGTGTGACAGGCCTCTTTTCCCCCCAACCTGCCCTATCTACAATTAGAGACATTCCTTTCCTTGAAAAACTGCCCAAGGTAAAATATCGGTGTTCTCTACGATCCGCTGTGAGGCCAAATCCAGAGCCATGGGCAGCTTCCAAAACCATTTTCTGCCCACACTTACTCATGGCTGGCCACCACCCCTCAGCTGCCTCTCTCCTAGCCGGACCTCGGCCTGCTCAGCATCCTACAGCGAAAGGAAGGTCAAGAGTGTAGGTCTTGTGGCACTTCTGCTCCACGGGGTGAGAGTGGCCCGCATCCACCGACAGGGCAGAGCAGAGCAGAAGACAAGAGGCCCCGGGTCCTTGTCCTCCATGAGCCGAGGAAAGACATGTCCTCCATGACCCACTGTACCAGAGGCACCGCCGCTCTCCCCTCAGAGAAGTAGCTGTATCTTCCAGAACAAATCTAGTCACGTAGAACTCAGGATTAAGTCAGGCTGAGGGTCTACGAAGCAAAGAACACGTCTGTCCCTCCTGCATGCACAGTGGAGTGGACAGATGCCTCTGTGGTGCGTGACCGGGAAGTGCGAACCACTCTGATGCCAATGCCTGAAACCCCACCGTGCCCAAGGTCCTCTTTTGCGTCAACTATTGCCCTCTTTGCATCTTCAATTTGAGTTTATTCACTTTTCCCATAAAGCCCATGTCCTGCATATATTCTTTCATTCATTTATCTTTGCTCGCTGTGCCAGTGGTTCTCAGCCCGGGTGGTTTTCCCCACCAGGAGGCATTTGGCAACGTCCAGGAACGCTGTCGGGTCTCGCTACTGGCATCCAGCGGGGAGGCCAGGGATGCGGCGAAACATCCTACGAGTTACCAGGCAGCCCTGCACAGCAAAGAATCCTCCAGTCTCAAATGTCAGCAGTGTCAAGAGGGACACACTCCATCCAGTCTGTTCCCATAGCAACACTATGTGGGTTTTTTGTTTTTTGATTTTTTTGTTGTTGTTGTTGGTAGTTGTTCATATAAAATGTGTACTGTTGGGCGCCTGGGTGGCTCAGTCGTTAAACATCTGACTTCGGCTCAGGTCATGATCTCATAGTTCATGAGTTCGAGTCCCACACTGGGTGAGCCTGAGCGCCACTTCTGGTGAGCACAAGGCCCACTTGTGCTGGGTGAGCCCTGGGTGAGCCCCACTTCTCTCCCTCTCCCACTCGCTCCTTGTGGGATTCTTTCCCTTTCTCTCTCTCTCTCTGTCTCTAAAAAATGTGTATTTGGGGGGCATGCATTTTCAATTTATGTAAATGACATTGCATTAGAGCTCTTGTTCTGTTTCTTATAGTTTTCATTCATCACCCAATTTTTAAGGTCATTTATGTTGCTGTGTATACTCTGATCCACTGGCTTTAAGTGTTACATGGTAACCTGCAGAGGGCATCACCACATTTTACCCATCCACCGCCCCCCCCCCCCAGATTGATTCCCACTCCCAGCCACCATAAACACTACTTCAGGGAGTATCCTTGGGAATGGCCGCATACTGCCCATGTGAGAATGTCTGTGGGGTCAATACCAGGAGTGGAATTGCCGGGCATAAGGTAGGTGTATACAGTTCATTAGACCGAGTATGACAGACTACTCTCCAGAAGGGCTACCCCTGTCTACACTCACATCAGCAGCATGTGGGTCTTCTCAGAGCCCTTCATTTGAAAGGTATTCTCTTTGAAAACACACCCATGTTAAGATCAGCATATTAAATCACCATCACATTCAGGATGAACTCATTTCAGCAGGCCATCTTCCTTACAGGAGGTAACTTCACTGGCCTGAGTGCCATGAATGAAATGGCTCAAAGCAAAAAGAGGAGATGGTGGGGGGGAACCCAAAGATAGACTTCTACCCAGGAGAATTTCCTTCACTTATAATGGGCTACCATCCATTTGGGTGGGCCATTGGGTGTCACTTTCTATTAAATTTGTTTTCTTAACTTCTAAGATAATTTTAACGTGAAGGATGTTTCCTTTTTCCAAAAACAGCTTCAAGCATAAATCAAGAGGAACAACCTAGAGAAACAGAAGTGTATTGGAGACCAGACTCTTCTGAGAGGTGCTTGTGCTCCTTTGTGATATTACTCATGCTTAAGTCATTCGGTTTGCTCATGGGACATGGAGATCAATAAAGCAATATAACCACAAATAACAGATGCCTATCAGTGGTATAAGAGGAAACTTTTAAAGAAGATTCAGGGGCACCTGGGTAGTTCAGTCAGTTAAGCGTCCCACTTCGGCTCGGGTCATGATCCCACAGTTCGTGGGCTCAAGCCCCACATCAGGCTCTGTGCTGACAGCTCAGAGCCTGGAGCCTGCTTCGGATCTGTGTGTGTCTCTCTCTGTCCTCCCCCGCTCATGCTCTCTCTCTCTCTCTCGAAAATCAATATTAAACAATTTTAAATAAAGAAGATTCAGTAACATTCCACACTGAAGATGGCCATCTCCAATGTCCTAAAGCTAAAGTCCATTCCTGCAGAGTTCATGAGTAGTGGACAATGGGCCCTGACCGCCAAGCAGACAGGACTAAGCAGCCCAGAAGGACATCTAGTGGTGTCAGAGGGGCTGGCCAGACAGCAGAGAGCCCCCAAGAGGGGATTACGCCCCCAACAGCAGTGCTCTTGAGTGCCAAATGTTCTCAAAAGTGGGTAGGGACAAAATCTTCTTTAGAATAATAGCCCCTTCAGGTAAGAGAAAGGATTTTGCGAAAACTTCAAGTTGCTTCCTAGTGAGTTTTCCCCTCAAAATAAGGGATAACCACTAGACTATCCCTTTTTATCCGCTCCCACGTGTCTTTAGACAACTGAACTGAGCCCTGGAGATCCTGATGGGCAGCCCATAGGAGTCCAGGTCAGAGGCAGGTACTGTGCTCCATGTTTAATAAGCAAAAACTCACACACATAAACCACTACGATGGGCCTACAAAGTTTCAATCTTAGCAGTTTGGCACAACATCCCCTAAATATGCTTTAGTTCTCAACGCAGAAAAAAACAAACAAGCAAACAGAAAACATTCATTGGATCAATAATACACACACACACACACACACACACACACACACACATTGTGTATGCACAGCAAGCCTTCAGCAAAATTCTTTTTTTTTTTTTTAAGTTATTTAGAGAGAGAGAGACAGAGAGGGGGAGGAGGGGCAGAAAGAGAGGGAGAGAATCCCAAGCAGGCTCCACACATTCAGTGCTAAACCCAATGCAGGGCTCGAACTCACGAACCGTGAGCTCATGACCTGAGCCAAAATCAAGAGTTGATGCTTAACCGACTGAGCCACCCAACCGCCCCAGGCCTCCAGCAAAATTCTAAAGCAGATGCAGTTTTCTCCGCTTTTTCAGTCTCTTCCAGGAGGTTGCCAGGGTCCTCACACTGAGAGCTCCCTCCAGACCTGCTCCCCACTGGCCCTAGATCTCTGGCGACCCCCTCTCTCCTAAGCCAGGACTCCATCACAAACCAATAGTTGGGCTTGCAAAACTGGAGCCCGGACAGGAAGGATAGATAGAGATACCAAACCTTCTCCAGGAGAGGAAAGAGGCCAGGAGAGAATGATTTGGCAGAAGCAATGATTTTTAAGCCAATTACCTGTCACTTCCTGAGAACTTTTGAAAGTTACCTATCTCTGTGCTCTCAACCTACAGAAAGCGCAGGCATCATTTAAGGGTGAGAAATTGATTCTGCCTCCAGGTGTTTCTATGTCACAGGGGATCCGGGAGCAGCATCGGATTTGCATTTCTATCACTCCCTCCCCAAGCCTGATTCAGGTACCAACGCTTCCCGCTTCGCTTCCCGATTGCTCCCTTACTGCTCGAAACCACCTTTGGCTTTGTTATGCTCCTAACCAAACCCCACTTTGAATATACTAGTCATTTCTCAGAAACTTGGGAAACTTTCTGCTTTCTCCCTGTGTGAAGTTTCAGGAAAAGGTTTATTTCCCCCTCTAGGCTTATTTTTACTTAGCTGAAGTCATTGGAGACCGCATAGACTTTGCATTTCGATCAGACATCTTTCAAATGTGCCGGCACTATAGCTGAATTTCAATGATCGTGTTCAGGGATTTACAAGAGAGGATATCAAAAATGCCTATTCCCGGAGATCTCCTGCTTGTAAAAGTCCAGACAACACAGCATTTACTGTCTATTTACTCTCACAAGTACACTGTCTCCTTATTCCTTTTACGAGTAAGTAGGAACACTCTTTATTTGGGCCCAGCACTTGTGTTAGTAACCACAGCATACACAAAGTGTAAAATGGTCCACTTCCTTCCAGAAGTTCATAATCCAATTGAAAGTCAAGGTATGTACATAACATGGTTAAATAACATTATAAAGTAAGGTGAATGTGTTTTAAACAAATGCTCTAAGATGTACTCATGGGCTTCTATGCCCAAATTCCAATGCGGTGGTGGGGGGTCCCCACACATCCAAAAGCAAGCAAATCTTGCATACCAGCTGGACATCCTACAATTAAACTAATTTCTGACACTGTCGTCCCAAAGGCAGCATCAGACCCCCCAGATGAAGGGCTCAGTCCTATATGACTGCTCTCCCTTCAGACGCCAGTTTCCACCTGTGCTTCTGACCAACAAGCCATCGACGGGACGTTCCCCCAACTCCCTCCTCAGGTTTGATTAATTTGTTAGAGCGGCTCACAGAACTCAGAGAAACTTTTTACTTACTAGAACTTCTGCAGAAGAGGTACACAGGGCAAGGTATGGGGAAAGGGCGTGGAGCATCAATGCCCTCTCCAAGCAAGCCACTCTCCCTGAACCTCCCGTGTTCAGCAACATGGAAACTCTCTGAACTCTCTCCTTGTGGGTTTTTATGGAGGCTTCATTACACAGCCATGATTGACTAAATCACCATCTGCTGGTGACTGAAGTTACTCTCCAGCTCCTCTTACCTCCCAGGAGGTCTGGGGGTGGAAGTCAAAGTTCAACCCTCTGTTCATGATTGCTTCTTCTGGCAATTAGCCCCTATCCTTAGGTGCTTGGCAGTAAGGCTGACTCTTACCAGTATCTTATCCTTTACATGGTGGGACATGAGATCTAGAGGCCGGTAGGTAATGCTAAGAATGGGAAGGGTCAGGCCACGTGGGGAGAGGAGCCAAGAGCCAACCAACAAAGCAAGAGAAGTGAGGTCAAGAACCAGCTGAGTGTTAGCAGCACACTGATTGGTAGAGGACTGATGGAAGCAGAGAGCAGGCACGAGCAGTGCTCTGTTGAGAGGTAGGGCCCTGGGCCTCAGATTGGAGCCACTGAAGAGCCAGCTGCTAGGAGAGCACACGATTCCATGGCTCAGGCGAGTACCAGAGTAGCCTGGAAGCTCAGGGGCTCCACTTCCCGTGGGAAGTGCCCAGATACGACGGCCTCTGATGACCACACTACCAGAACATTCAGGGCCTACAAGCCAGATGGAAGAGACAGACTAAGGCACACTTCCTCGGGGCCAGGAGAATGAGCCTTGGGCAGCCCAAAGAGCCCTTGGTTCTTCTGCCAGTCCCGAGGAAATGTGTAAGGACCCTGTAAGCTTCTCCGTCAGGTTTTCCAGAGTCTCGGGGAAAATGTGTTTCCTCTCTGTGCCAAATACACACACGATGGTCATGACAAGAGCCCCTCTCTCATGAACTCCCATCTTTCCATACCATCCCCTGTGAATGCTAATACAATAGTTATTAAGGCTTAAAGAGCACTGTTAAGTGCATGAGTTGATTTAGAATGATGGAGAGCGTCCACGCAAAGAACAGGAACTCAGCCAGAGTAGGGACCCCCCCCCAAAGGACAAGTAGATACATCATTAGCTAAAGACTCAAGCTAGCAAATGTCACCAGCAGGGAAAAGCAATTCTTTAATTAGGGCTTTCTTTACACCTATTGTTAACACCAATGTTTTATAAATATAGATAGATAGATAGATAGATAGATATAAAGTATTATAAAATAATACAAGCATAAAGTTTGAAAATTTCAACAGCACAGGCTGGCATTAAATGAAAAGTACAGGGACGCCTGGGTGGCTCAGTTGGCTAAGCGTCCAACTTCGGCTCAAGTCACGATCTCACAGTTTATGAGTTCAAGCCTCACGTCGGGCTCTCTGCTGTCAGCACAAAGCCTGCTCCAGATCCTCTGTCCTCTTCTCTCTCTGCCCCGCCATCCTCCCTCTCTCTCCCTCTCTCTCTCTCTCTCTCTCTCTCTCTCATTCTCAAAAATAAATATTTAAAAAATTAAGAAAAAAAAAAAAGAAAAGTACATCTCTCCATCTCTCTCCCCCATCCCCAACCCAAGTCCCACACTCTGGAGGCAACCCCTGTCAATCTTTTGTTTTTCATTCTTCTACGTTACTGCCATAATTCTAAACAATATGCACAGATCTCAATTTCTTGATTTAGCGGTGGTAAACAACAAGTTATCTCCTTTCTCTTTGAGAGAGGAAAAATTTAGCTTACGTTTCCACTCGATTCTCCCTTTCCTGAGTTTGGTCAGTCACGCTGGCGTATTAAAGCGCTTTTACACTTTTAACTGATCCTCTCTGTTTGCTCCACCTTCCCTACACAATATCTCTTGCCTCATCCCCAAATATAATGAGGAAGGCTCCACCCCTGCACTCACCTTCCCTCCCCCTTTGACAAGTTGACCTCTGTCAGCTGGAGCATTACCTTTACCGGGTCAATGATGGCGCATACGTGCGTTTCTATAATTGTAATTGAGACTTCTGTTTTGATTATAAAAATTGAAATTGGTAACCATTTAACTACAATTATATGAATGTGATTATATGACTATTAGTCACTGCAGAAGTTGTGTGATTAGATCCACTGAAAAAGAAATATGATTGTCACTGATTCTCCTCAAAGGAGAATGGTCAAAAGGGTTAAGGTCAAATGGATTCTCTTGTATTCCATCAAGTGCTCAAGATCAGGCCACATTTTTGCTCATTTGTATTTGAACTAAAAGTTTCTTCTCTAGTTTCCCAGTCGTTTTCTTGGCATTTCTAACCGTGCTTTCTTCTTGCTGAGAGAGGAAACAAACAAACAAAAAACAAAACAAAACAAAACAAAACAAACCATCTAACTCTTCCTCATGAGGTCAAGAGCTCCCAGCTTCTTAATCGTGCTGCCTATTAAATGATCCCCATTCTATTCTTGGAGCAGTTTTTTTAGGGTTCTCTTACTTTGTGTTTTAATTTGAGCTGGGCTTTTAGGTCTGCTGCAGAGGTATCACCCTGGAATGGCTTCCATTTCAAATCTAGAATTTTATCACTGTTTCCTGGGCCCTTAGCTGCTTATCTCTCTCCTGTACTCATGGTAGAGGACATCCTCAAATAAATGTATTAAAGAAAGTTTTCTTGGTAGATAAAAGATTCTGATTCATTCTGAACCCAGACGGCTGGAAAAGTGTTTATTTTACCTTCATACATATGTAATTTAAAATTTTTCTAGGAGCCACATTAAAAAAGTTAAAGTTATTAATTCGATATTTCACATTACTTTTCTCATACTAAGTCTTTGAAATCTAGCGTATATTTTATAACTACGGCACATCTCAACCTAGACTAGCTACATTTCAAGTGCTCAATAGCCACATATGGCATCTGGCTACTCTGTTGGACAGTGCAGGTCTAGAACCTTCTCTTTATCTTTGTGCTTTATTGCTTCACCTAAAGATATGAGTGGGGTGCCTGGGTGGCTCAGTCGGTTAAGGGTCGGACTTCAGCTCAGGTCACTATCTCACGGGTTGAGTTTGGGCTCCACATCGGGCTATGTGCTGACAGCTTAGAGCCTGGAGCCTGCTTCAGATTCTGTCTCTCTCTCTCTCTCTCTCTCTGCTCCTTCCCTGCTCACAATCAATCTCTCTCTCTCTCTCCCCCCCCCTCGAAATAAATAAACATTAAAAAAAAAGATATGAGTATTTTTTCACTTTCCTGCTCAGAAATCAGTATGACTTTTAAATTTTAAAACTCGTGTTTTTCTTTAATTGTTAGAATGCTCAGGCTATAATTTATGTCATAATTTCCTCTCTCCTGTTCTTTCTTCCCAGACCTCTCATTACTTGAATGCTAGTGCTCTTAGACTGATATTTTATCTCTTCATTTTCCTCTATTATTTTTCGTCTTTTCACCATATTACTCAGGGCTCTGAGAGAGTTCATGAAACTCATCTGCAGCCATTTTATTTGATTTTTCTGTTGGCAGTCATATTTTTCATTTCTACGAATTCTTTTTGTTTTCTGTAGGCTTTTTTCGTAGCAGCCTGTTCTTTCTTTATGGGTACGAGATCTTGTATCTCTCTAAGGACTCTCATGAGAGTCTTAAAATTTCTCTCATCAATTATACTTCAATTAAAAAATTGTTTTCATTCCAAAGGTATTTTTTTTTCCTTTTTCTTCATGTCTGTCTTCTCTTGCGTAGTGCTTGTTTCTTTCCTTCACAGTCTTGGATTGCCCACTCATATTTATGCACAAAATGCTCAGTTGACTGATCCAGGAGGGTGATGGGTTTCCTCTAAGAAGGCGTGCATTTCCACACATGACCTGGCCTCTCACCTGAATCAGGGCAATGGTGGCAGCTGATGCTGAGCTCAGTTCTTGAGAGCTGGCACCTCCCTATACCCCTTCCCCACTCACCACCAATGTTTTTAAAGGGTCTTATTATAAAGCACCAGCATACACATGAGGAGCCCTAGCCTTCTCCAGACAGCTCAGATCATTTCTGCATATATCTCTGTTTTGGCGTATTAATCTCTGACAGAAATTAGAATCTCGGGGCTGCTGGTACCTTCCCCACTTCCATTCTCAGTGCCGTTATGGGATTTATTCATTTTTGGACATCTTCACTGTCATTATGCTGGGATGTTGTGTTCAGCTGCCATCTTGAATAAAAAGACCAATTATCTTTAAGGGAAATATCCCTCCTCTTCCAAAGCCACTGTTGCCCAACAGATAATGAGCAAAGGTTTGACTTTTGAATTTGATTTTCATGGTGGAACTTCTGTTAGCCAAAGCATAGGTTTTTACACTGACAAATGACGATCTGACCCAATGGAAGTCTAAACTGAGCCCAGGCAGGGGCGCCTGGGTGGCTCAGTCAGTTAAGTGTCTGACTTTGGCTCAGGTCATGATCTCACAGTTCATGGGTTCGAGCCCTGCGTCGGGCTCTGTGCTGACAGCTAGCTCAGAGCCTGAAGCCTGCTTCATATTCTACGTCCCCCTCTCTCTCTGTCTCTCCCCTGCTTGTGCTCTCTCGCTCAAAAATAAATAAAAAAATTTTAAGCTGAGCCCAGGCACATGCCTTCCAATCTTCTCTCCAAAGTTCTTAATTTGAAACATTTTTATGGAATGTGTAGAGACACTACCGACCCTTCCCCCTCTCCTTCTCTAACAATGGGTGCTTGGGGGAACTGAGGATCAAGGGTTTGTCTGTGTTTTGTCATCTACAATATAGGGTGAGGACACTGGCCTAATGGTGAAGAGACATGGATTCTAGTCTCTGTGCAGACCCTCTCTGTTCGGCGGTGGTTCCCTAACACTTGTGAGCCTTGGCTGCCTTGTCTGTACACAGCACATAAACACCATTCCTGCATGTCTGATGGGGCCGGTATAAGGAGGAAAACAGCTAATGTACCGACACATATTCTGTCCTCAAAAGATTCTGCTGAGTGATTAAATGAAAGGCTCAAGGCAGGTGTCTTATTTTAAGGGCCTGACTGCTAAAAGCCAAAAAGAGCGATCAACGTCCCTGCCGGCATCCAGGCTAGCATGCAGAGCGGACCGGGCTCTATCATCTCTCCCAGTGGGCTTTCCAGAATGACTTTGGTGATCACCACAAAAGCAAAGGAGGCATAGATAGCTCTGGTCACAGCCTTCACAAGCCAACAGCTTCCCACGTATAAGACACTCATTCACCACCAGAAAGGCTGGCAAGATGACAGGGGGTCTCAAGGAAAGGGCTGGAAATTATGAAGGGACCCTGCGTCATTAAGTCTCACACTCTCCTTTTATTTTTTTTTAATTTTTTTTTATTTTAATTTTTTTTTTCAACGTTTTTTATTTATTTTTGGGACAGAGAGAGACAGAGCATGAACGGGGGAGGGGCAGAGAGAGAGGGAGACACAGAATCGGAAACAGGCTCCAGGCTCCGAGCCATCAGCCCAGAGCCCGACGCGGGGCTCGAACTCACGGACCGTGAGATCGTGACCTGGCTGAAGTCGGACGCTTAACCAACTGCGCCACCCAGGTGCCCCTCACACTCTCCTTTTAGAGATGAGGGACCAAGTGGCTCTGAGTGGAAAAGGGACTTGCCCAGTTAGTGACAGAGCCAAGACCAGAGTTTCTCGGACGATTGTCACATACCATCTACATCACCTGGAACCATGTCCTAACGCATGAAAGTCTCATTTTGAAGTACTTCTTGGAGGCAAGTGTCTCTCTTCAACAATGCCAAGCTGGGCTTTGGGAGACTGACCTAAACCTCAAGCCCAAGAAGGCTTTGGACCCCCAAACTGGTGCAAGCACCTGCTGGGACTCAGAGCTTGTAAGACATTTCTTTGGGGGGCTAGTTCCACTTGCCCAGTGCCCAGGCCACTCTCCTTCCGGGTGACCTCCAGCGTCCGTGTGGCTGAGTCCCCACCTCGCAGGAACGCGCATGCCCACACTTTAGGCCAAAGCCCCAAAGTGCCCGGCACATTCCAGGCTTGCACCATCTCCAAAGGGCCCGAGGGCCTTGCCAGAGAAGGGTAATGGCAGGAAGCCACAATATATTAAAACAGTAGATTAAAACAAACAAGAGCATTTTGGATCGTATTACACATCACTTTCCTCACGTCTGACAACAGAAAAAAATCAAAGGCGGTAAAAGACCATCGTAGACCATAATGGTCTAATAACTTGGTGATAAAAGCGCTTGTGGGAGCAGCGTGGGAGTAGTCTGCTCCTGGTGCAGGAATCAAAGCTCTCCTCCAAATCCACAGTGGTGTGCTCAGAGGCATTACTGCTTAAGTGCTCGTTTAAGACTTCCTCCAAAATGCAGCACACTCACTGGAGAATCATAATTAGGCCTCAATTGTGGGCCATATTCACACGTTGTGCATCATCCTTAAAGATGACAGAAGAAAAAATTACCCAGGGCCACGTGGAGTGGATATTAGCTCTTTCACCATTGTCCTCCATGGAAAAAAAAAAAAAATTAACAATTCCCTGTCTAGACTCACAGCCTTCCGAATACTGAGCACTCAGGACTTTGTTTTGCACTGAAAAATGGAAGAAGAGAAGTTGGGGGAGCAGGAGGGCTGGGGGGCCTGAAATTTGCACCGTGGGGATGGACGTGATCAAATCCATAAGAAAGTAAGAATGTCGGCTGTTCTCCATTCCTGGAGCAGGGTCAAACCCAAAGTCACAGAGATCAAGTTCATCAGGAGCACAGCAGCCCAGAGCTGATTGTTACGTAGGAGCACATCACCTTTTGAAGACCACTTTCTACTAAGGGTTTGCATGATGAACTAAAATGCCATGAAAATGTCCAGCCATTTGTCCATTACTCCTTCTTCTCTTCCCAAACCTGCTCCTGTCCCTAAGTTCCTGCTCCTGGGGAACAGCTTTTATTTTTTAAGAAACTGACAAACAAAACTGCCCATTGCTCAGAGTGTCCACGGAAGCTTCGGTCCCTGGTGTGTGGCTCCCTTGTCCCCGTGGGTCCGTTCTCGTTCAGCAGAAGTCCACTCGGTCTGCTATCCAGGGGAACGGACCTAAACCTGATCTCGGGTCATTTCTGTTTATATTCTGAACCTGCCTACTGCTGCCATTTCTGCATGCTCTTCTTTAAACTGATTCCACACAAAAAAAGCATATGTTTATTGGCTGTTCTTTTTTTCTATTTCCCAGGAGCACTTAACAATTCCCACTGGCTCTTCTGTGCCCCCATTTGGCCCTCGGTCATGTATTACCTGAGTTTCCTTGGCTTTTTCATGGGCTAGTCTGCCTTGGAACACATGACAGTCTGTTCCATTCCATGTGTCTCTCGCCAAGCCCATGTGCCGTGCTCATGGCAGAACTTCCATCCCCCCCTTGTTCAGTTAACTGAATTGCTGACTCCAGTCAGCTCTTGTCTGGAGACCTGGGGCATAAGGACAAGAAATCTCTAGATTTCTCTGCTGTTCATTTTTTTTTCAACTGTAAACCCCCATCCTTTTCCTCCCCAAACCATTCTCTCCCCACTTTTATAAGACTTGAGTAAAAAAACAGCCCACCTTTTCTCCTCCTGGCTTTGGCAGCATGGGAATACCAGCAAAGAGACACGTGATTATGAAACAGGAAAACATAAAAGGCCTTACTATACTCACAGTGGTTCAAGCCCTACGTAACATTACTTGCCTATAATTATCATACGCTTTCTGTAAGAACATGGTGAGCACGTTGGCATCTATTTTTTCTTTCTCTTTCTTAACTTTCGTTAGCCACCAAAGCATCTGTAGAAAGCTTCAGAATTTGCAACTTCCCCTTCACATAGATTTCCCTCATTTGATTTTCATGGCAACTCTAGGTACTCGGCGACCGATTATTATTTCCACCTTATGGCTTCTAAAATCTGCACTTTAATAAGAGCGTCATAGCTAATAAAGGAGGCATCACAAGTCAGTGACAAAGGAATAAGTTGTTCACATGTGATTTTAGAAAAATCGGCTCTCTGGTGGCAGAAAACCTCTAAGTCCTCATTTCACATGGCAAAATAAAATAAATTCCAAAATTTAAATTCCAAAATTGGGTATCAAAATTATGATACCCAAAAATTTTTTTTAAAACTATAAGAAAATGTAGGTAAGTATTTATTTATCTGCTCTCTGCATTGAAAGAATTTTCCAAGCATAAAACAATGCAGGAGGTCACAAAGGAAAAGACTAATAGATTATATCACACAAAGATTTTAAACCTCTAGATATAAAAAATAAAAGCAAAGCAAACAATGAACTGAAAAAATATGAGCCACACACATGACAGGCAAAAGGTTAATACTCTTAATATATAAGGCATCCATACAAATCAATAAGAAAAAGAAGTTTTCAAGTGGGGGAAGGTCATGAATAGACAATTTATAAGACAGAAAATACAAATGTCTGCCTAATCCACATAAGAAAAGCTATTCAGCCATAAAAAAGTAATCAAAGAAACTAAAAAACAGAGTCACCAGGTAGAGCTTCTTGCTTTTTAAATTAGCAAAAAACTAAAATAAAATAGAAAGATTGATCGTGCCAGATGCTGCAGAGGTGAAGTGAGAGAGGAATAGAAACTATATGATCTTTCTGGAAGGTGGTTTGGCATTAGGTATCAAGAATCTTGAAAATCATTATACTCTCTAACCTGGTGACTCCTCTTTAAGGACTCAGTCTTAAAAAGTAATCAGAAGGGTGGGCTGAAATGTATGTAAAAGACATTCTTTAGAGAGATTTATAACAATAAAATATGGAAACAATGTCCCCTAATAGGAGAGTGGTTTAAATTATGGCATATCTTCATATGTTTTCACTCATATGTGGAACTTGAGAAACTTAACAGAAGACCATGGGGGGAAAGGTAGGGGAAAAAATAGCTACAAACAGAGAGGGAGAGAGGCAAACCATAAGAGACTCTTAAATACAGAGAACAAACTGAGGGCTGATGGCGGGGGGCAGAGGGGGGACTGGTGAGGAAGAGGGGAAAATGAGTAATGGGCATTGAGGAGGGCACTTGTTGGGATGAGCACTGGGTGTTGTATGTAAGCGATGAACCATGGGAATCTACCCCCAAAACCAAGAACACGCTGTATACACTGTAAGTTGGCCAATTTGACAATAAATTATATTAAAAATTAAAAAAATAATATTTTACACAACTAAAAAAAAATAAATTAAATAAATTATGGCATATCTACAGAACGGAATATTGTAAAGACATGAATATTTGGAATAACTTTAGTGACAGGGAAAATATTTACCTTATAGCAAGAAAAAAAATTACTGAGATAAGCCTCAGTATTTTTCACGAAAAAGTCTCAAAAAGGTAAACAGCATGATGGAATGCAACCTTGGCTTCCTGTCCCTAGGGGACAGGGTGTCCCTGTCACACCCACTGTCCCTCCGCTTATCACGCTTTGTCATTTCACAGGAGGAAAACAAGACCCTACACAACTACGAAGCCCGTTATACTCTAAAATCACTTCCAAGTTGGTGAATATACATAGTTGCAATTACGTAGTTCTTAGCAATTAGTCCTAATTAGTGCTTCTGTGTTCTGCCTTTTCTGTTTATTATTATTTAATATTTGAGTTCCCATGGATCAGCAGAGTCAACAAGCGTATCATTTTGGTGATGCCACATTGCTATGTGTCCACCAAACCCCATCACCCTCACACTCTGGGCATGTAGTGAGACTACATTTCCCAGCCTCCCTTGCAGTTAAGTGTGGCTAGATGGCGGCATTCTGGCCACTAAAGTGTAGTCTTAATGTTGCCCCCCTCCCCACCTCCAGATCTGGTTCATGAAATCTCCCTTGCGGTCCTCTGTTATCCCTTCATTCCCTCATGCATTTATCAGATACAGAGAGGAAATGATGGAGCCAATAAATGGCAGCAGCCCGGGTCCCTGAGTGACTTTGTAGAGTAGACTCAACTGACCCACACTGGACTGTGATGTGGGCAAGAAGTCAACATTTACTGTGATAAGCTTTGATGTCGTTTGTTAAAGCAGTTATCCTACCCTGACCCCAGACTCGGCTACTATCCTTAGCTACTTGGCTATTATCTTAACCGATCACAGTCTGCTTAACCTCTGTCCTGTCTCGGATGTTTTCATTGTTGCTAAATACTGCCACAATTATCTTTGAACAAATTTTGCTTTTTCATTTGCTCCTTCCGGCTTATACTCATTGAGTGTATTCCCCCGAGGGGGTTACCAGGGCAATACCAGCGCATTACCAGGATTAACTATCTCATGGCTCTTGTCATGCCGGACTGCTCTCTAGAAATCCTGGAGCAAATGAGTGCTGCATCGACTAATGCATTGTTTCCCCACATCCCCAGTAGCACTGGGTTTTATTATTTTTCGTTGTGTTTGTTAATTCCTTAAGAACAATTAGGAAGTGCTTTTCAAGAGGTCTCACTGAGGTCATTTACACTTGCAATACTTCGTGGGAGTTCCTGTCTCCAGAGTGTGAGGAGATAGTATTTGGCCCCACCGACCCCATCCTATCCTCTACCCTCTGGCCTGCTCTCTGATGCAGGCAGCCACAGGGACCTTCACGGGCCCTGCATCAGGAAAGCGATGACATTGCAAAATGCAGTAAAAGGAATCCAGCTTTCGCTTCTTCGTTACAAAACAGGCTTTTGGAAACTCACAGTAGAGACTATAGTTTTAAGGGGGGAAGAAAGCGTTATGTGTTTCAAAGCACGGCTTTTGAGTGTAAGAAGCCTCAGGCCTGAAGGACTCTGGGCATACGGTGGAGGCATAAATAATAGATTTGGAAGAATACGTGATCAGTCAGAGCCAGACAGCTCTGCCCCAGGCTAGATAAAGTTTCTCTGGGCTGAGGGAGTGGAGAAGTAGAGAGAAGAGAGGGCTTAAATGGCCGGTCCCAAAGGCAGAGGTGTGTGACAGAAGCCCTGAGGGGCGGATTGAAGCCAAGTCCCCTGTGCTCCACACGTGCCCGAGTGGATTCACACGTTCATTCAGGAAGTATTCATGCACAGGCACTGAGCACTGTGGGCACTAAATACCAGGTCCTTGCTCTCATGGAGCTGACATCCTATTGAGGATGTCAGTACACAATACACAAATTACACACACACACACACACGACATATACACACATCTACATACACATATACATAATGTCAGTGGTGATCAGTGTGCTCTAAAGACAAAACAGGACACAGAGTGATGGAGGATGGTGTTATTTTGAATGAAATGTCAGAGAAGGCCTCTCTGAAATGTGACATTTAAACAGTGGAATGGGAGGGGAACCATGAGAGTATGTGGGCATAGAACACTCTAGAAAGTGAGAACAGCAAATGCAAAGGCACTGAGACAGGAGTGTGTCCTGGCATAGACAGATCTGCAAGGAGACCAGTGTGGACAGAGAGAGAGAGAGAGAGAGAGAGAGAGAGAGAGAGAGAAAGGAGGGAGGGAGGGAGAGAGAGGGAGAGAGAGGGAGAGAGAGGGAGAGAGGGGGGGAGAGAGGGAGGGAGAGAGAAGTCAGAGAGCTGGCAGGCAAGCAGGGTGCTATTAGGCTTTCTGGGTAGAAAGGACAGAGATAGGCTTACTTAATACAGGGCCTGTCTCCTCCTTTCCTAGAGTAGTGTCTAGGTTTCTGGCTATGAAGGGCCAAGGCAATGAAGGTGGGTGTCACAATAGGGAATGTCTGGGCGGCAGTCACATCAGATGTGACCGATGGCCCCCAAGGTTTTCACGGTATCCTTCTGTCTCCTCACCGCCAGGCCACTGCCCAGTGTCCTCTCCCCACTGCTAGGCATCTCGCGAGCACATGGGGGACAGCTGGCCTGCCCAGTGCCCTCTCCCCACCGCCAGGCCTCTCGCAGGCACGTGGGGGACAGCCGGCCTCCCTTGTACCCTGTGGATGGGTGTTTGCCAGGGACTAAGGCAAAAATGCAGGAGAAACAGGCCTTTGGACCCTGGTGCCCCCTGCTCTCCTGCTCTGCACCCTCATTAGCTGCTTATGACCACACTGCCACAGGCCTGGCCTGCCAGCTGTATGCGCTGGGTTTCTAAATCCCCACCACCTCTATGAATTCCTCAGGCGTTCAGACTAAGCAATCTAAATATGTGAAGAAACACCACGCGCATCAAAATGGAATAACCCTCCATGGAAATTAGTTGCTAACTAACATAAATTAAGTTTCTAATTAAGTAAACATTGAAGAAGAGGGGTTTTGTTTTTGTTTTTAGCAGTTTCTCACCTATTTTTCCACTAGGGCAGGTGAGCACGTACTCGCGCGCGTGCGCACACACACACACGCGCACACACACACACACACACACACCTGCATCCTCTAGAAAAACAGGGATCAGGAATCTGGCACCCACTATCGACAGATTGCCACTCCTGTTCTAAATGAACTGCCGGCCTGGGCCTCCTTTTCATCTCAAAGGCCATTTGGCATAACCCCATTCATCTGCACAGACTGTCAAATTCTCTCTCCCGGACTTCTCCTGTGACCTTCATTTTATTCTCTGCTCGTGCCTGAGTGTGGCGGCTGAACTGGATTGATTAAAGTTTTAGCCCTGTCGTATTTTAATTCCAGAGCTAAGTGGAGCATTTAAATGAACTCGTAGAAGGACCCACTGTCAGGATTCTGAGATCCGGTTAATATTTCTCCCTTGGCTGCCGCACCCCCCACCCCCCCCATCATCACTGCTCTGTCTCCAGGTTGGCTTCTGGGTGATGTTCACGGTTGGTTAAAAATGACATCATCGGAGTGACCGAGAGTAGATTAATGTTCATTTCCATCTATCCATCCATCACTGGAGTTCCTGGGTTCATTAAGTGTGCTCCAGTCATGAGTTCCCTCCATTTCCCATAATTCACCGCAGGGTCTCATGAACTAGAATGGAGTTTGTCAGTTTCCCCCAGTTCTGAATAGAAGAGACAAGGGTTCTTTAGCGCCAAGCATCTTTTATCCTGGAGAGAGAACGTGAGGGGAAGGAGGGGAGAAGGCCGGGCGTGGTGACATATATGCACAGCATGCTCATTCATCACTGCCATTTACAAACGCCGTGATGGGCTCCGCATGGTCAGGGATGCTGGACTCGCACCTTCTTCTTCCGCCCTGGCTCTTCAGTCTGATTGCTCCTTTTCAGAGAGTCTCCTGGTCCCTCCATACTATTATTGGGCTGTAATTGCCTAAGGTTCTTCTTAGGACAGAGGAAAGAGCATGAAAGAAGTAAGCCAGGCATCCATCCCCCAGGGCTGGACCAGCCATGTCATGTCATGCCCAGGCCCCCTCTAAATTCTCAAGGCTCTGCTCAGCCACCCACCCATTTATTCAATTCTGCAAATACTTATCATTTGCCTTCTACGTGAAAGGCCCTATGCCAGGTGCTCAGGTATTCTAAAATGTACCAGGGATCATGGTTTTATTCAGGTTTGGTGAGACCAACAGACCAGACGACGGCTGCCACCGAAAAGGAGAGCTCACTACGTCCCAGCCGCAAGCCCTGTAGGTCCCAGCCCGATGCAGGAGAACCCTACCCAGCAACGAAAAAGAACGAGCTACAAACACGTGCAGAAGCAGGGATGAATCTCAGAGACACAATGATGAGTGTTAAGAGGCCAGATACAAAAGGGTTTCATTTATACCAAGTTCAAGAACGCCTAAAACTTAACAGAAGCCAGAATAGTGGCTACCTCTGGGTGGGTGGGTATTGACTCAGAAGGGGTACAAGGTGGAGTGCGTCTGGGTGGCTCCATCAGTTAAGCGTCTGACTCTTGATTTCAGCTCAGGTCACGACCTCACGGTCTGTGAATTAGAGCCCCGCGTTGGGCTCTGTGCTGACAGTGTGGAGCCTGCTTCAGATTCTCTCTCTCCCTCTCTTTCCCCCTCCCTTGCTCTCTGTCTCCCAAAATAAATAAATTAATTTTTAAAAAGAAGTGGTACAAGGGAACCCTCTGGCATGCTCATATGTTCTATAAGGTGCACTGCATGGTTGTTATAAGGATGAATACAAATGTAAAAAAAAAAAAAACCTTACAGTTTTAGGAACTTTAGGAACTTACAGTTCCTAAGAGGAGGGGGCACACCATACCATGCCATGCGGGGTCACACGAAGAAGCACCAGGGTCAGCCAGGAGGCCGAAGGAACAAATGGAAAGTTATGGGCAAAAGCCTTTATTGTGGTTTTTGTGGGAAAGAATGGGTGAGGAAGGGTAAGCAGATGAGCAAGCTTGAGGTTGGATAGTTTCAAGAATTTCAGCAGGCTCTCAGCTCTAGGGATGCTTCCTGGTGCCTGGCCCTGGAGTGGGTGATTTAGGGCAGGAGGATAATGTCCTAAGGACAAGAGGTGGTTGGAGCCCATGACTTGAGATTGGTTGGTGTGCACAGCAAAGGCATGCTTGCAGATAAGTTGTCTGCTATCTCTAGGAATTAGACAACCCTAGAAGGGGTAGTCCCGCCCTAGGGGCTGCAAGGCTCCAAGAAGTCAAGGCAGCATCAAATACAGAAAATTAAAAATGTGATGAATACATGGTGTCTCCAAAAATGACAATCTCTGCCCTTGAAGAGTTCACACACCGCAAAACAAACACTTGTTTTGTTAGTAAAGTTTGACACCATAATGGCACAAGGAGGTACACCAGTCACCTCTGGGGTATCCGCACAACCTCCCACTCTTAGGAAATAGACCCCACATCTAAAGTCACCTTTGCGGATATCTGTGCAACCTCCCACTCTCAGGAGATAGACCCCAAATCTAAAGGAGTAGCAATTTCCAGGCTTGTAATTCATGACCTCACTCTCCCCCTGCGCAACTTGGCCACAGCTAATTGGACCAAACAAGACAGAGGTCCCAAATTCAGCCAATCAAATGTCCCTCCCCACGAATGTGGAATCGACATGCAGAGACTGCAGACCTTGTGCGGGTGGAAATTGTAACCAATGAACCAGGAACCAGGAGATAGTCTTACTTCACCATGTAGACCAGTGATGCCGAGCCCTGGAGGCACGTTAGAGCCATCTGGGGAGCCTGTAGGAAATATCTACACCAGGGTCCCGACTCAAACCACTTACACCCTCTGAGGGTGTGTCCAAGTGTCAGCGTCCCTGTTCCCAGCCTGACTCACTGCACACACCCATCAAAAAGGAACTCCCTTGCACCCTAGGCCCCCCGAGAGCACTACTGTGTGGGAAGTGACCCAGGACTGTGCTATCATTTGTGTGGGTGTCCCATGCGTCCAAGGACTCACGGAACACTGAGTAGGGAAGCCAGGAGAATTTTGCATCACCGTTTTCCCACGAAAGCTTCTAATAAAATGGACGTCCATCAAAGAGAGATGTGTGGTGCACCCAAGAAGTCAATATGTCAATGAACCAGGAAATATTTTTAGAGAGGGGGATGGATGGGAGGAAAGACAAAGCTCCTGCTCTGGAGGAGTCTCGATCTGAGCTGCAAAAGAGGTTTCGATGCGGAGTAGATACATACCCAGGGAAATGCACAGGCGCGCGGGCAGTCCGTGTAGTGGAGAGTAGGAAACCCAAGCATAATACGCACCGAACAAACGGCACGCCGCACAATCAGAAAAGAAAGATCACTCTGACCTGGCTGGTCCAGGAAGACTTCCTGAAGGTGGGGGAATTTACCCTGGTCTTTTGAGGAAACGTGGGCTTCAAACAGGTGGAAAAGGCAGGCCGCCCCCAGGCCAGGGCAGCCAGCTGTGTGGTGCTTGGAGGAGCGTCTTCCCCACCGCACTGTGAAAAGCCAGCCCTGCCAGAAGGTGTTCTTTGGCCTCTCCCCAGATCTTCAGTCAAACTAAATTGTCCTCTGCCCATTACTCTCCTACGGCGTCAGGATTTGCCCCTCTTTCCCATCAAGCAAACCAGGAAAACTCAGGGGTTTACTTTTTTTAAGTTTATTATTTTGAGAGAGAAAGAGAAAGAGCACAAGTGGGGGAGCAGCAGAGACAGAGGAGAGGGGACAGAGGATCTGAAGCAGGCTCCACGCAGGGAGCAGAGGCCTGAGGCAGGGTTTGAACTCACCAACCCTGAGATCAGGACCTGAGAGGAAGTCGGATACTTAACCGGCAGAGCCACCCAGGCGCCCCGGAAAACTCAGGGGTTTAAACTGCCACTAGTCCAAATCCAAGAAAGCACAAGGATCCAAGTGGGGCCCTCTGACCTCTGGGAGAGCAGGTATCAGGAGACAAGGCAGGTGATCCCAGACGACAGGAAACCGGGGTGTCACCCCTGGTGAGACGGGGGCATCACACACTTGAAACTCAGGGTCCCCACCTTCAAAAGAACTACTCTGACAAGCGGAAACAGACAAGAGTTTTGTTCTAGCTGCTCAGCTCTTCCCAGAAACGAATCCCTAAGTGCCAGGGGCCTGGAGTAGGTCTGAGACCCAGTCATCCCAGAGAAAACAACTTTACTCCATTCCTCATCCACATCTGCAAATCCCTCCCCAGCTTGAGAACCAGTCATCCTAGCGAGAACCATCTTCTCACCACGGCTCTTCTCGTTCCTTCCCACTGCCCCTGTGTCCTGTCCTCCCTCCCCATCCCTACCTGGACCCCTCACTCCTTAGCAGCAGTCAACTCTCAAGGAATTAGCCCCAAACTCTCAAATATCTGCTTGGATTTTTTTTTAAATTTACCTCTGAGAGAGAGACAGAGAGTTGGGGAGGGCTGGGGATGGAGGGACAGAGGATCTGAAGTGGACTCTGCACTGACAGCAGAGAGCCTGATTCGGGGCTCGAACCCATGAGCCGTGAGATCATGACCTGAACTGAAGGCAGACGCTTAACCAACTGAGCCACCCAGATGCCTCTATCTGTCTGGATTCTTAAGGCCTTCAAACCCACAGCCTCTGTCCGAGTTTCAGGTCAGGGGTATCCTCTTTCCTTGCTTGCCCTGGTGGGGGGAAGACTCAGATTTGTATACATTCTTAAAAAAAAAAAAAAAAAAAAAAACCCTTCCCTCCCCTTTGGGCATGAGAATAACATCTGGGGACAGATGTCTCTGGGTCACCTTTGTCGTGGGGCTCGGTTTCCCCCTCCGTGCAATCCAGAGTAGACCCTGACCTCTCCCCAAGGACGACCCCTCCCCCTACTCTTGTTCCCGTTTATGGGCTTTTTTCCACCATGGCAGCTTATTTGCAGCTGTAGGCTTTCAGCCGTGCTCTGCTCTGCTCCTTTCTGCTGCTGTGGAACATTTTCCATGCCACTGGGGAACGTAATTGCTCCTCACATGCATTTTTGAAAGACCTCGGAAACCTCTGCATAAATCAGTAGAAGTTCACTTATGGTTTTAGAATATTCTGGATAATTTATTTGGTGTCAAGGAGCCTGAGCCTGAGCCTTCACCGTTCAACCTGGGCCCTGCAGGGTTCCACTGCATTTCCCTTGCATGTTTGTTTTGGTTTGCCCTGAAATGCTAGCCAGCCACAAGGAGACCTTTACCATTATTCCAAATAGATTTTTCCCCTTTCTAATGACATACTCTTTGGAGGTTTGACACTGAGCCAGCGCTTCTTCCCCTTTTAAAAAACCAACAGCTAATCCAGAGCTCTCTTCCTTCCAAGCCGTGCAGGCTGCGGCTCTCAGATTTCAGCCTGTCCTTCCTGAGAGTTTGAATAGCAGGGCCAGCATGCAGACCTCCTTCCAATGACTTCCTGCCGTCTTCACGCTGGCCAGGGCGGGCAGCATCCAGAAAAGCGACCCAGATTATGGCGACACAGTTGGAAAATAGCATCTGGTCCCCACAGTCTGCAGATCAGGCATGCTTGACATTCTCGGTCCTGTCCTACCAGAAATGCCTGGAGAAAGATGGCGCTGACATTTTTAGCAATTTGCACAATGTCTATCCCCCTAGGCTTTTTTTTTTTTTTTTTTTTTTTACATCCTTCCTGGCTATGGACTGAGGTTCAGATGTTCAGTGTTCCCTGCTTTTTGCTCTCTCAGTATTCCCACTCCCCCAAATCATGTGCTCAAGCCCTAAACTCCTGTCCTCAGAGGACAATCAGACTGACACCTTTAGTGTTTGTGCTTGATTTTATGGCCTCGTGATCTTGTGCCCTTTGGGGTTCAAAGGTCACATCAGGCAGCAGGCAGGGAGGTTTTTGATGTAACCTCTGAACCCCAGAAAACAAAAGGACAGGGGCCCACAGAGACAATCCATCTAAAAATGGTCATATAAAGAATGCAACTCAATCAGCCCAGAGCATGCAAATTACCCAACATTTTTATGGAGCACCCGGCTAAATTCAAACTTCGAGTCAGAAGAAGGGACACAAACCCCATGATCCCAATACATAAATCAAAGCTTGAGAAAAGCAAAGAAATGAGTTTACAACCAATTCAGAATGGAAGGATTTGCAAGATGTGATTTATAAATTGTTTTCCTCCCCCACCCCCACCTCGGTCCACACAGAAGCGCGTGCGCGCGCGCACACACACACACACAAACACACACACACACACACACACACACACACTCTGGTCATTACAATGCAACTATCTGAAAATCAAGCATTTTCTTTTCTGAAGGTTTGCCCAGTGCTAAGCTGGACAAATGAGAGACCCGTCAAAGGCCAAGTGCTCTCTCCTCGGCCACTGGAACCATCCTCAGAAACAGGCTGAAAGTCAGTAGAGCAGGCAACTGATAAGATGAGGCCTTGTCACATTCTGTAGAACAGATGTCACCTCCTGTACTATACAGATTGTCCTTCAACAGCCCTTAATACCTGCACACATGCCCCCAGGCAAAGGTCAGACTCATTTTTGAATTGCTGAAATATCCTCTTCACCTGGTGAGGTGGTTAAGCAGGGGATACTCCTGGTTTCACGACTATTAAAGTTTTATTTCTCTAAAAAATAAATACCTAAGTGTGTGTATCTAGCTTGGCAGGTAAGATGCTGATCCTGGGAAAGAGATCTTTAGAACTTTGCCAAATAAGTCTGTATGAGCAAAAGTTGTGTTCAGATACCAGGCCTTGGGGAGAAAAGAAATAGATATGCCTTACCCTTTTACTTCTTTTTTTTTAAGTGTATTTATTTATTTTGAGAGAGATGGAGACAGCGTAAGTAGGGGAGGGGCAGAGAGAGAGGTGAAAGAGAATCCCAAACACTCTGCACTGCCAGCATGGAACCCGATGTGGGGCTTGAACTCACGAAATCGTGAGATCATGACCTGAGCCGAAACCAAGAGCCGGTCGCTTAAGTAGCTGAGCCACCCAGGCGCCCCTTTTTCAATTAATTTTTATTTATTTTTGAAAGAAGAGAGCATGAGTGGGGGGAGGGCAGAGAGGGAGAGAGAGAATCCCAACCAGGCTCTGTGCCGTCTTCAAGGAGTCCAACTCGGGGCTCGATCCCATGAACCTTAAGATCATGACCTTGAGCCAGAGTCAAGAGTTGGACGCTTAACTGACTGAGCCACCCAGGTCCTCCTGTGCCCTACCCTTATATTTTTATTATTTTTTAATAATAATTTATTGTCAAGTTGGCTAACATACAATATGTATACTGAGCTCTTGGTTTTGGGGTAGATTCCCATGATTCATCGCTTACATGCAACACCCATTGCTCATCCCAACAAGTGCCCTATGTGCCTTACCCTTTTAAATGAAGGCTTGTTTGCAAATAAAATACGTGTCCCCTTCTACAGCAAATGTGAGAAAGTTGCAGGAGCCTCCAGATTCCTGTTCCAGATCTTCCATTTGGAAGAATTTCTCTCTGCTCTGTCTCATCTAGGCTCCTCTTTTTCTTTTAACTTTGCATTAGACTGTAATTTCCCTGGGAGGAATGAATATATTTTTAACTATAACTGAACAGTAGCACAACAGTGTTCGATGAAAATGTGTCCTAGGGGCACCTGGGTGGCTCAGTCGGTTAAGCGTCCAGCTCTTCATCTCGGCTCACATCATGATCTCGTGGTTCATGGGATTGAGTGTCGAGTCAGGCTCTGCATTGGCAGCACAGAGCCTGCTTGGGGTTCTGTTTCTCCCTCTCTCTCTGCCCTTCCCCCATTTGTGCACACACACTCTCTCTCTTAAAATAAATAAACTTTAAAAAAAAATGTGTCCTACACAGTGGAACCCCAAAGCAATGTCAGATGAAATAAGAATCCCAGAAAGAGGGGCGCCTGGGTGGCTCGTCAGTTAAGCGTCCGACTTCAGCTCAGGTCATGATCTCACGGTCCGTGAGTTCGAGCCCCGCGTCGGGCTCTGTGCTGACAGCTCAGAGCCTGGAGCCTGTTTCAGATTCTGTGTCTCCCTCTCTCTGTGCTCCTCCCCTGTTCATGCTCTGTCTCTCTCTGTCTCAAAAATAAATAAACGTTAAAAAAAAAAAATTAAAAAAAAAAAAAAAAAGAATCCCAGAAAGAACTCTAGAAAGGAAGAGTCCTGGTCCCCCAGTTGGACGACCTCACACAGGCCACCTCCCCTCTCTGAGCTTCAATTTCTCCACCTGTAAATTCAAAGCATGCTTCTGATTTTCCACGGCATGCCCTGCACAGGCCCTGCGAAGGAGCCTGGACAGCACGATGTCTCTGGTTCTGGAAAGTCTCCTCTGGACACAGGAGAACGGACTAAAACCGCTGTTTCTCTAACCCTATTCTCCAACTCAGGGCTTCCACAAATTGTTTCCTTTCCAGGAGAAGTGAAATACAGCCCACCAAAACCATGTTTCCAGTGACAACCGAGCAGCAAATATTATTTTTAAATGTGCTGCAAAATTCTCCTGTGCTATTTTGGAAACCCAGCCCCAGGAGTACACATGAGCTACACTGAAGCTCAGAGTTCTCTTGGACAGCTTCTGCCAGACCAAGGGCTCGAGGCTGCTGTGGCTGAAAAAGCCAGGAGTCACTGTTAGATCGCACAGACACTCGGACACTTTATACATTCCTTAGGGGCCCACCAGAGGTCACAGGGCTAGTCAGGAACAGTCAGACTTGAAGCCTGGGTTCCTCCATTCCCAGCCCATAATAATGCTATGATAGCGAAGGATTCCTCCCACCCGGAGCGTTTACTTCTTACATATCACGTTGGCTCTCTCCACAGAAATGTTACTCTCCTGGTCTTAGAGATGAGGAACCAGAGTCCTGAGAGGTTTGATTCCTTGCTCAGGTCTCATCCGGGGAACCAGGGTTGGGTTCCAGGTTCTACTGGATTCCAGGCCTGTGCTTGGAACACCCACCTCAGCCCTGAGACCCCATTTCCATGCTCTGACCATACGGTGCTGCCTCATAAGTGGGAGACGTGAAGCTAGCAGGTCCTAAGGAGTGTGGAGGAGTGCTTTCTGGGAAAGGCAAGAAGAGGGTGTGTGGGGGGCTTAATGGTGTCCCCCAGAAAGACATCAACGTGTCTTTCCGGCACCTGTGATATGAGCTATTTTGGGAAAAGAGTCTTTGCAGATACAATCAAGGATCTCAAGGTGATCCGGGTGGGCCCTAAATCCAATGACAAGTGTTCTTACAAGTGACAGAAGAGAAGACACAGGAGAAGTCTGCGTGAGGCCAAGGCAGAGATTGAAGTGACACAGAGACAAGCCAAGGAACACCTGGTGCCACTGGAAGCTGGAAAAGGCAAGGAACGTTCTCCCCAGAGCCGGTGGAAGGAGCCTGGCCTTCCCGACACCTTGATTTTGGATTTCCAGCCTTCAGAACTGTGAGAGAATAAATTTCTGGGGTTTTTTTGTTTTTGTTTTTTTTTAAGCCACCCTGTTGGTGGTACTTTGTCACAGCGGCCCCAGGAAATGAAGGGTGGAGTAAGCATTTCCTTTGGGGAGAGCTGCAGGTGTCCTCAGGAAGTGTGGACCCAGAGGGAGCCGCCCCCCACCCACCTGCCTACCGCACCAAAGTTCTTCCCATGAAGGCAGAGTCATTACTTAGGCTTCTGAGGCCCCAGCATTGGCTGCTGTCCACGTGACATCTCCTTCCAGGAAGCAGAAGAGCTAGAAGCGTCTGGTAGGTGAGCGCCAACCCCAGCCCAGGTGTCCTCAGGCTCTTTACCACTGTAAAGCTGCTAATAATGGGGTTTTGGACTATCTCTCCAGGTGCCTTTTGCTTAACGGAACCCAGCTTCTTTCTCTTAGCAAGACGTCGCAACTGAACCCAGCCACCTTCCAGCCTGAGTCAAAAATCTTAGGTTTCCAAATTAGCCCAGGAGGGCGTGTTGTTAGAGAAAGGGTCTGTGCTTCATTGAAGGTTTCCTTTAGACTCCCATCCCCCCCAAATATATGTGAAATGTACTAGATTTACAACACTTCCGCTGCCGGGCAAAATTTTAGGGACACGCCTATACGCAAAACATGGTCCGCGATGCGGATTGCCTGTTTGTTCCTGACCAACGTGCGCAGGGCAGACGGCTGCACTTCCTGTGAGACAGCCCTGTGACAGAACGCACCACAGGCAGGGCGACACACGCTCCTGATTGCCACTGCTGGACTGAGTCATCCTTCCCTGTGCCCGTAAACCAGAAGGACCCTCCACCCCAAAGGAGGGCCGGTGAGAACAGACAGCACCGTTTAGCCCTTGCGCTGTGCACTGTGGACCCAGAGGCTCATTTGATTGTCACCCCTCAGACCTTATTCCAGTGATTTCCCAACCTTTTTCAGGTGCAACACAGGCCAGACCCTGCTCGGCTGGTACTGTTCTGGGCGGCCAGACGTGACGAGCCTGGGAGGTCAGGCCACCTCAGGCCACACCTGACCACCCCAAGGGCTGATAGACCACTAAGCAGCCAGAACACCAAGAAACCTGCCTGAGCCCAAGAGTCACAAGGCTCTGCCTCACAAAGCTTATTTTTGTATGTATTTAATATTTAATAAACCTAATTTTTTTTTAAATGAGAGAGTTCCAAATCCTTAGAAGCAAATCTAAAGAATTTTGGAAATATTTGAAGATGCCTCCTAAGCAGGTAAAACAAGAGTAGAGGTTTTTTGTTTTTTTTTTTAATTTTTTTTTAATTTTTTTTTTATTTTTGGGACAGAGAGAGACAGAGCATGAACGGGGGAGGGGCAGAGAAAGAGGGAGACACAGAATCGGAAACAGGCTCCAGGCTCCGAGCCATCAGCCCAGAGCCTGACGCGGGGCTCGAACTCATGGACCGCGAGATCGTGACCTGGCTGAAGTCGGACGCTTAACCGACTGCGCCACCCAGGCGCCCCAAGAGTAGAGGTTTTTAAAAAATAGAAGCTTACGCCAAGAGTTTTGATAAAATGAGATCACTGTAATAAAAAATTCTCTGGGATTCTGCTCCCACCTGTGAATCATACCGAGAATGAACCACCTCGCAGTGGACACCATAGTTTGGGGAGTATATAAAAGCCCCATTTTCCTCCCCTCTCACAAACTTCAGGTGCACACACAGGCACACACACAATGAACCAAGAAAGGAAGGAAAAGAGATCAGTAATGAGAGAGCCCACTAATGGATTGGCTTAAGTATAAAACAACATCCCATCACTGTTCTAGAAAATAATCAATCAAGCACTTAATTTTAAACATAAAAGTAAGCTGCCAGGAGACTGTTAATAGATAACCAAATAAATTAACAGTTGTAGGTGGGATTTGAAACCAGGTCAGATTTCCCTCTCCCCCAAGCTCTGAGCCCATGCATATAAAGGGTTTCCCCAGCTTGGCAGCTGATCTCACACTGTTTCAAAGAGAAATCTCCTTTTAGCCAATATCCCCTCTCAGCGGGCTGGTCACTTCAGGGAATTGTCCTTTGTGCGTCTTCCATAAATTTTATAACACCGCTACTTTAAAATATTGATGGGCAACTTGGCCTTGGCCCAGGCCCACAGTGGGTTAGTGTGGACATGAAAACCTTCAGGAGCACAGAAGCAGGAAGGAACACATCCCCCGCAGACCTTTCTTAAAGGGACAATTGTGTAAGTGCGGTGGTTACCTGAGCTGGAGGCCTGCCCGGCTTTGATGGATGGTTCTGCCCTCTGGGAGCCATCTCAGAGGCACACGGGGACAGGAGGGTGTGTGGGACACACACAGGCGATGCTCAGGTACCTGCAGACCCATAAAGGGTAAGTGAAATCCACACATAAGCCCCCAAGTTGTTTTAACCTGAGACTCAAGTTTCTCTCAACATTCAAACTCTTTGCAAAGTTATTGATGAATAAGGATTGGCAGCTTTGTCTCTTCTCCTTATACCCGTGACCTTCTCAGGGCAAGTGACCAAAAGTAAATGCAACAAGGAACATCAAAGGCAGGACTAGAGAATTGATCCCTGATTCCTGGAGGCTCTGTGATTGCTCTGAATTTCTAGGATGATATCCATTCTGCCATCACACTCTCTTCAAAATATCCCCCCGAAAAACAACACAGTAAAAGTCCACCTCCTAGAATAAAGTTACCACTGAGAGCAATAAAGCAATAGTCTGCTAATCAAATGAATAACACAATGATAGCTGTCATTTATTGGGCCTTACACACACATACACACACACACACACACACACACCCCAAGCACTGCACTGTATCAAATATGTTGTGCATGTGATCTCATTGAATCCTTTTTTTTTTTTTAATCTGCAAAAATATCCTTTGATTCAGAAAATAATACTGCTAGGAATTTTTTTCATGGAAGTAATGGAGGCTATGTCCAAAGACTTTGTCTACAAGGATGTTAATCATATTTAAGTAAGAAATTAAAATAGGGGCACCTGGGTGGCTCAGTTGGGTAATCGTCTGACTTCAGCTCAGGTCTTGATCTCATGGTTTGTGGGTTCGAACCCCGCATCAGGCTCTGTTCTGACAGCTCAGAGCCTGGAGCCTGCTTCAGATTCTATGTCTCCCTCTCTCTCTGCCCGTACCCCACTCATGCTCTGCCTTTCTCTCTCTCAAAATAAATAAACATTGAAAATAATTTTTAAAAAAGAAATTAAAATAAAAAGTTCTGGGGCATCTGGGTTGCTCAGTTGGTTGAACGCCTGATTCTGACTCTTGATTTCAGCTCAGGTCAATGATATCACAGTTCATGAGATCGAGCCCCATGTCAGACTCTGCACTGACAGTGTGGGGCCCGCTTGAGATTCTCTCTCTGCCTCTTTCTCTCTCTGCCCCTCTCCCCCCCTTCTCTAAAATTAAAAAAAAAATTAATAAGAAAAAGTTCCAATAATGGAGAGGTAGTAAAAAAAATTACATTATATCCATACAATATAATATTGTGTGGCCATTTAAAACTATGTTGTAGGGATGCCTGGGTGGCTCAGTCAGTTTTAAGCCTCTGACTCTTGGTTTCGGCTCAGGTCATGATCTCACTGTTGGGGAGTTCAAGCCCCAAGATGAGCTCCATGCTGACAGCGTGGAACCTGCTTGGGATTCTCCCTCTCCCTATCTCTCTGCCCCTCTCCTGCTCACTCTCTCTCTCTCTCTCAAAAAAAAAAAAAAAAAGAATTTAAAACTATGTTGTAAAAGATGTATTTAGAAAGAAAATATGTCTAGGAGATAGTATTTGGTAAGCAATAGAAGAATAGGAACACTGAATATTTTTACAAATTTATGGTAGGTAATACATATATATGCACAAAGTATGTGATGAAATTCATCAAAGTATGATTATCGGTGACTTTTTTTCTTCATTTTATTTCTCTTACTTTCTGATTTTTTATAATTTCTTAAAAAGAATTTTTTTTAATATGTATTGTTGAGAGAGAGACAAAGAGTGCGAGTGGGGGAGAGGCAGAGAGAGGGAGACACAGAATCCAAAGCAGGCTCCAGGCTCTGAGCTGGAGCCCCAGGTGGGGCTGGAATTCACAAACTGTGAGATCATGACCTGAGCTGAAGTTGGATGCTTAACTGTCTGAGCACCCACCAGGTGCCGCCCCCCCCCCTAATTTTTTATAATTTCTAGTAAGAAAAATATTTTTTAGAGAAAGAGACAACAAGCAGGGAAGAGGGGCAGACAGGGAGTGGGGGGGAGGGGGAGACAGAGAGAATGAATGAATGAATGAATGAATGGGAATCTTGGGCAGGGCTTAAGCAGGACTCCATCCCAGGAGCCTGGAATCAAGGAACCTGAGCCGAAATCAAGAGTTAGAACCTCAACCGACTGAGCCAACCAGGCACCCCAAGAAAATTATTTTTTTTAATTATGGCCCGGTACTATGCCCAAATATTCATAGATGTTAATAAGCTTAATAATAGCCCATTACACATACAAAGCCCTCTCTAGTCTATGATGTAGATTTGCCACATCATCTCAGCTGACCCTCAGGGCAACATTCTCAGGTAGTCAGAGAAGATGTTTTGGAATTCCGGAGATTTTGAAACACACACACAAAAATGAAAGAGAAAGGTACCAAGAAGCCAGGGCCCATCCTCAGCTCTCGGGCAGGCAGCACCCAGGCCTGTGTGGAGCCTGTGCTGGCTGCCCCTGGCCACGGCCCACAGGCCCTTCCCTCCAAGCCCTCCGCGACCACTGAGGGGAGCCCTGTGCCATCGGCTGCATCTGGGGCTCTCAAAGCCGTCCGCCGCCTACCTCCTTGGATCCCCCCCAACCACCACCCGCTGCCCCCCAGGACTCAGGTTCTCCAGGATTCCGCTCTGCTCAGGCCAGGAAGGGAGGGGGCGGGGCAACATTCCAGAACACCCGCGAAGCAAAATCTCTGACCCGGATGAGAGCAGTGCCACAGAGCTGGCTCCTACCCGCTTAGGAAAGCCAGTCGTTGGCGTCTCTTCCCGTGCCTGCCATCAGTGACATCACACAGGTAGCCCGGGATCTGCGGTGGTGGGAGTATTTACACGACCGGAAGCGTCAAACAGTGTAAATCAGGGCTTTTTTTTTTTTGTCCTCGCAGAGAGCCAGGAGTTGCACCGTCACCAGCCCAGCACTGCAGGCTCTCAGAAGTAGAAATGCACGCACTGCAGTCAAGTCCAGCATCCCAGACCCCTGCTTTAAACAGGATCACACCTGCTTCCACCAAAGCAGGACGTGAACGCTCTTTTGAAATGGTGACGCATTATTCAGAGAACCGGTTCCATATTCCCAACGCCTTGCCCATCTGCCTCCTCTCCACTCACCTTGCGGCCACTTAAGTTTGCTGTGGCTCCTTCAAAGTCCAAGCAAGGCCATCTAGCGCACTTTTATTTCTAAACTTCACGGTTGAAACCAGCAGAGTGGCCAGCTCCCCGAGAGGGCGCCGGGTCTGGGTCAGATGGCTCCTGGGTCCTGGTCCCTGAGACTTCCCTCGGGGCGGCCCTCTGGGGGACCCGGCGGCTTGTCGGCCAAGGCTCTGTCTCCAGGTCCCCGGGCCCCCTCCCCTGCGTGAACAATGTCTGCTCTTTCTGCGCTTGTGGACAACCCGGCTGGAAGTGAGGCCTGGGCAGGAGACCCCGCGGTCCAGATGGTGCTAAGGCGGACAGAAGTAACAGGCAGGGACATCCCCAGGCGCAGGTCGTTAGTCTGGGCGGGGAGGTGGGGGGGGATCCATTTAAATCTCTTTGAGAAGTGGCCGCAACCGAGCCGCCCCAGGCCCTCGGAACGCTACATCACGTTTTGCAGCCGCAGTCAGGGGTGTGCGCGTGTTCTCGAGGAGTCCGGAAGGGAAGGCGTTCCTTACTGCGGTCTAGCGCCACCACGGCCCATCCGTGTACTTGGCCTTGAGGGGGATACGGGAGGGATCAGGAGGAAAACCTTGAAGCTCTCCCTAGCTCCAGAGGATCAAGGGGATTGCGGCAAAGGTTCACACGGGGCCGGGAACAAAAGAAAGCATCTCAGAAGCACAGAAGGGTGAAGTGGCTGCAGGTTGTCTCTATTCCGGTCAAGTTCTGAGGCACAGGAAGAGGTTAGAATTCACCGCTTGCCGCAGTTTTCTCTCTTCTGCCCCAGACTTGACATAAGAAAGACACAAACAAAAGAAAATGCTTGTCTGCAGAGCCCAGCCCTAAGACCACTTTCCTTCGGGAAAAAGCGGACCCATGAGGATCTGATGGTCATCCTGGGGCGAGGCCACCGGGCGGCTGTCGGGGGGGCCAGCTCAGCACAGAGGTGCGCCACCTCGTTGTCTGTGGCCGTCACGGACATCATGAGGCTCGGCCTCCCCGAGGAATGGACGTGAAGCAACGAGCAAGCACTGTCACTAAACAGGAGCAGGCGCTCAGGGAGCCGCTGCCGGTCTTAAGGAAGATCCTGTTCCCCGAACAAGTGCCAGCTGCGGCGTGGGGTCCTCACTCGAGACCATTCTCTGGGGCCCAGTGAGGCGAGAGGCAGAACGAAGGCCTCCTCGTTAGGCCCCATCCGGGCCTCTGGCCGGAACTGATCGGGAGAGTCACACGTGCACGGTTCAGGGGTTTTGTGAGCACGACAGGCTCATGGGGGTTTTGCCGGAGAGGATTGGAATCTTACTAAAAAGATTGAAATACCTACTCACCACGGGGTGGCCTCCACTCTGAATAGACAGTGATCGAGAGACTTGCCTCCGTATGTAGCGAATCTGAAGAACAACCCCAGTATGCAGTCCACATGTACCATTTCCAGGATTCCAGAAAATTCCCCCTTAGGCACCAGTGTGGTAAACAGTCCCCAACCAGCTCTCGGAAAAAAACAACCGATGCATCTGTGTGTGGAGTGTGTGTTTATTGTACATTTTACCAGTACAAAAGAAGACACACTTTATACAAATAATAATCAAATACACAATACTCTTTAAACTCCATATAGCCAATTGATCCTCAAAGAAATCCTTTGTTGATTTTTACCAAGCTCTTGCATCTGTAGCCAGTCTATGGTTGCAGTGGGTCAACAAGTATAGTTCTGACATGAATGTTGATTTTTTTTTAATGAGTAATACAAATGTCAAACAACTCCTCTGGGTGTCGAAACTTCACTTGGATACATTGGATAATAGTTTTCAAATAATGGAAGACTATTTCAGGTCTTTGTGCTATTTGCAATGTAAAGGCTATAGATGACAACTTATATCGGCATTATTAATATTTTTTCCATCACTTTCTTAAGTCTAGATAATCAACAAAACAATGAGTCAAGTCCCAACGTACAGTATTTGCTGATTTCTACAGTGTAAATAGCCCTATCACAGCCAAGGGCAAGCTGCCATGATGTCACCGAACCGACTTGGAAAGAGAGGCACAGTAACACATCATTCTGTGGTATTTCCAACCTACAGGCACGATAAACGTAAGTCACTGCTACAACAAACATAAGAAAATGTAGTAAAATAATTGAGAAGTGATGAATTTTGAGTATTTGTTACTTTGCTTTTTGACAGAATTTATTCTCAGCATAAAATCTATTATTCCTTAAAATGTCAAGAAAGTAAAGCTTTGACCAGAAGGAGGAAAGTGGGCCTGTGTGCTCCCATCTCAGGAACAGGAGGCCGAGTGTATGCTGGGAACGTCAGAGTGACAGCTATCAAGAGACCAGAAACAGGACCCGATTCCTGTCCCAGGGCTTATAACAAAGGCTCCAACCAGGCTTTTTTCCAAAAATGTTTTTAATTCCGACATCCATCTTAATGGCTTACGGTAGCCTAATTTAGCCAGTAGTTTGTTATACTAAAAATGGAAGCTAATGATTTCAGCTAAAAACAACTAAGTCAGTGCCATCAAAGTATATTGTAAGAAACTGATTATCACAGGCTGCATTTGTTGTCCCTTCCTTCTCCCCACAGAAAGGCTTAATAAGATTCCCACAGCAAGAGCAAAAGGCTTACTTCCTCCCCTGGGACCCACAGTTATGCATGTGTTCTCTAGAGGGCATCTACCCCCCAACCCCACCCCCGGGCCACCCCGCCAAGAGCTCTTCAAAGACTCATCTCATGCAGGGAGCAGTGGTCCCACTAAAGAGTATCACCTGCTACTACAGGTCATATTAGTGTCGTCCGGCAAATATTGATGACATCACCCTATTTCTCTTCAGTACCCACCAGTACTCAGCTCGGGGCGATATAGCTCAGCACACTTTATCCTTTCCAAAATACTAGATTTTGAAAAGAGGCGCAACTTTTAAGAAAGAGCAGATAATAGTCATACCACTTAACTGTCCATCTGGAAGAAATCCAGCCCAAAAAAGAAGGGGGGCACGCCTGGGTGCTTCACTTGATTAAGCGTCTGACTCTTGATTTCGGCTCAGGTCATGATCTCACAGTCATGAAATCAAGCCCCGAGTTGGGCTCTGCCCTGGATCTGGAGCCTTCTTAAAATTCTCTCTCTCCTTCTCCCTCTGCCCCTCTCCCCCACTCACTCACACACATGCTCGCTCCCTCTCTCTCTCTCTCTCTCAAAAAAAAAAAATGTTTTCAGGTGCCACTGTTGGAATTAACCAGGAATTCTGATTAGGTAAGCACATTCAACACAATTATGACATGATTACCTATTTTAACTGGCAACAATTCAAACATAATGCAGATTTCTTGATTCAGATTCAATCCATTTGCTGTATATACTCTGAAACCTCATGATGCTAGTTTCCATAAAATGAAATGTGTCACAAAAAGCCACCTGGACTGGGAAATTACTGAAGGGACTTGTTACAAAGGGATCTCAGTTATTAGGCAATTAGGACAAAACTCCTGAGAATATTTACAAAGCCCTCCTGGGGCATGACCTTGATGAAATGTCTTTAATTTTATAATTTTTGGAAATGATGAAAGGAACGGTTAGCTTTTGTCTTCCTCTGAGGATTCTCCATTTTGCTATTGAGACTGCTAAACTGAATGATTTTAGTTCAGGGCACTAGTATTAGCAGCTTAGAATTTTCTTTTCCAGCTTGTGACATCTCAACAAATTTCCTAGTTCCATCTAGTGTTGGGAGGCATGTTCCTGTGCCATCTTCAGGATTCTGACGGAAGGGGTTTCTCAGGCTAGGTTAAGAGCTTAGAGACAAGGTACTAAAACAGATGCGTTCCGTGGCCCGTGGCTTATGCACCTGCACCGGCACATGCGCACACTTCCGTTGAGATCTGTCTATGGCCGCCATCTTTAATTGACGCCCTCCGGCTGTAGCTATACAAGCTGGCCCCTTCTCCCAGGCCCACGCACCCCCAGAATGGAGGCCTGAACACAGCAGAGTTCTAGGACTGAGACCCATGTTCCTATATTTTGGGACCAGTGCAACTCTTACCGCTGCCCCTACTCACTGGTGTGGGCTCACCTCATGGCTTAATAACATTTTATTATTTTATTTATTTATTTTGAGAGAGCCAGAGATGGCGTGAGCGGGGGTGCAGAGAGAAAGGGAGAGAGAGAATCCCAAGCAGGCTCTGCACTGTCAGCGCAGAGACCAACAGCGGTGGGGGGTGGGGGTGGGGGTGGGGGTGGGGAATGGGTAATTCAAACCCACAAACTGTGAAATCATAACCTGAGCTGAAACCAAGAGTTGGAGGCTTAACTGACTGAGCCACCCAGGTGCCCCATTTAATAACGTATTTTAGATAAACACACTGGCATCTGACTGAGCAACCAACCTCTCTTACATACCTTAGAGTCTCTTGGATTAAATACCCAATTTATGAGAACAGATAGCCGAGGGGGGAAAAAATGCAACATTTTATTCCAGGGAACTCATCCCACCAAATTAGTGTATCAAAAAGAAATCAAGAGAAAAAAAAAAAAACTTTTTTTTTTTTTTTTTTTTTGAAAACACCTATTTTCAAGATCAGCTGAACATGTAAATGACCTAATATGACTTTAGGATTGTGGATACAACGTATCTTCTGAGAGGCTTAATTTGGGCAACTTGGAGCAGAAAACCCACTTTCTCTTCATATCTAGATAGCCATCATTGTCTACATAATCCCAGTCACAAAGAAAAATTTAATGGAATCCTAGAGAAATGTTACATTCTGTTCATGGATTTACTGAGCAAGGATGTGTACTCTGAGGTACTATCAGGAAGTCGTGAGTAGTTACTATTTAGTCAGCACCAAAAAGTCACCGGTACACATATTTTTAAGTGGGCTCCCACTTCCCATGTGGGGCTTGAACTCATGACCCTGAGAACAAGCGCTGAATGCTCTACCAACTGAGTCACCCAGGTGCCCCCCCCCCCCACATCACTGATACACATTTAAAGGGCTTTTAATGTTGAGTTTCATTTCTCCAGATATGAAGTAAATATTCTTTGAATGCAAACATTTCTTTTAATTTAAAAAAGGCAAGTAGTTCCAGAATGCATATCCTTTAGAAGAGTTCCTTCCTTCTGTGCTATCCATACAGGGAGCTGGGCCTTACAAGCACCCGGGCCAAGCTGAACCGGCTCAGCGTCACAGCCCCTGCAAGTTTCCTGTACAGGCTGATTCATCAGTTAAAGCCAGGTCTGCCTGGCTGCCAGCAGCTCACTGCTAATTACCAGGGCAAACGTGTATATTTCAAAGTTGGCAAATAGGATAACCCTTCTCAAAGGCTATTAGCTCTGCCAGGAGCAATCGTTGATTTTGTCCTACTAAATGCTCCCCTTGAGTATGATCCTCGCCCATCTTTGGTTAAGAACAGTCAAAGGTAACACTCCTCAGGACAACAAATGCCCTGGGCAGTGATCCCAATAACTCGCCTTTGTCTGTCACTACAAAGGCCGGGCTGGTCTCCCTCAGAATCAAGGATATTATTCCAGACAGCCCAGTCACTGTTGATTCAGAAGCTTCCTTAGCAAACGAGGGGTTTCAGATACCCTAGCAAGAGCTCCTGAGCTGCAGTTTTCTGTAACATCTCCATAATAATATGTATTTGGCTGAAGCAGGCCCTCCGCATGACTGAAGCACGGGGAATGGCTGCAAGCCTAACCCACCTTCACTAACCCAGAGAATTGCCTTCACTGTGGGACTCAGTCTACCTTGAAACTAATCCCCCAAGAGCTCACAGAAACAGCCAACTATCTCCGCCTTGTACCTTTCTCTGGAAACACAATCTACCAATAGGAAAACCAATTTGGAAAAAAAAAAAAAAAAAAAAGCACATTACTCAAATTTCATAGCTGTTATCAGAGTGGGAAAATTATGAACTAAAATGGATGGCATATTTCTTTCCTTGTATTACAAACTAAATTCCTCCTATTTAATAAGTTTGATTATTAATGAACTTGCATTAGTTTTGATTTAACAGAGAGCATGAATCAAATAGTTAACACCTTAATGATGTGATAATATTTATTAGCACAGTAAATCCTGAATATAGGAGATCTATGATTCTTCTAATACTTCCACTTTATGAACTGGCTTTAAAAACATCAAAGACATGCTCTTTTGAAGAACAAAGTTTTCGAGCTTGGACGAAAGAGAAGGTAATCATTACAAATTCATTACGGATCCATCAGAGATTTTTTAATCCATTTAAATCCAAGTAAAGGAGATCAGATTCTGATCTTACATTATTTCTACATTTTTAGAACAACTTTTCACTCACAAATTCAAGGTTACAATGGCATTAAAAATATCCACAGGAAAAGACTGGCATGAGATAGAAGAATATGATTAATTGCTGTTGCATTAGAGTGATTTTTTTCCCTCTATTTTTCAAATTTCCAAGAGCAGGGTCACATCATTTTCATGGTAAAAATTATAAATTAAGAAAGAATTCAAGATTACAAAACAGCCGACTTTATAAAGTAATTCTTCAAACAAACGGGCAGAAAGAAGGCATTCAAGCAAAATAAAGAAGATGCTCCATGTAAAGTTTCACCAGGTTCTGGGACAGCTTTAGAGATGAAGCCCATTGTTAGTATTTCCCGGCATCACAGTCCTTGGGGACGGGAAGCAGTGAGAGCCCCCTTTCCTGTGACACTGCAGATCCTCACCAGGCAAGTATGACCCATGCTGGATTTCTACAGGTTTATTAGCCTTGTGTGCCTGGGGAATCTTAACGCACTTTTGGAATCTGTACTCGATTTGGTTTTATGGTGAGAAAAGTGAGGTTCACACGTAAGTACCACAATGACCAGTTAATGGGGACATCACCATTAATTGCTGAAAAAGCAGCCATTATAGGTGACCATCCTGCCTCATTACTGGCCTTCTGTAACCCATGGGCTTAGAGAAAGATTAGGTAACAGTTCCTTTTCAAATTATATTTCCTTCAGTCAAGTCTGTTCACTTAAAAAACAAGACAACTATATGCACAAGACTGTAAACAGATCTCATTCACACTGACAGCCCACAGAGGGGACTCTCCATTAATCACCCATGCAGGTTTTTTGACCAATAAACCCCAAATCGGTATTTAAAATATGTGTGCATCTATTAAGATAAATTTTTAAAACTTAGTTTTTAAATAGCCCAGTGGACATTCCAAACCGGTAACTTTACCCAGGGAGGGGGGATATAAATGCTTCCTGTATTAGTATATAAAAATAGAAAACCCCAATAAGGATTTCAGACTCTGTTCCTCAAGAAATCACACAATTTGTGCCCAAAGGCGGTACAGATACCAATGTAACTTTCTTCCCTGATCTCTGAATACATCTCCTCCACAATGGAGGTATCTGGGGGTTGGGCATTTGCCTAATCCCACGGGGTCCTCTGGCTGGGGTCACAGCTGCTGGCTGGTGAAGAAGGATTTAGTCTCCCTGCAGACAGGATTTACACAGAGCGGACAACTCAGAGTCAACTGCTTGGAGCACAGCTCGTTTGACTGGATGTGTGACAGCACCAAATCGGCCAGGGCCTGGAAGACGGGCGACAAGAAGCAAAGATTCCTCAGAAGCATCAAGTCTGCTCTCTCCCCACGCGTCTCCCTCCCCCTCCCATCTGCCCAGATAATCACTATGGCTGGGGGTTTCTTTTCGTCTGAGTTATGGCTACTTTGAACTGGATTCTATAATATCTTCGTTTCCTAAGGATCCTCGGCTTAGACAAAAGTTAAGATAGAGATTTTAGAGAAGAAAATCCTCTTACCCCACCTGCTAAATCTGGTCTCTGAAAGGCAGATCTTAAATCAGACATAGTTATAGTTGGGTAGAAAATAAGAAAATCGGGGTTATCTAAATGAAAAAGGAGCAAGAGCATAAGGAATTCGATTTTATTTTTGTAATTAATTGGAACTCAAAATGTTCTAATATGTGAGAAAACCAATATTCTGTAAGAGCTTCTCAGAGGATTACTCTCCGATATGTTCTACGAAAATGGTTGCAACAGTATAGATACCTTGGAGAACAATGGATTTCCATTAAGAGACTCTGCTCTTCTGATGTTTTCAACTCCACACTGAATCAAATGAGAAAAAGAGGGAAAACCACATACACATTTTATTTTCCTTTTTTTTTTTTTTTTAAAGAAACCGCTACAGACATAGTAAGTAAACAGACATAGATACATACACAACTTAAAGTCTTACTTCCAAAGTGGTCCCAGACTGCTCAGAAATGAAAACAGCCACGGGACCAGACACAGATGTTGATTTTCACCTCTGTTATCATAAAATTGCTCTCAGTTTCTATTCCTTCCCCCACCCTATTACCTTCCCAGAAGTGCTTAGTTTCCAAACCGTTTTCGAGGCTATATTTGACAGAATTCTCAAGTCATTCAAATCTGCTTACCATTCTTTTTTTTAATCTACCTTTCTAATGCGTACTTTTACAGACTCTACCTAAGCAGAATGTTGCTTTAATTAAATAAATCTTTATGCCTGTTTTGATTCCAATTGCCAAAAGAGGTAAATTAATTTAATGTCTGGTGAACCTAGATGGGATCCAATGCAGAGTTGGGTTTTTAAATATATTCTTACACAGAAAAATCCAAAATAAAACCTGAGGACTGTTTCACTATCATCCTTGCTTCCCTCCCCCAAAATACCCAGTTGATTATCCCCCAAATAATTAAGAAACATCTAATTATTGTTCACTCAGGTAGTCAAAATCTTCTTTCTAAAATGCAGATGGCTTTTCTGTTGCTTTATCGTTTAAGTGAACTTCAACTGACAAGGGAAAATGGTGAGATCAGCAAACACATGGTTCTCAACTTAAAAAGAGACTGTATTCTAAAACTTCATGTAGAGGGGCGCCTGGGTGGCTCAGTCGGTTAAGCGTCCGACTTCAGCTCAGGTCACGATCTTGCGGTCCGTGCGTTCGAGCCCCACATCGGGCTCTGGGCTGATGGCTGGGAGCCTGGAGCCTGCTTCCGATTCTGTGTCTCCCTCTCTCTCTGCCCCTGCCCCATTCATGCTCTCTCTGTCTCAAAAATAAATAAAACGTTGAAAAAAAAATTTTTTTTTAAACTTCATGTAGAAGTCAGTAACTGCAGGATAACCAATACTGGCAGTGGTCTTTAACACTGTTCATGCAACAGTTACAGGATACAACTCTGTAGGGCAACCCAGTAAAATATCTACCACCATTTAAATTCCATTTCTAGGAATTTTATCTAAGAAAATAATTGGAAAAGTAAAAAGGAAATGATGTTTATTACAGAGCAGTTTAGGAAAATACAAAGTTGGAAACATACTGATGCATACTGATCAAGGATTTGTTAAAAATAATTATACAGATCTAACTACATTTATTGACTTGGGTCTGTAACATATTTTTAAGAAAAAAAAAGATTACAAAACAGTATGAATAAAATACCATTTTTGTTAAACATGTAGGAGAATACCATTTTTCTTAAAGTACACATACATTTAGAGAAAAAAGGGGACTTAATTTTATTAAAATACTAACTTACTATCTCTCAGGGGTAAGATTCTGAGTGAGCTCTACTCTCAATGTGATGCTCCTCTAAATTGTCTGGGTTCTTTATTATTTTTATTATCGATAAGCAGTAATTTCATCTTGGGGGAAAAATTCAAACTACTTTTTAAAGAAAGTTGTTTAAAATTTTTTTTTAATGTTTATTTATTTTTGACAGAGAGAGGCAGAGCATGAACGGGGGAGGGGCAGGGAGAGAGGGAGACACAGAACCCGAAGCAGGCTCCAGGCTCTGAGCTGTCAGCACAGAGCCTGACGCGGGGCTTGAACTCATGGACCGTGAGATCATGACCTAAGCCGAAGTCGGACGCTTAACCGACTGAGCCACCCAGGCGCCCCTAAAGAAAGTTGTTTTAAACACAGCATATTCTCCCATCAAAACAATGACGTAAACTGTAGCTAGATGGTCTTCTTTATTCTATGGATAATCTATTCATCACTAATAATCCATTTGATTACTAAGGAATAATCTCGGTTTAGTAATGTTAACAACTGTGAATTATCATGCAATACAAAAACTTATTTTCCGAACACACTGGTACGAACTATATTTGCACGTAAGTCTCTTTAGGAAGCTCACGACCAGCCAAGGTCACGGTGGGATACAGAAGGCACCATTACATGACGTCCACAGACAATGCTGCAACCACTTTCCCATCATTTCTGTATCAGAACTACTGACACCCTCCAACTTCCTCAACATTTGATGACCAGCGTGCATAAACAGAACCCCGTGGGGTTACGTGCCGGCTAAAGCTCTCTCCAAGCCGCTCGCACCCTGTCCCGTGCGTGCCACCCATTCTCAGTCCCAGAGAGAGTGAGGTAGCCTCTGAGGCCAGGCCTCCATCGAGCACGCATGGGGATGACCAGGGCCGGGAATTCTGGCAGAAGATGGGGCGGCGGGGTGAGGGCTTCTGGGGTCCCAGAGCTTCCACAGTCCCCATAGAAACAATGCTATATACTGGATTCCGGTTTCGGGCCGGCCCCCCGCAATCATGAGATGGGGCAACAGGAAGTTCGTCTCCACTGTGAATGAGAACTCACATCCATCTTACATTATAAGACACTAAGGACGGTAGGCTTTATTTCAATAATCAGATTGATCACAACACGGTAGCAAACGGCTAATTGAGTGTATCAAAGAAGTCAAGGAAATGACAACACACTCTGCTTCAGTGTTCATTCAATGGTCTTCTCCTAAATGACAAAATCCAACAAGAAACCGTGTAAAACCCCAAGTAGAGGGCACTATTAGGCCCAGAGGAATGCTAACACAGTACAATTCTTTTCCTCCAAACTGGTGAGAAGTCCAATTATTCTGTCTTAAGAAAATGTAGCTTTAGTACTTCCAGGTGACATACAGTGTCTCCAACTAGATAAAATGATGTTGCTCCCCGTCACGGCTCGGCACCTGGGTTCACAAAGGCACAAAAGCGCTTCCTCTCTGCTGACGTGGAATTAACTCAATGTGTTCAGACGAACTCAATTTAAATGTTATTTGGAACAATGAGGCCACGGTACAGGCAAACATATCTATCAAAGAACATATTATTTTATCCCTTCAAAATCTTTTTCTAATTCCAGTATGGTTAACATACAGCGTTATATTCGTTTTGGGTTTACAGTACAGTGACTCAACAATTCTATGTGTGCCTCAGTGCTCGTCAAGATGAGCCTGTACTCTTCAGTCCCCTTCCCTTACTTGGCTCACCGCCCACCCACCTGCTCTCCGATAACCACCGGACGGTATTTTTGAATGATGCAATTATATCGTTGCAGAGAAAGTTTCCTTCCAAAACAAATCACAACTTACAAATGGAACCAATAATCACATTTACCTCGTTAGCCAGAACTTGAGAGTACTCGATGTCCAGTTCGTACAGCGTTTCAATGTGATCGCTGGTAAACGCTATCGGGACCAAAAGAATGTTCTTTCTCCCCCTCTCACAAAGCCCTTTGATGGTCTCGTCTGTTTGAGGGCCCAGCCAGGGCATCGGACCAACCTGTGAGAAAGGAGAATGAACACACACAGGGACCCCTTTCTGCCCCGTGTCTGTGACACGCCACAGCCCACCGCCCTGGACGCACACCCGCACGCTGCTGAGAGTGAGGGCCACGCTTGACATTCGCATTAGTGGGTTTTGCTATTTCTCTGTTAAGCTCGAATCCTTCTAGAAGTTGGCATAATATAAATAAATAACAATTTCTGCCATTACAACTAAAAGCAAATAATACATTAAATCAATGAAATTCAACTAGTTGCTTGACTTCCCCTCCATTTGACCTGCCTGCAGAGTTCCTTCTGCTCATGGTGAACCACCAGGTGATAGAACATTCTGCATATGTGAAAGAGCCAAATCTAATCATTTCATAACTAAGTCCTAAAATAGATGTCCTCAGAAAAGCTGACTGTAAACGTATGGAAGCCACCTACCTTGGACTGCCAAACCAGTCGGTAAGGGTTGGAGTAACCCAGCTTATCCATGACTCTCTGCACAGTGGCGCCCACCTCCTGAGGATAGGGATCCCCTCTGTTGACCACCTGCAGCAGAGACACATGGGTGTTCAGTCGCCAACACTGCGAAGGGGTCCAAGAGCCTTGGACTGTGCGGTGTGACCGTGTAAGCCGGGGACCTTCCCCACTGTCTTCTGCACTCAATTGCCAAACTTCCTCGGGTCTATTTCCTCATGGGCCAAAGGAGAACACCGCATTCACTCCTCTCTAAGTAGCTAGGAATATGTCAAATTCTATGTTCTCTGTTATTCGTAGGAGATTGATGTCTAACGAGGGAGGATGGGTCTTTCGGTTTCCCCATCTGGAATACGGAAAGCGGGAATCGAGAATATTGTGTGGACGGCGTCTGGACCTGTGGAATCCACGGCACCAGCTTCACAGAAGGGGCAAATGCTGGTGGAGTAAGACAGAAGAGAGAAGCAGCTCATGGGTTCACACACCAGGCTCCTCGAGAATATGACCTATACCTTCAAATTCCTTTTTTCCCACTTTCCCCACAGCAACGGACTGAAGGCAAATGTTTTGTGCACAGCAAGCGTCTGATAACTGGTCCTGACACAACAGCTTGTTAATACTTTTGAAAATGTTCAATAGGAATTTTATTTTTACTGCTTTAACATTTAGCTGTGTACTGACTCCACAACCCCTTATACTGCTTTATTTAATAATATTTATTATATACTATCTAACTAAATATTATTTATTCCCACAATACTTATTACCTTCTGACATAACATACTATTTTTTTTCTGTAATATGGTTATTATCTGTCCCCCACCCCCACTCTCTGGGGACAAAGATTTTTGTCTATTTTGTTCATTCCCATATCCTACGACAATGGATAGACAGTGGATAAAACAGTACTTAGAATACAGTCGATAGAACAGTGCTCAATAAATACTGTTGAAGTGAAATCTGGATAAACTATTTTATGATATTACCAAAAGTTAGTTAAAAAGCCATTAGCATTAGAAACCTAAATGCAGAATGAATGAGGGAAATATAAAGTCGCCATTAGAACAACATAGAAATAATCACTATAGGCAAGATCTATTGAAGGATGCTAAAATTAGTGAGCAAAGGTCTAGGAAAAAGAAAGCATTTGCCTAGTCTCAAATTATCTCACCTAAGATATTTTAAATTACAGAGAGAAAAAGAGTAACTTTACTATGTACAAACCCAGCAGGTACCAAGTCAGACAAAAGGCCAAGGATCACATCACCAGTAGTAAGACGTGTTATTATCATGTGCCCAAATACAATGCACTGAGAAGGACCAATCAGCATGGAGTGTTCTTCCCCGTACTACATAACCTCAACCTAATCGTGAGAAAATGCCAGACGTGGGAATGCAAGCTAGTGCAGCCACTCCGGAAAACAGTATGGAGGTTCCTCAAAAAACCAAAAATAGAACTACCCTACGACCCAGCAATCGCACTACTAGGCATTTATCCACGGGATTCAGGTGTGCTGTTTCGAAGGGACACATGCACCCCCATGTTTATAGCAGCACTATCGACAATAGCCAAAGTATGGAAAGAGCCCAAATGTCCATCGATGATGAGTGGATAAAGAAGATGTGGGATATATATACAATGGAGTATTACTCGGCAATCAAAAAGAATGAAATCTTGCCATTTGCAACTAAGTGCTTGGAACTAGAGGGTATTATGCTAAGTGAAATTAGTCAGAGAAAGACAAAAATCTCATATGAGGACTTTAAGATACAAAACAGATGAACACAAGGGAATGGAAGCAAAAATAATATAAAAACAGGAAGGGGGACAGAAACATAAGAGACTTAAATATGGAGAATAAACAGAGGGCTACTGGAGGGGTTTGGGGGGGGATGGGCTAAATGGGGAAGGGGCACTAAGGAATCTACTCCTGAAATCATTGTTGCACTATATGCTAACTAATTTGGATGTAAATTATAAAAAAAAAAAAAATAAAAAAAAAAAAAAAAAAAAAAGAAAATGCCAGACATATCCAGATGCAAAATAACTGACATTCCACGAAGTCACTCTTCAAAAATATCAAGGTCACAAAAGACAAGAAAAGCGTGAAGACTGTCAGGGACTGGGGGCTCCCGAGGAGACATAACAACGTGACACGATGCTGAAGCCTGAGAAAGCCTGGCCCCTGGCTCACAGCAGTGCACCGCCGTTAGGGTCCCAGTCTGGGTCACCGAACTGCGGTTGTGCAGATGCTGGCATGAGGAGACGCAAAGGGAAGGGTGTATGTGTGTGTATATGTATGCATATATGTATATACGTGTGTGTATATGTATATATATATATGTCTATAAATATACCCATGAACCCTCTGTACTATTTTTCAACTTTTCTGTAAGTCCAAAATTACTTCCAAATAGTAAGTCTTTGAAAAGTCATCAAGAAGGAAGGGTGAGCAGCAGCAAGTACAGGGGAAAAGAGAAGCCTGCTAGAACAGTCTGCTTCCTTGACAGTCCCCGTCTTCCCCACCCTCCCTCATCCTCGCGACTTCATGGCACAGCCCGGTCCCACACGGGAACCCGCGCAGCAGAGAAGCCTGGCAACAGGGTGCCCGGGCCCGGAGGGAAGGATGGGGGAGTGACTGAGGGAAGGGAAGGCAGCACCTGGAATCGTTCACGTGCAAAAACGTGCTTCCTTCCCCCCCCCCCCACCCCCGCCCCACCTCACCCCCTCCAGCCCAAGAGCTTCCGTCCGGCACGTCAGACACGGCCCCATCACACCTAGGACAGTTGTGAAAAGGATGCGGCCGGAGGGGCACGCGAAGAGGCTTTGTGTGATACCAGAAGAGAGAGTATGAACTTGTTAGAGTAAAACAGGCAGGCTTCCAGAAGGGAGGAACATACTCCCGAGCCTCCTCCAGCTGCACCGGCACCTGCTCCGTTGAACGCAGGAGGGGGAGAGCTGTCAGGGCTCGACCCCCGTGACCACCAGGTGGCAGTAAAGACAGATTAGAGGGGTGGCCCCAGGCACTGGGGTTAACTCCATTAACTCTGGAGTTAAACCCTTAACACCTACGAAGACGTAATTCTTCGCCTCTCTGGCTTTGAAAGCAATGTGCTTAGGGCACAGTGATAGTTCTGAGCTGATGAAACTGGCCGCTCATTCCACGCACATCTCTATACCCTGCAGCGCACTGGCTCCATCGTTCTCATCGGCAAACGGGTGACAGCTCAGGCACACAGGCGGTATTTTCGAGAACACCAGGCGCAGCGTGATAAACTGGGGAATAACCAGATGACCACTCGATACACGCCATACTCACTCGCTAAAACGTGGGCTCTGGTCTCAGCAAATTAGAAACTGTAATCATTTCCTGGAGTTCAAACAGCCCCTGTCAAGTCTTGACAAAAGAACAGGACGGAGTGTGAACGGAGGCTCTTCAGTGCAAGATACTGACTGAAAATCGGGTGCGCTCCTCCAACGGGGCAGGTAACAGCAGCCTTCCTCTACCTGCTCCACCTGTTCACGTATAGGAAAACTCCTCTACAACCCACCGCCAAGTTATCGTTTAAAGAGGTTTCATAAGACAATATTTATTCACAACATTATAATTTGAATGAATTATTATTCGGTTTCCAGGAATGAGTCTAGTTACAGGTAGCACCTAGGTGAAGTCTGAGATTTTAGAACTCGTCCTTGCACTGGGCTCAGGATGTTCTGGAAGGTGGGTCCCGTTTACGCATTCAGAAATCCTCTACCGCTAGGTCATCCAACAAAACGTTCTTACTTACAGACATGGGCAGTGAGTGAGCAGAAAAGAGAATGACCACCTCACTCCTCTTCTCAGGTGGAAAGTGGTCCAGTTCTTTCACGATGTGGTCTGCAAAGCACTGCGGGAGCAGCAAGAAAGGAGGGTCAGAAGGAGTTGGGAAGAAAGAAATGGAAGGAAAAGAAAATATTTTTGAAATGAGAGGTACAACAAGAAATTTCATGGCAACCCTCAAAAACTGGAACTCTCTTTTTAAAAAATTGCCAACAGTACAGCCTCCTCTTGCCGTGGTTCATCATCAAAATGGCTCGTAACGGTTTCAGGGGCCTAGGGAATTTGATGGGAAACTTCTAAAGCTCGCTAATGGCTCACTGAAAATGAACGCTCTGGATCTGCTTCCCCTCGGGAGGAACAGGGCACACTTCCAGATGGAAAGGAAACACAGATGGGAAGAAGTTGTTTTAAGATCTCTCATTTGCTCGGTTAGCAGGAAAACAGCTTACGGGGTCTTTCTAAATCTTCCTTAGTTTGGCTTTCAGGCCTATCACATTAAAACACATTAGACAGAAATAGTAGAGGAATAAGAAAATACTATTCTATTTTTACGACCTTTTCCTTCTGAGCCCAGCATCCTCGCTAAGTCAATCTTCATAACGACCTTCATAACAACAGACGAGAGGTTGTACGACTCTCATTAAATTCACAGAGGGGGGAAGAGGCGGCCGACGTGGGGGCCCATTCAGTCACATCTGCGGGACCTGGGCTACAAGGCAGGCCCGCCTCCGCCTCCAAATCTCTGTCCACCAGACCAGTTAATTCCCTCCGTCTAGTTGGCTCTTTCCGATTTACATCAATAGGTGCTGAAATACCCGATCTGAAGAGGCTTTCTTTCATCTCGCGCTTTAATCATTCCTTGTCATTTAACTCATAAAGCAAATGCTACAAAGGACATTAATGGGTCAATTGACAAAACTGGAATATGAGTGCAGATTAGATAAATTTAAGTATCAATGTTAAACTTACTGAGGCTGAATATTGTGTCACAGTTACAGAAGAGACTATTCCTGCTATTTCGATGGAAAGGGTGATTTTATAGATGTAAGTTACTCTCAAAAGGTTCGGGGAAAAAACACGTATATATGCACACACATGCACACACACAGAGGATGCAAATGCTGGCGAGTGGAATAAGTGTTAATAATCCGTGAATCTAGGCAAAGAGTAGAGTTCTGTACTATACTTAGTCTTGTAACTTTTCTGCATGTTTAAACTGATTTCCAAATACAACGGTTTTTAAAAAATTATAAAGGACGATTTACCAGGACCGCGTACATTTGCCTGTGTTGGTATTTTGACATATCAATGGCTAATACCATAAGAAGGGCAAATAAATTCCCTAATCAATACTGAGATACTATTAACCTTCCCAAACGCTCAAAGTTTGGTAAATAAATGCGCTAAGGTACAAGAAGGTGCCTAGAGAGTTTCCTTTTCAAAATTTATAATTTATCTACAGAGTAAATGTAGTAAGATTAGACATACACAAAACCAGTGGTTTTTGCAGTGTTTGGACACTAAGGACGTTCAGAAAGGATCATGTTTAGAGGGACAGTGACCTAGGTAAGGAGGCCCACTGTCAAGTTTACATAGGAGACTAGAATATGTGTTTACTCCAATTACCTCAGCAGCTAGATAAACAGCAATATTAGAGATAACAGTAGTAAAAAGACTGCTTCAAGTAATTACTACCTATAACAGGTAGAAACGTAGAGTAAGAGTATTTTTAGTGTTAGTTTTTAACTTTATTTTTAGTTTCAAATTAGTTGAGGCTTTGACTTTTTTTAAAGTTTCTGCTGGATAGCAAATCTCCTTGTGTCATTTACATAATGTTAAGAATCAAGCCTATCTATAAACTTCCACTTCCCAAAAATCTTAGTATTTTTCCTTCTCTCAGCTCACAGAACTACAAGTAGAAACACAATTTGTTACGGCTTACAACAGACGCTAACACCGTCAAAACTGAGGAGCCATGGGCCAGCCGAAGTGCTACTTAAATCATCCCAAATCCATCTGCGGTATTTTCGATGTGCGATCTCTCTGCAGAATGAAAGAGGCAGGCGGCTCTCAGAGCCTTCAATCACACCATCTAGGAGGGCAGATAAATACCTCTAAAATTCCCTTTCATTTTGTGAAGGGAGACTTCCTCAGTTAAGAGACCTTTCCATCTTTCTGCTTCCCCCCTTTTCAAAGGGCTGAATTTTAATGCAAATCTAATTACTCACTCGATCAGGGCAGGCAGATGCTGTGCAGATCCCTCCGTTCTCTGCTACCACATGTCGGTGCTGACCTGAAACCCCTCATTCCCACCCACAGGCCTCCGGGAGCAAAATAGAGCATACGGGGCTATCTGGACCCAGCAGTACAGCAAAGGGCACTGAGACCACAACCACACCTCTCTCTAAGGGAAGGCACCTTCTTTTCATTTGCACTTAAAACTGTTTTTCAATCTAAGTGTTAACCCCTGACATCACCTTGGTGCCCAAGGAACCTGGCCTGCTCCAGGGGAAGAGCAGGCCTGCTTTTAAACAATGTCTAGCACCATCTAGTGGTAGAGATTTTAAGCGACTCCAGGCTTTTAAAAAAGATGTTAACCTGGGATCTTTCCACAGAATGTCCACAGAGTGAAACAGACTGGATGAAACCCGAATCACTTAATATGTCTCCTACCTAAACTAACTCACAGGCAGAAGCGTCCTTGGACAGAAAAAAACTATATTTGTACGTTTTAGGGTAATTACCAATAGTACTCTTGTACAAATGGCAAAAAAGGATATAATAACACCAATTCAAAGCTATTGGCTTCTGAATTATAGTTTTAACTGATTCTCCAAAAATCAAGCACCTGTTGATGGAAATATAATTGTGTAGGCAAAATGTGAAATTTCTTCTAATACATGACTTTCTCAATTGAAATGTTAAATCTACTTTCATGTCAGAATGTGTAGATTTAGTACCTTTAAAAAATTTTCAAACATTTTGTCATTTTAAAGGCTTTAGAAAATACAGGATCTCTTGGTCACCCAGTTATGTAAATTAACGGAAACACTTCGTATAACCTTTAATGTCCTGGTTATTGGGAAACACAAAACTCAGGACACAATTCTGCTACAGTTTGGAACTAACACTGTTAATGTGAAGAAAGGAAAGACTCTAACCTTTAAACCTTTATAATTATTTTCTCTCGTCATAATAAATGAAGACTCTAATACTGTGTTTTAATCCCAGCACACCATTTAAGCAAAAGAACGGTGAGGCTCAGAGGGACGCCACAAACGAGGCAGGGACCAGAACCTGACCCACGCTGGAAGCTGGGCTGACGGAAGCTGCTGGCAGGGGCTGGCTTACCTGAATGAGGAGGGGGTGTGTGGGCCACCTGTCAATTGTGCTCCACTTCATCGCAGGCCTCCTTCCCATTTCACTATAGTATCTGTAAATGGCATTCAAGCTGCTGCCTGAAACATACAGGGGACCACGTAGTAGATGTGCGTTGATTATAGTGAAAATAAAGAACAGACTAGGGAAGGCAGTAAGGTCAACATAGGTAACTGCTTCTATACTGAATCAGTCTAATCGCAGTTATTTCAATGCTCTAAAATGCATATAGATTTAACTACCCTGCAAATGGAGATCACTAAAAAGCAATCAATTTCAATGGCTTTTCAAAGACCAGTGAGGCCATTTCTAGTGAGAAACACGACAGCAGAGTATTTATGAAATATGAGCAGTCGCTATTTGCAGAGACCAGTTGTAACAACCAAAAGCATGTTAATTCCCCCACCCCACCCCGACACACACACACACATTATGAAGGTAATCAACCCCAGCAGGAAATGTAGGAGGTAGGGAAGAAAGTAAAAAAGAAACTGGCCATGACCCAGCATGCTAATACACTCATCATTTTACTCCAGCATAGTTCTTTCTAGTTACTTTCCTTTATAGCTATTTTGTTTCACGAAGTTGTCATTTTAGTATGTATGCAATTTTGTATTCCGAGTACTTAGGATATTTTTACTTAATATGATGTGATTCATATTTTCTACGTTACAATAAAAGCTTTACAGCCATCTTTTAAAGTGACTTGGGTTCTTTTTTTTTTTTTTTTAAGTAGATTCACACCCAGTGTGGAGCCCAATACAAAGCTTGAACTCACGACCATGAGATTAAGACCTGGGCTGAGATCAAGAGTTGGACACTTAGTGGACTGAGCCACCCAGGTGCCCCTAAATGACTTGTTGATAAGAATACTATCTTATTGAGAGCAGACTGTTAAGGTTTATGTGAGCATTCTTTATTTCTACCTGTTTCTACAAGATTTTCATCATTTCCCAGAGTAAGTTAAATGGAGACCAACTCCTTACAAGTACTCTAACAAAACTTGTCTTTTTAAAATTTTTTTTTTAGTGTTTACTTATTTTTGAGACAGAGAGAGAGAGAGAGAGAGAGAGAGAGAGACAGTGAGAGTGGGGGAGGGGCATAGAGAGAGAGAGAAGACACAGAATCCGAAGCAGGCTCCAGACTCTGAGCTGTCAGCACAGAGCCCGACGTGGGGCTCAAACTCACAGACCGTGAGATCATGACCTGAGCCGAAGTCGGACATTTAACCGCCTGAGCCACCCCAGGCACCCCAAAACTTGTCTTTTTAACCAAGAGGTCAAAATCACAAAAACTCAAAGACTGAAGGAAGGCAGGTGGTACCCACACAATTCAACATTTTCTTGGCCTAGTGGAGCTGGCGTTGGGGCTAAGGCTAATCCTATGCAACTCACCCTAACACAGAGCCTCTTCCTCAATCTTAACATAGGGCAAATGTTCCAAAGCGTTTCCTTGCTTCCCAGTACCCATCCTCTGGTTTCTGTTAACTACGAGGACTGTGAATCTGATATGTCTCCATGTTAAAATACCAGCCGGTAGGGTGCCTGGGTGGCTCAATCGGGTTAAGTGTCGGCCTCTTGATTTCGTCTCAGGTCATGATCCCAGGGGTCGTGGGATCAAGTCCCACGTCAGGCTCCATGCTGAGCATGGAGTCTGCTTAAGATTCTCTCTCTCCTTCTTCCTCCACCCCTCCCCTGCTCACACTCTTCCTCTCTCTCAAAATAAATAAAAACATAAAAAATAAGAATAAAATAAAATAAAATAAAATAAAATAAAATAAAATACTGGCCAGGATACAGCCATATTTAAATCAAACGTACACTTAGCCTAAAACTTAATTTTCAGAAAGATAAATGAGTTCCATTCTGGAATACAGCGAGTCAGATAAATCCAAATTGAGTCTGCTGCCGGCTCAAAAACAATCTCTCCAGAAATCCTGGAGAAGTCACCATCACACTCATACTGCAGGCCACATTTTACAGGTGAATATCATTTTCAAGACTTCTGAAGCCACAAAAGGACTTCTGGAAGCCACATTAGTTCTTCAGGGCCACTCAGAAACATTTGCTAAACTAGCAGAAGTAGTAATTAAGCGGAAAACAGAACCAAAACAATTGTATGTGATTGATACATAGCCTATACTGGCTGTGCCCCAACAATGTGTGTGTCTAAATGACACAACGGGTAAACAACACTTTCGTGGTCTCAAAGAATGGATGTGCTTTCTAAGAGCTTTCGCGTCTCAGAAGTGAAATGTACCTGCCCTCTCGCAAGAGGTGTACCAGTAAAACTCACCAACACCTGAAACATACTGGTAGAGTCAGCTGTGAAATGAAACCCGTAGTCAATCCTCTGTCATACAAATAATCATCTTCTTAACTTGTCTGATTTTTAGAGCAGACATCTACGTTTGAGGTATATTTTTTAAAGCAACGCAAAAGTATGCTTAGAAATTTATAAAATCTGATTCATTATCCAATAACATGTTACCAGACATTTTAAGTTGTAGAGGTATATTTCCAAAAGAAGTCACAACTCAAACTCTTGAGGGTGTCTGAAAACTCAGGCATTTTCATAGGGGCTCTGAACAAACATTTAAGGCACACAACAGCTTTTGAATATTTCCTCCAACAGCCTTTTGTTTTTCTTTACAGTTATAGAAATAAGATGCACCAACATCCAAAAGCAATCTGGGAGTAAAAATATGCTGATCCCCATCCTTGAAACAGAAGGCAAACAAATGTATTTGTGGGCAACAGTAAGAAGCTTTACCTATTACCAATGATACAGAGAACAGAACACATGATTATTTTCTCCAGCTCCAGCTAAATACATAGTAAGCAACACACGGTAATATTTTCCAAAGTTTAGAACGCGGAGAGAAGTTTACAAAGGGCACCTCGGGCTGGGCTTTGGTTTAACCAGTAAGTCAGCCCACAAATGAAGCTTAACGCAAACACACACCAATACCTCTAGTGCTACCTGGGCACCTCCACTTTCAAAATGGAAGCAGCCATCACCTTTGTTACGTTAATAAGAATACTAGGGTTGCCATCAAAGTAAGGTTTATTACGAAAACATAGAAAGCGGCTTAAGGTTCATCGCTGATCCATTACACAACTGCACTGAAGGACCAGCAGCAGACCGCCTTCCACCCACCGTTTGTAATTCCCGGCCGACTGGCCCATAACTCAGGGGACAGATGAACCATGAGATTTCAAATGGACTGACCTGAACTCTCGTGTTTAAAGCAGACGGGCTGGATTTGCCATTCAAATTGAAAATGACTTATCCTTTCCTTCCACACCCAGGTCCCCCGGCTACCACTGCCGGGGCCATCCCTACCCACCGTCCCGCTGCCAAGGGGAAGGCTCACCTGTGGTCGAGCAGCTGTACTGTGGATACTGCGTGAAGGCAATAGCCCTTTCGATCCCGTCCCTCTCCATCTCTTCAATTGCTTCTTCTGTTAAAGGATGGACATACCGGAATCCAATATAGTATTTGTGAGGGGCTATTAGAAAGCATGTGTGGAGAGGAGAAAGTATTAATCTTTATATAGATTCCTTGGAGTCGCCAAACATAATGCAAAGCCCGGAACAAAGAACAGTTAACCTAATTTCCTCTGAGGCTGATAATGTGGGTAAGTTTAGAATATTCCTTGGATCTTATCCAGTCTTCAGCTAGTGCGTGGACTTTTAATCACTATTTTCTGGGATCAGCTCCCCCACCCCCCATCCCGCCACACACACATCCCTTTACTTAATTAGCACGGCAGTTTTTAAAATTCAAGCTTCTGTTCCTTATTCTCTGCTCTTGGCTGAGATAAGAGAGACTCAAAGGAAGGAAGAACTGACACTTATTCCTGAGGTTCAGCCTCCTCTTACATACCAGACACTGATGGAGGCTTTGCTTGTATTTTTTCTTTCACTTACACCCCATTTTTCAGATAAGGAAACTGAAACTCTCAGGGGTTCATGAACCTATCCAAAGTCACACCTCACAGGTGGTTGAGCTGAAATTTAATGTGGGTCTCCCCAACTCCAGAGCCTACCCCCTTCCATGCCCCCCAGCCTGTTTTCACCACCCGCGGTTCCCTCCTCCTGTTCCCAGTTAAGCTCTGGGATACCCAACAGAAATGCGTGGATAACAAATGACTGAAATGATTCTCCTCATTTAATAGATTAAGGAAACCCAACAACAAAGCTTAAACTGGAGGCACTGAGGGGGTGCCTGGGTGGCTCAGTCGGTTAAGCATCTGACTCTGGATTTTGGCTCAGGTCATGATCTTGTGCTTGGTTCATGAGATGGAGCCCCATGTTGGGCTCTGGGCTGACAGCAGAGACTGCTCGGGATTCTCTCTCTCTCTCTCTCTCTCTCTCTCTCTCTCTCTCTCTCTCCCTTCTGCACCTGCACTCACTATTGCTCTCTTTCTCTTTCAAAATAAATACATAAACATTTTTTTTTTTTTTAACTGGGTTAAAAAACCTGGGTGGCTCAGTCAGTTAACTATCCAACACTTGGTTTCAGCTCAGGTCATGATCTCAGGCTCGTGAGTTTGAGCCCTGCATGGAGCTCTGCTCTGACAGCATGGAGACTGCTTGGGATTTTCTCTCTCTGTCTCTGCCCCACCCCTGCTCACATGCTCGCTTTCTCTCTCTCAAAATAAATATTTTGAAACACACACACACACACACACACACAACTGGGGGCACTGATTCAGATTTGAAATAAATGTTCCGAGCACTTAAACAGCCCAACTCAGTGCACAGCTTTGCACTCCTTCCCCATGTGTTCCTTACAAACACCTTCTCCTGTCCCTCCTTTGTCCTTCTCCATCTTTTTGTCCTGTATCTTAAAAGTATCCACCACAAGGGGTTCCTGGGTGGCTCAGTCGGTTAAGTGTCCGACCTCAGCTCAGGTCATGATCTCACGGTTCGTAGGTTCGAGCCCCACATAGAGCTGACAGCTCAGAGCCCAGAGCCTGCTTCAGATTCTCTCTCCCTCTCTGCCCCTCCCCTGTTCACGCTCTCTCTCTCTCTCTCTCTCTCAAGAATAAACATTAAAGGGGCGCCTGGGTGGCGCAGTCGGGTAGGCGTCCGACTTCATCCAGGTCACGATCTCACGGTCCGTGAGTTCGAGCCCCGCGTCAGGCTCTGGGCTGATGGCTCGGAGCCTGGAGCCTGTTTCCGATTCTGTGTCTCCCTCTCTCTCTGCCCCTCCCCCGTTCATGCTCTGTCTCTCTCTGTCCCAAAAATAAATAAACGTTGAAAAAAAAAAAATTAAAAAAAAAAAAAAAAAAAGAATAAACATTAAAAAAAATTTTTTTTTTAAGTACCCACCGCCACACAATTTCTTAGGCATTTATAAAATCATAAAACTGAAAGTTTCCTCACATTACCTGTCATTTCATAGGATAACACCCAACTCACACTCGGAGAGGATACTGAGAATACACTACATAAACATTAAATAATAACAGAACCAAGATGATGCTACTGTCCAAGCATTAGCAGCGGCTGCCACTAAGCACAGGACACTAAACTGCCCCAAGAAGGAAAAGAGAAACATTCCGGTTGAAGTGAAGGAAAAGAGAACCGCCCGTTGTTCACCTATCTGTATAAAACATTCCACAGTGACTGGACACGGGGAACCGGCAGCGATGGCGCAAGTTCCCAAGGACGGGAGCAGACGGTGGGAGGGAGAAGTACGTGCGCACATGGAAGGATGGCTGGTCCAACATTCTCTGGCTGGGCACCGCAAAAAGAGGAAGGAGGGGGTATAAGCAGAATCATATTCAGCTGTCTGTCCTTTCTAGGCCACCAAGTTTACGTTCTGTTGCCTAAAATGGTGAACTGTAGTTGAAACACACCAGAGGGCACGACTCCGTAAGCAAACTCCAAATGAGAGCATTATGTGGTTCATCCTAAAACTGCCAACGTTCACACTATCAAGCCCATTTCTTTTGTTTTGGTTTTTAATATTTATTTACTTTTGAGAGATAGAACGTGAGCAGGGGAGGAACAGAGAGAGAGGGAGACACAGAATCTGAAACAGGCTCCAGGCTCTGAGCTGTCAGCACAGAGCCTGATGTGGGGCTCGAACTCACGAACCATGAGATCACAACCCGAGCTGAAGTCAGACGTTCAACCGACTGAGCCACCTAGGCACCCCATATCGAGCCCATCTCTAAGGAGCTCTGGGGCATCTAAGCTGAGGCTGAAGTGGAATTTCCTTTCTAATCTACTTTCAGCTAATACTATTATTAGATTTCTACCATAAGATCCTCCAAGGCTACAGGCCAACCAGCTTCTGGCATTCTCTTTTCACCTTCCAAAAGCTGCAGCCTCAATGCCTGGGGCCTGGGAGTTCGTTGCAGACAAGAGAGGTGGAGGGGACACCCTTGCAGATAAAGGCAGGGTGGTGGCCTCACTCTGAAGTGAGGGTGAGTAAAATACTCTGGAAGGAACAGATAAGACTGGCTAAACTGTTCACTGAAGATGGCCTGCACAAGCGGACTGTAGGCAAGTGGCATTGTGCTCCCTCTCTGACCAGGCCTGTCCCGAGGAAAGAACAAATGTCTCCCAAAGATCCCTCGCCAGTTGGGATGGGTTTCACACCGCAGCTGGAGGTCACCGGCAGGAGCACAGGGACAGAAATAGCCTACGGATGTTAACCAACACAGCTGGCAGGGGGCGCATCTGCTCTGGTGAGACCAAAACACACGACTCACTGGCCCAGCCTAGTCCACCCTTGGAACCACTGCCCAGCAAACAGTCTTTGGTGAGACCCAGGAAAAGAAAAAAAAAAAAAGAACTCAGAATTGGATTTTTGAACAGTGAAACTTCATTCATTTCCAGCCCATCAGTTTAGCTGCATAACAATTCAAATGTCTGATTTGTGCGTGACTCTTTGAGAGAAAGGTGTGAAATATATAGCATAATGCTTTTTAATTTGTATCACATCACGAGCCCTATGCCCTGGACGAATAATACTAAACGCTCACAGTTAAGGAATTTTTGTCACGTACGCTGCCCCAGGCTGATGCCTTTCGGGATTATCGTATTGAATATTCACAATGATCCCAGAAGTGGGGCTCTGTTACCACCCCCATTTTCAAGATGCTGCTTCGTGGGGTAAGTCATCTGCCTAAAGTCCTACAACCAGGACCGGGGAAGCCAGCCCCATCTGAAAAGAGCCACCCTCCTCCCCATCAAGCATCCTGTAAAGAACAGTGTTCTACAAAAAAAAAAAAAAAAAGAACAGAGTTCTACAGGATAGCACGTACGGCTTCGTGAAAAGCGGTCAGATTCTACGTAACTAAACGATCATCTTTTGAATGTATTTTAGATTTACTTTTGTGAAATGATTACACTTCTCATCTATTTCCTTCTGTATTCCCTAAATTCCTATAATGTGGTGTAGCCACATGAAACCAGTTCCAAGTTATATTCCCTCATAAAACTGACCCTGTGAGTTAGTAGTCAATTCTATGCAAAGCCAGTGCAAGCTGCAATTTCTATACCAGCCACCAAGCCACAACTACTTCCCTAAAAAATGAGAGCTTGAGGGGTGTCAGGGTGGCTCAGTTAAGCGTCCAACTCCTGATTTCGGCTCAGGTCATGATCTTGAGGTTCACTGAGTTTGAGCCCCTCATCGTTCTTTGTGAGGACGGCGTGCAGCCTGCTTGGGATTCTCTGTCTCTGCTCCTACCCCCCCGCACGCATGTTCTCTCTCTCTCCCTCTCTTTCTCTCTCAAAACAGATAAAATAAACTTTTTTTAAAAATGAGAGCTTGAAACATTTCCGTCCATTATCATCACATTGTTTTGCCGAAAGAGAATCTTTCCCAATAAACAAATAGACACAGTTTAAAAGTATACTTTAGGGGCGCCTGGGTGGCTCAGTCGGTTGAGCATCCGACTTCGGCTCAGGTCATGATCTCACAGGTCGTGAGCTCGAGCCCCACGTCGGGCTCTGTGCTGACAGTTCAGAGCCTGGAGCCTGTTTCAGATTCTGTGTGTCTTTCTCTCTCTGCCCCTAACCCACTCACATTCTGTCTCCGTCTGTTTCAAAAGTAAATAAACATTAAAAAAAAAAAAAAAAGTATACTTTACAATTTTGTAGGAAAGTAGGAGAAGGGAGGAGGAAGAAGAAGGACAGGAACAGAGGAGAGGCAGAGAAGCCAGAAAGCGGGAAGGAAAAGCCATACCAAGGGGGTGAGGCACCTGGGTCTTTGTGACTGGGCTTCAGGTCCATCTGTGAAGTACACAGAATCTCTTCCTAGATAATGTGGGCGAGCCCCTGAAGGAGCCACAGAGCCACCCCTGAGAATCTGGGTCTTCGGCACAAAGCTCCCCCAAGGCAGTTTCCAAGCCTTGAAGCCACCTCATTTTTCCTACATCTGCATTCTGTGCGACCACCGGCCCTCATACTCGTTGTACGTAGCATCTCTCCGGTAAGTCTTACGAGGTCTTCTCTCTGTCACTTAACAGACGAGCCTGCAGCGGCGGTCCCTCCCACTGGCCTGGGAGCTCCTAAGTAGAAACCGCGGTTTTGAATACGAAAAGCAGTATCGAAGTGCCGAAGTATCGAAGCAGTATCGAGAAGCAGGACGGAGAAGCACTCAAGGTGCCACTGACGAATCAATGAGTGGACATTCTTGGGCCTCGTTAAGCGCCACAGCCTTAACCCCACAGCAGGTGTGCCAAAGCTGTCAGGGGGCCACCTACCATGCAGGCGACAGCAATAATTTAACTTGCCTGCTCACAGGGCTCCAAACGTGAACCACAGAGGACGGCGATAGGTCGCAGGGTCACCGGTACCAGAGCCCTCTCAGGACCAGGCCCTGGACAAACTTCCAAGTTCTAGAGGAACTAAAAGCAGCCCCCTAGAGAATTTACTCTCTGCCTCAGTGAAAACTACCAGGAAGCTCAGCTCCATGAAGGTAAGGGTGTGACTCACTCACTACTTTATCCCCCGTGTAGCCAGTGCTTATAAATACCCGGTGGTGGGCCTGGGTGGAAGGACGGACGGAAGTGGGAATGAATATGTGAACGAACAGGTACGTGAGTGAGCAAAAGGGCAAGTGAATGGCGTGAGGAAGGAGGAAGCATGATTGCTTGGGACATTAGTAAAGTGACTGGACAGGCAAGCCGCTGAGCTGCCGGTGCCTCAGACACCCTAAACTTATCCTCAAAGTTATACTGAAGAATCAACTCCCTTCTTCATGTAAGTCTCTATAGGATAGAGGGTCATATGACCAATCACTCATGTTTTAACAATCACTCTCACAGGGCCGCCTGGGTGGCTCGGTCGGTTAAGCGTCCGACTTCGGCTCAGGTCATGATCTCACGGTTCATGAGCTCGAGCCCCCACGTCAGGCTCTGTGCTGACAGCTCGAAGCCTGGAGCCTGCTTCGGATTCTGTGTCTCCCTCTCTCCCTGCCCCTCCCCTGCCCATGCTCTGTCTCTGTCTCAAAAATAAATAAAAACATTAAAAAAAATTTAAAAATCACTCTCACAATTCTATGAAAATGTGAAATGGATTATTACTATTCTTTGGTCCCTGCCAAAGCAGGGAATAATCCTAGAATCTAGATGATTGCAACTTCCTTTGTACTAGATGGCCGCAGATGGGAATAATCAGACGTCTGATAGTAAGTGGGGCAGTGGGTTAAATCCGGGTCATTCCATAGGACTCTTTCCAGGCCAACCCAGGAGGCTGGGGCCACGGCTGGCCTGTCTGGTCCGGACAACCCGGCAGCCCCAGCACGGAGGGGCGAGGAGGTGGGAAGGATGCCGTCCATCCACATTCCTTTTTCAACTCTAACAGCTCTGCTAGGGTCCTCGATGGTGATGGAGCCTGCACGACCAGGCCAACAGAAACAATGGCATGTTGCCACCTCCTCTGTCCACTGGAGACAGCAGAGCAATTGCAGATCTGATTCACACTAAACCTTTTATCGTGATAAACTGTTAATGACCAGAGAGACGGTTTCTTCTCTATCAGGTGGGTGAGTGTCCCTCGTCTAACATTTTCAAGATACGTTGTGGGACGTTGTGGGACGTGTGGCTGAACGGCAGTAAGAAATGCCCTTGAGCCACGGCCAAGGCAGGAAGCAAACTCAATACGCAGAAGCATGATTGAGCAATTTTCCAAGTGAGATGAGCTGAGGGCTACAGCCCTTGTCCCTGTGTGCGATGGGACGTGGTGGCTTCTGAGAGCAGCTTGAGGTGACACTTAGAGGTGTTTTCTCAGAGAAGAGGGAAATGCTTTTAGGCCTGCCTGGTGGGGCCACTGTCCTTGAGGGTGGCCACTGTGTCACACGCCTGTCCTGATCTGGAAGCCCCAAGATGTATCTGTAATGAATGTATCTCATGTGTCCTACAATGCACATTTTTTGATTGAACATTTCTCATACTGGTGCACACCCGCAACAGACGTGGTCTCAAAACTACCCGGCAGAGTTTTTGTCTTAGTATATATAAAAACAATGGTGGGTCCCACAATCAATGGCGTCTGGAATGCAATTAAACACGGCACTTACAATTCATTCCTATAGTGACTGCTGCATTCTGCACATTATTATTCTGCCTTAGCAGTTCTCGGAGGACAGTCTCCAGACACACACAATCCTCTTTTCAGGACCTCGCACTAGCTGGTGTTGCCGAGAGCCGAGAACAGTCACTGAAGATGCTTACGGTCTCGCGGCTGCACAATGGCAGCTAATTCTGCTCTGTTGATCGAATCATCTCTCCACACAGAAAGAAAAAGCAGTGACAGCAGCCCCAAGACTTCTTTCCAGAGCAATGACATACGCATCTTGTATACATGGGATGTGGCCTCTTCCTTATAACCTAGCCCAACTTTACACACACACCAAGCTTCCTTTTGAAACTAATGTTCCAAACCTTGGGCTCTTCCATATCTAACATAAGGAAGGAACAGGCTCCACAGCCAAGGCCAGGATAGTGCCTCGAGAACTGAGCTAAGTGATCACATGCCATGTAGGAACCCCCGCAAACCGACAGAACTCCATGTTCCGTCCAATAGCATTTGGAACTTTGTACCTACTTTGAAAGAACAAAACTGAGATGTTAGTGAAGAAACACTGTACCTGTGTTGGGGGATAAGTCATCTAGCAGCTTCACCATGCCTTCTCCCTGCTTGGAAGTCCACATCTTGATGGGGGACCCGCCTCCGATCCTGCGGTATTGCTCCTGAATTTTGGGGGTCCGGCGTTTGGCGATGATTGGTGCCAGCTTACTAAATCATTTAACAGGTAGGTAAGTGGCTTTTGTTCCACCTTAGCAACCTCAGAAACTACTCAATAGAAAAGATAAGCAAAATTGTAAGAAGAGCCTAAGAAGATCAAGCCTTTAAAAATAGAGGCTTGAGGTCATTGGCGACAGCCAGCTCTTTTGGCCTCGATTAGAGACAAGAAAACAAAACACTCTCTGGGGATTAGCCACCTCTGCCCCACGAGTTCCTCTCACAACTCACCCTGAAGATTCAGGACACCACTCAGGCGCAGGCCCTAGATGCGGGCCAGCCACTATCTTAATACTTCCTGATCCTACACCTAGCAGGAACTAGGATATGTAAGACATTGGGAAGCAAAAAATACTCTTACTTTAAGAAAATGTATTAAAAAAAAAAAAGAAAAAAAATGTATATTAATCACAGATACATTTGAATATGTGAGCAAAGTTGAATGCACAGCACAGGAATGTTCATTGCAACACTGTAAACAACATAGATGTCCACCAGTGAGCCACTGGTTAAATAAATTAAGTTATGACCAGGCAAGGCATTCTATACAGTCATGAAAAAAAATAATAAACCGGGCCTATATAATCTGTTATAGAATAATTTCCAAGATACATTGTTAATTTAAAAAAAAAATAGCAAAGTGTTAAATAATATACATAAGTACATTCCCATCTGTGTTAAAAAGGACAGGGGAGATATATATGTGCATATATACATATACATCTATATTTATAGATATTTAGACAAGCACATGCTTGGATATGCATGGACTGTTTCTGGATTGTCACCAGAAATACATCTGTACAATTGCAGATTTCTGTATTTCTGGTTACATCTGTAACCTCCATGGTGGGTAACCGGGAGGCTGGAGTTCAAGAAAAGAGACACTTGCTTTTTACTGTGAACATGTTTATGCTGTTTGCATTTTTTTTATCACGTGCATGTATAAATTTTTCATTACAAAAACCTACTTTAAAAGAGAAAGAAAAGAAAGAAGGAGGGAGGCTTGAAAGGAAGAGGACAGCCACAATATTATTAATGAATAATAATCATTGCTTCCCTGAGTATTAATCAGCTGTTGAGGGTCAAGTACAAATATATCGGTAACAATCTTTAAAGGGACATCAGGGGTGCCTGGCTGGCTCAGTCGGTTGAGTGGCCAACTCTTGATTTTGACTCAGGTCATGATTCCAGGGTCGTGGGATGGAGCCTATTTAAGATTCTCTCTCCCTCCCTCTCCCTCTGCCCCTCACTCCCGCTTGCACGCTCTCCCTAAAATAAAATTTAAAAAAAATTTAAAGGGACATCAGGTGTGTCAAGACAACTGTCATTTCCAGAGCTCTAGGGAGGAAAGGGCTCAAGGAGAGGCCCCCCCCAACTTGCTTTCTCTCTCCCCTGCATTTCTCTCAACATCATATCCTTCTTATACAATGGAAAATAATGATGCTGCTCTAGTCACCACCAGATAGGCACAAAAACCATTTATTTTCTGTAACTATAGAACTGACGTACACGTAAGGCAAGATGCACTACACAAGTTAGGAATAAGTGCAGGTGTTTCCACGCGTCTTACTTTTGAATAGGAAGCGTCATCAAGTCTCGGTCTAGGAAGAGCCTCAAAAGGAAGTCGTGAACATCTCCCAGGGTTTCAGGGCCCCCCATGTTCAGCATTAATATTCCAGTCTTCGGCTTCCTATATAAAATAAAATGCAGTTGACTTGTAGCTTTTTATTTTTCTGTAAGGTACACTGTTGGTTCAGCTAGCAAACTCAACATCTAATCTGTTCAGAGGTACAAACCTACAGATCTTTTCACTGTTATCACCGGGCTGCGTATCTGGGAATGCACAACGCCTCCGGTTCTGCACGGTCCCAGTTCTGACTCTGACCTTGGTCTCCCAGCTCCATCCATGGCACTGGTCTTCTCTGGGCTTGAAATGTTTCCCCATTAAGTTGTCAGTTCTGAACAAAAATCCCTCCCATTCTTTAAGGACTGAGAGTCAGGGTATAAAGCTCAAATTGTCCTGAGGCTGAAGCAAACGTTTGTGTGAATGCCTTCCATATACACAAATTACTTGGTCTCTCCAAACTTCAGTCTCCTCGTATACAGGGAGTCCAGCAACGACCTCAAAAGGTTGTTTTGAGAATAGACAGCATAGTTATTTAGCATGATGTGGAACATATAGTAAGTTCTATCATACACAGAGAAACCATGGGTTTCCCTTTTAAACCTCCACAGTATAGGGGCGCCTGGGTGGCTCAGTCGGTCGAGCGGCCGACTTCGGCTCAGGTCACAATCTCGCGGTCCGTGAGTTCGAGCCCCGCGTCGGGCTCTGTGCTGACAGCTCGGAGCCTGGAGCCTGTTTCGGATTCTGTGTCTCCCTCTCTCTGACCCTCCCCCGTTCATGTTCTGTCTCTCCCTGTCTCAAAAATAAATAAACGTTAAAAAATTTTGAAAAAAATAAATAAATAAAATAAAATAAACCTCCACAGTATAATAACCAGCCCATCTCTCATTCTTTTATCTGCTCCTTTCCCTTTAAACTATTATTATTGACAAATGATTTCTTGCTACTCTGCTTCCTTCTCCAGAGCCTGCTGTTCCCCCATAGTGTCTCCTGTACGATAAAGTACACCTCTCACTTTGCACTCACCTCTCGATCCTCTACCTAGAGCGACTGCTTAAGGGATTCTGGCAAGAAATTGCTCTTACTCAAATAGGTCCCAGGCTAAAGAATCAGGCACTGAAGGAACAAGAAGAAGCAAAAAGAAAATCAAGTAGTTTGGGGGAAGTTAAATCAACAAAAGGACCATGCCAGCTCTGAACCTCTAAAACCCAGAGGAGCTCTGGACCCTGCACAGACTAAAGTGAGTCAGGCCGGGATGAGTTCTCCATTCCTAAACACCTTCAGGGGGCAAGAAGGGGCCAGAGTGGGACCAGGTGCCGCCCGCATGCTTCCGGTAGCCGCCGGAAGCCCAAGGCTAGAGACATGGAACCATGGGGTCAGAGCCTGAGATGAGGCCCTGGAGAACTGGGGGCCGTGCAGTGAAAGAGTCTGCAGGTGGGGACACTACAGGACAAGGAGTGTTTCTTCCATTCATGGTTTTTTGGTTTTTTCTTTTTTTTTGGCATTTGTAAAAATGTAGATATAATTTATATACCATAAAGTTTTCCATTTTAAAATACAATTCAGTGCTCTCTAATATACACACAAAGTTATGCAACCATAACAACTCTCTAATTCCTGAACATTTTCATCACCCCCCAAAAATATTCCCACATACTAGAACCATTCCCCATCCTCCCTCTGTCTCATTCTTGGCAACTAATCCTCCGCTTTCTCAGTCTATGCATTTGCCTATTCATAGAAATGGAATCACATGACATGTGGCCCTTTGGGCCTGGTTTCTTTCACTTGGCATAAAATGTTCAAAGTTCATCCACGTGACAGCGTGAATCAGCACTTCTTTCCTTTTTATGGCTGAATAATACTCCACAGCACGGATGGATGTTCTCTCCATTCACTCTTGATAAAGCAGTGAGAAACAACCAGCCTGAAGTTTAGTTTAAACTCCACTGGTACAAAGGCTGAGGGGTCCCGCTGTCTAAGCCTCCTATATCAAGGTCACCTCCAGCTACCGCAGCGACTAAGCCAATCCTGCAGACATGAATCCTGTTTGGAAGACTGTCCCTAATGTGTGCTAAAGCCAATGAGATCAGGATGACATTTTAATTGCAATTTTTAAACAAGTGCTAACAACACTTGGGATAATGTTACGCAGCAGAGTGTGTCAAATTCAGACAGGAAGAAACTGTTTTCTTGCCAAACATACTACAGGTGAATGAGGTAGAAATCTGAATTCTCAACCTAAGTTTGCAAAACAAGCTGAGGCAAAATTGCTGGGGTTAGCGGAATGCTGCATTCCAGTGAAGTCAGAGATCTCCTAATTTAGACCCCACTGTAAGGACAAACTAAGTTCGCCTTTCACATCACTGTCTTAGACAGCATTTCTCTTCCTCGGCACCACTGACATTTTCGGCTGGATGAGTCTTTGCTGTGGAGGGCTATGGTGTATGTTGCAGGGTTCTAGTAGCATCCCAGCCTCTACTTGCCAGAAAGCATGGCACACACCCCGTCCCAGTTGTGACAACCAAAAACGTCTCCAGACACGGCCATTGCCAAATATGTTGGAGGTGGGGAGCATCCCCCACCCCTACTGGGAACCACTGGGTTAGAGGAAGGGGGTTTCATCTCCTTTTTACTAAGCAACTACTCTGGAGGATGTCATTGTCCCACAACTTTCCCACCTCCTCTCACCAAAAGTCCTATCAATGAATTAACAAGCTGGTGTTTAGGTTTTTTTCTTAAATCCTAAAAATTTCAGATTCATTATATTGTGAAATTGTAAAACGCTCCCTTAATCTTTCCACTTAGACCACCCGTGCTCTGAGATCCTGTCTCTCACCCTCAAAATCTGTGACTCACAATAAATTAAGCGCATCTTTCCATGGATTGCTGCCAGTTAACAGATTACTGGTTAAGAAACCCCAGGCTAAGAGACTTACCTAAGCCATAGAGGGTATCAATGTGCAAACGAGATTTAGAACTGCTTTTCATCTATAACACCTGAGCTCAGAACAAGAGTGGCTGTAAATTGGATATGACTCTGCCCTGCAAACCCGTGTTTTATAAACCGTGTTGATCTTACACATGAAAGTGATGCACATGATTTGGAAATACCTAAATACACGTGCACTTAATTCAAAACTGTGTTATGCATGACGAATGGCGCATTAGCTGCCCTAGTCTGACACCCTCTATTCAAGAATGCGAAGTGCAAAGCCTTAGCCATGGTCTCTGTTCTCCTCTCCTCCAGACAGAGCCCATCTGAGACCAAGCTCTGAATGTCAAGTTCCCTTTGTTTGAACGTAAAAGTGTAAATAGGGGAACATATTTAAAACTTCTCGCTTGAAAAGGTTTCAACATTCTGCCATTTTTATATTCTGGGACTCTCAAAATAGGTTTTTCCTTTGAGCTACTAATTGTACATAACAGAAACTTAAGATCATCAATTAATAAAGAAACAGAATCATTCAATTATACTGTATATAGTCAGCACCAAGATAAAGACACAAATTCTACCTCTTCATGAAACCTCCAAGATGTAATTGGCCTGAGTATCTATGCTGCCTCTAGAACAGGGTTTGGGAAACTACAGCCCACGGGCCAGATCTGTACATACACACCCTGCCTATTTTTGTAAATAAAGTTTTATTGGAACACAGCTCCACTCATTATTTTACATAGTCGCTAAGGCTGCTTTCACATTATAACAGCAGAGTTGAATAGCAGCAAAAGAGACCAAATGGCCCACTATCTATCCCTTTACAGGCGAGTCGGCTGACCCCCGGTCTAGTGGAGGTCTCATCTGGTATAGTCTGAGCACTGCGCAGCACGAGGCCTTCAGGTCTGGCACCAGAATGATATACAGAAACACTGATCACTTCATCATCTCTACTATTTTAAAACTAGGAAGAATGCAAGTGCCCCATAACATGGGAATGGGTAAATAAACTGTGATTTCATAAAATACTCGTATGCTATTAACATAATGGTGAATATTTACATTTATATGGTAGATATATTATTAAATTTAAAAAGAAGAAATTTAAAAAATACTATGTGCACGACTGTCACATTTTGGTAAATATTTACTGAATAAATATCAATCGGTACAGACATAGACACAAAACACTGGGTGGTGGGATTATCGGTGATTTTTTTAAATCTTTTTTTTGCCCGTCTACATGTCCTAAAATGAACCCATTTCTTTGGTATAAAGATGATACAAAATTACTTAATGGAATTTAGACATTTTTAGATTTTTATTTAATTTAATGATATTAAGGTTATATTATTGGCTTTTGCTACTAGGATAATATAGCAATGAAATCATTTTTCTCCCCGGGTTCCACACTGAATCAGTTCTTCAGGTTACATCAAATACTCACCCTAAACCCTAAAGGACTTAAAGCACTTTGGACCATGGCTAAGGTGAGAAAAGCGGGGCTGTGGGGACACACAGGAACGGTGTCCAGGCTGCCAGGACAGAGACAGCGTCCCTGCTTCCTGTTTTCCTCACCAGATTCGATCACTTAGGAGGCCAGAGAGTGGAAAAGAGATGATCCGAGGCCCCACCCCTAATGCTCTATCCCCCTTCAAACCTCAGTTTACTTCAGTCAACGTACCCAAGTTCACACAATGAAAAATAACAACCACAAAATAGGACTATTTTCATAGCTCTATCGCTAGAGGAACCAACTGTCAAGGAGTTACTAGTTTGCAACCCGTCTCCTTCTTTTGCTCGGCTAGCGTTAAGGTGGGCTATTTCTAGGCACCCAGCTAAACAACTGCCCGTTCGAGTCCTGTGCTGCCCCTGTATGAGAGGAAGACCTAAGAAGAGCTGTGGCTTCCGTGATGGAAGAGGAGGTCCGGAACAACGCCAGGCCTGCTGACATCCACCCGCAAACAGCAGGGGTGACGTCCGAAACAGGTACTTTATCCCTTTAATAAATCACAAATCGTATTATGTCATTTCGAATTCCGCTCACCCTGTTAACAGTGGAAAACAATGGCAGGGTTTACTAGATAAATTCTTGACGGATTAGTCACTCCTTATCCTAAACAGAACATACATTTCATAGGTATAATTATGTTAGTTTCATAAACACATTTCTAGTGTCCATGAAATTTGTGTTACATGACATATTCCAGAACTAAATTCCTACATGATCTGCAGACTGTTGGTCCTGAGTTACGTGTCCTTTAACAAAAGCCCTGTGGGATTTTTATTTGTCAATCATATCTCAAAAAAGCCAGGGAAAAAAATTTTAACAACAATTTTTTAAATCTATAAAAATTCCCCCAAAATGTTAAAACCTTAGCGGTGTGTGTGCGTGTGTGGGTGCAACTTGTAGCCTTCCAGCTACTGAAAGAAAGCCAAGAAAACAACTCTGCACTCCTTCCACACTAGCATTCCCCCACAGCTTTCCTCTTAAGGCAGCCTGTATCCACTCACTGGCGTGTGCATCAACAAAAAAAGGTTCTTATTAGTACCTAAAATTAGATTCATACCTCTTCCCCGGTTGAACTTGAGGTTCTGGGCTTCTGGTACGCTGGGCTGTTTCTGTGGCAGCTGCCGCCGTGGCTCCAACCGACTGGCCCCTCCATGGTTGGCGGGCCCTTGAGCTTCCAGGCACCACTGTGACAAAAGTAAAGTAGCGGCATGAAATCCGGCTGGGAAGCAATGTCTTTGGAGGGGGTCCTCCGAGCAGACGTCCTGGACTTAAAATTTAAAGAGACGCTTATAGCACAGGTGATTTCCCCGGCGTTTCTCGGCACTCAAGCCCTCTCTGCCGGGGGTGGGGTGGCGCCTCCTGGGATGGCTTCTCAGGACCTGCACGGAGCCTTTTGAGAAACACACCTTCTCACTCTGCCCTGGCAGATTCTGACGTGATCCCTCAGGAGAATCACCGCATGCATACGGAAGTTAGTGCGCTGCTCACACGAAAGGGAGAAGCCGCGGGACGTGTTCAGAGCCATCGGTTTACGGGGTGTTACTTGAGCCAGCTTTCAACCAGTTGCACAGACCTCACATCTGCCTATAAGCCTCCTCCAATAAAGCACCAGGGCTGAGAACCCCAGCACTGCCCTTGGACACTGACAAGGGTGGGGGGTTCTACTTTAGAGGGCCCCTTCTGGCCCTCCTCGTGCTGCAGCCTCCCCCACAGGGTATGCAGTCTGCACAGCCAAAGACCCATGGACCCCAGAGCCCATGACCTACATTCCTGACCAGGCTCCCCATACCCAGAATTCCCTGTCCCCAAAAGCCCACACCCACTCCAGGGACTGTACAGGCCTCTTTCCTAGCTCTATTCTCCCGAAAGCTGATTGTGCCATCAGTGCGAGCAATTCTTGACCTAAGGAAGCTATTTGCAGGAGCAAGAATAGAACCTGAACCTAGACTGGAGTGTCCACATGGGTGAATGCACAAGACTCTTCACAATTCAGGGCACAGCTGGCAGTGGAAAGAGAAGCAGGGAAGCCTACAGAGCAGAGGCAACGCTCCCAAGGCCACGACACTTCTGTGGGAACTCTGAAGACTTCAACAGTTCACCCTTCCAGATCATTACGAAGGTCTATTTGCCAGTACTGGAGAACAGAACATACTTCACAGCTTGTTAGCGGGCGATCCCACATATGATACATGGGTCTCCATGTGCACTCTTGTCCTGCGCCCCGCCAGAGTCAGCTGTGGGCCTGGAGAACCCACCTGGACTGAGAAGTCCATGGGCCATACTTAGTTGTACCATGAAGAATATTCATCCTTAAACGGCATACAGTGAAATTGAACTGAAGCTATACAATAGACACTCAAGGTAGCAATGGGGGGACGGTGGTTACTGCTGTGCCCCACACCGTACACATGACCCATTCTCAAACCAGCCGATTTGAAGCCAGCTTGAGATCAGTCTCCTTCTGCCCTCCTCCTCCTCCTTCTAAGTCAGAGTCCCGGTGAGGAACTCGGGCTGTGGACCAGCAGTTCTGACCTCATGCAGCTCTGACACTTACCAGCAACGTGACTGGGGCCAGGCTATATATTTTCGAGCCTTAGTTTCCCCGGTAAAATGACAACACCCTGCTATCAGGATCCTTGTGACGATTACAGCAGGTAAGACCAGCGATGCACTCTGCACAGCACCTGCCACGTACGATTAGTGCTGGCATTGGTTTCATTTGGAAGTGTCTAGGGCATAGGGACTATACCTGCTCTGATGTTTTTTCACCTACCCTGCCTATAAAATATAGGAGAATGGTATCTCCAGATTTCCAACTCCCCATATTGTGCACATTCCCAACAGAGCCAATTACGTGAGCTTGTGCTGAATAGTCCTTATTAACTCAAAGTGGAAGTGCAAAGATTGACATATAGAAGTTCAATTCTGCTCAAATGAAGTCTCAAGCCAACTCGCAGCTCCTTATTTTAGACAAGTTCAATTCTGAACTGCATGAGATGCAACCGGGTTCTCAATCAGGCCACAATGTCTGCGATTCCTGGTATGAATGAGATATTGGATTCCATGGGGTACTAGAATAGAATTTAGGCATTACATGATTTGACTGCTGGTGATAAGCCTTCCTCCTGTGAATCTTAAAAAGGGAGTGGCAGAAGGGAATCCGGGTGAGACCAGAGTCATCAACTAGTACATTAGTATTTCCTAGCACAATTTGGGAGGGTAGTTTTTCAAGTTGTCATGCCCTATACTTAACAAAATCCTCTTCTCTGTGGCCGAACAAATTCTCAGAAGGCAATGCTGCTAATAATGGATCCTTTGTGCTCAGGACGTAGGGTTAATACACCCCCCTCTCAAGGACTTCTCTGTAACACTCCTCTCCCCTAATGATCTGAAGGTTCCAAAGAAACTAAGAGTAGTCTCTGACCAAACGACCAACAGACATGTAGCTAAAGGAGTTTTAAGTAATTGTTCAAAGGACGAGCTGAGACTCCTGAAGACACTCAGTTCACAGCTTACGAGAAATCCAAGGGCACAGACAGCATTGTATAGCATAGAGCATATGTTCCAGAGCCAGAGACGTCTAGCAGAAATCCCAGATAGGACCAAACAGGCTGTGTGTGGGAGTAGTTGGGCAACTCAAAGAACTACTCCAAGCGAGAACTACTCCCTTTTTCCATCTGAATGATGGTGATCAGGCCAACCCTGCAGGGCTGCTGTGAACATCAGGAAAAAAAATCTTTACATCTATGTCCAGACCCAAGAACAGTGCCTGGCACACTGCATATGGTTAAGAAGTAAGAATACTCAACAGCAGGGACTTGCCCACTTATGAACTGAGACCAGGTATTCTAACCCTATTTATTTTTTTCTAATTTTGTAAACGTTTACTCATTTTTGATAAAGACGGAGCGCGAGTGGGGGAGGGGCAGAGAGAGACACACACAGAATCTGAAGCAGGCTCCAGGCTCTGAGCTGTCAGCACAGAGCCTGATGAGGGGCTCGAACTCATGGACTGTGAGATCATGACCTGAGCCGAAGTCAGACGCTTAACCGACTGAGCCACCCAGGGACCCCTTCTACCCCTACCTATGACATTAACTGCTGGTCTACCTTTTAAAGGCCTACAAACCATAAAAGCTATAAAACTAGGAAAATGCAGAAGAGAATATAAAGAAAGCAAAACTTTGTAACTCCTGGACAAACCCAAAAGGTGAAGCATTCAAAAGTATATATATGATTTAAGAGGCTCATGGGTATTAACTGGTTCTCCAAAACCAAATTATTTAATATTTTGGATGCTTAGGGGTAGGGCAGGGGAGGTTATAAAGCAAGGCACACAAGTACTTTAATATATAATGAAGCCATTTTTTTTAAGTTTATTTATTTATTTTGAGAGAGAGAAAGAGAGAGAGAGAAAGGAGGGTGGGGGGACAGGGGCAGAGAGAGAGGGAGACAGAGAATCCTAAGCAGGCTGTGCATTGCAGAGCCTGATGTGAGGCTTGAACTCACAAACTGTGAGATCATGACCTGAGCCAAAGTCGGATGCTTAACCGACTGAGCCACCCAGGCACCCCAGAGCCACTTCCTATCACATAGGAGATGAGATTTATTTCAAAAGGTACTTATAAAAATAGGTAACATTTTAAAAACTAACAAATAACTGGGGCACCTGGGTGGCTCAGTCAGTTAAGCATCCGACTCCTGATTTTGGCTCAGGTCATGATCTCACAGTTCACGAGTCTGAGCCCCACGTCGGGCTCGGCACTGAGCCTGCTTGGGATTCTCTCTCTCCCTCTCTGTCTCTGTCTCTCCCCTGCTCTCTCAAAAATAAGTAAATAAAGTTTAGAAAGTTAAAATTAACATAAATAACATCCGATATTGTGATTATTAATAAACATTTGGGGAGGGGAGACTTTAAAAAAAGAATTATTTTCTGGTATGGCACCAAAATGTTCTAATGTCCTTAATTAAAACACTGATATTCTTCTTCATTATTCTAGATTCTTTTTCTAATTATGAAAGACATGGGACGCTTGGGTGGCTCAGTTGGTTGAGCGTCTGACTTTGGCTCAGGTCATGATCTCCTGGTTTATGGGTTCGAGCCCGGCGTTGGGCTCTGTGCTGACAGCTCAGAGCCTGGAGCCTGTTTCGGATTCTGTGTCTCCCTCTCTCTCTGCCCCTCCTCTGCTCATACTCTGTCTCCCAAAAATAAATAAACGTTAAAAAGAAAGAAAGAAAGAAAGAACGAAAGAAAGAAAGAAAGAAGAAAGAAAAAGACAGACATATATGCTCAGTGTTGAAAATTTGGAAAGAAAAGGCAAAAAGAAAAAACAATAATTCATTAGTCTACCAACTTTATAATTCAAAAATATATACAGTATATACAGTATGTGGCCCACGTCAGAGTTTATTGATTCCGTAACATGCTAAAAACTTAGTGTAAAACTTTGTTTTTGTACTTTTACTTTCCGAATTCATTTTCAGAAATACTACTCAATTTTTTCTAACTCAGATGTTAATTCCTTCATATCAACAAGATGATTAAAGTATTATAACTACATCTTAAAAATCAGAGTTCATAATTCAGTTGGACTTCAAATCCACATTTGCTAGGGTTTCTGAATCCTTCCGCTTAGTTACTCATAATCTGGAACAAATCATTTAAAGCTTCTTAGATTGTTCTATGACCTCAAATCTAAAACCTGTAAGACTCTGCCACAGAAATGGCTGATGAAAGAAAAGGCTAATTCAATACATCTTTCAGGAACATTACTGGTACTGTCCTTCCTCTTCTTAAAAAAAAAAAAAAAAAGATGCCTTTTGCTTCACGTACCCTTTGTGCCTTGGCCCTCACCACAAACTGGGTCTTTACTATCTTCCTCACAAAGGCACCTGTAATAAGATATGGAAATTCAAAGTGGATTCTCTCCATTCCCTCCTAGTAGGTGCCAGACTGAAGAATTTGGGAACTTCTTAGAAAAATAAAGCAGGTCTGTGTCCGGTCATCATTCAAATGCCTTAACTAAGCATCTTAGTGTGCCCCAGCCTTTCACATAATAACTGAACATTTAAGGGTCTCAATGTATCTACTGCATGACAGGCACTGTGCTACAAGTTTTACCGGCATCCAGCTAATCTTCATGCCAAGCCCGTGAAGTATATTACCTTTCTCCTTTCACCTTTACCAAAACTCAAGCCAGGTGAGTGTCTTACTCAACGGGTCACAGTTAAAAATGCTGCAGAGTTAGTGTGCCAACCAGGTGTTTCTCGCGCAAACTCCTCAGCTCATCCTAGAAGCACCCTACATTCAAAATTTGCATGAGAAACATGTTGGGTTGTCACTAGATCTTGTTCGTTCTTCAAAAATCTCTAGGAAATACTAGCCCAGACTCCCTCGCAGTGGGTGCTACCTGCCTAAGGACAAGTGAGCACCGGGTGACGCCAGGGGCTAAGACAGAGGGGCAGTGGGCACACTGCGACATCCATCACCAGGGAGGGAACCCCATGACCCATGTCCGTGGTGATGACGATGATGATGCCTTAGTTACCGTCCTCAGTGGTAGGTCCGTAACACACCCTCCCTCCCATAATGCTCACAACCCGTGACGCTCATGATTATGCTTTTACAGATAAGAACTAAGGTGCGGATAAACCCCGGCACTGCTCACGGTAACCCCGCTGACTCATGGTGCTCCGGGACCTCTCCTGGCCGCGTCCCAGGGACCCCAGACGACCCGTGTACCGCCCCCCCTTCAGCCCTTCCCAGGGGAGGGCCCCTTTCCGGTCCCTTCTCCAGGTCGCCCCTCGCCCCATAGCGCGGAGCTTCCTGCGCCGCTCCCGGAACCCCCTCAAGCCGGAGGGCCCCGGCGCGAGCTGCGCTGCCCACGCCGTCGCAGGGACCCCGGCAGCGGTGGCGGCCGCGACAGCCTCACTTACGCCGATCGCGGAGCAGGGCGCCCGCAGCTCGCACGGCCGCAGCCATGTTGATGCCGCCTGAGAGCTTTCCCGGGGCAGCTTCGGCCCGGGACTCGGGTTCCTCCCACGGCGGCGCGATCGGGTATCGGCCCGGAGAGCTCCGAGCTGCTGGCACTGCCACCACAGGCCGCCTTATCTTAAGTTGCGGCCCCCTGCGCCCTCGCGGCGCACCCGTTCATTCGCTGCCTGGCCGGGCCTAGCCGGGGCTCGGGGGCGGTGCCAGAGGAAGACACGCCCCTCGAGACAGCTGGCCCGGGCGTGGGGCCTTCGGCCGGGGGGAGGGGGGGTGGAAGGGGTAAAAGGGGCCCGAGGCTGTGCTAGCGGCCCGCCCCACCAGCCGGCGGTTCCAGCCCAGCAGCCCCTCTCCCGCCCCCGGTCACCCTGAACGAACGCCCTGGTTGCATCTGCCAGTCTGGCCAAGGCGGAAACCGCCGCCACAACTCGGCAAAGGGCTTTCCAGACTTTTTCAATACTATGACTTAGATATGAGAATGCTTTTGCCTCACTTCTCCAGTTTGCTTGCCTCGTTATAGTACAACTGAGCAGACCCTGTTTTGTTGTAAGCTTGGTTTTCAGAGTAGGAAAAGGAATTGTTTTATATGAGACACTCGTGAATGACATCTTTAATTTCCCTGTGGCATCTCTATACAGCACAGTTTGACAGGCGGGACCAGAAAGCAAACATTATACTGCTAACGCGAGAACGTTGGGAAAAGTGAACGCCAGTCCAGCAAATGGGTTTCTGGGAGGGATGGCATGGTGAAGTTTGCCCGTATATCTGCGCACCGTCGCAAGGTAGCTGTCTGGTCCCAATCCCTCACACGCAACAGGCACTGCTCTTAATTCTAGCCATTCCTGCATTCCCACACCTGCACCTGCCAACCGTACCCATTGTTCTGTGCGCCTTGAAGTACAAGACCAACCTTGGAACAGAAAGGTCTCAGGCATTATTCATTCGTTGAACAAGTATTGACCACCTACTGTGTGCATTGGAAAAACAGCAGTGAACAGAGAAGACAAGTGGCTTACATGGGGGTTGAGGGAGAGACAAAATAATCAGGATATGTATTGTTGGGGGTGATGATGAGCGTTAGAAAGAAGGAAGTAATATAAGGGAGATGGAGAAGGGGAGACTCTACTGCAATCTGAAATAGATAGGTCAGAGAAATTCTCACTGACATCTGGACAAAGGCCTGAAGGAAGTAGGGGGGCAAGCTATGTGGAATATTTTGGGACGATGGAGTCTGAGTTGAAAACCACTTTTCTGTAGCTAAAATTTGTTCCTGGTTAGTTTATTATTAAAGTTGGTCCTCCTTATGGTTATAAGCCAAATATAAAACATCAAATTAAGTGCCTTTCATATTACCCACATGATCTTCAGATCCAAGCAGAGGTCCCCTGAGAAATGGACAGTAAAACTTGCCCCAAGTGCTAAACTGCTCTCCTACATATTCTGCTAACTCTCTACGCTCATAATGAAAATTATATGCATTTAATTTGCCCTTTGGAGGTGATCTTCATAATGTACTTCTCTACCTAAAGCTTAAACATTTCTTTTAAGTAAGCTGCACAGAAAGCCTCTACATTTTGAAATGCTGTGCTGGACGAAGTGTAGACAAGTCCTGAGAACTGGGAAAGGCTAACTAAGGGTTTTAGATGTTTGAGCTGGATAGGCTCTTAGCTAGTCTGGAAGGCTCTGGATAAGTCACCCCTGCCTCCCCAGGGCTATGCCCCTTCTGCTAGGTGGAGATAACAAGGGCTTCTGGCCCCTCCTAGAGAAATGCTGATGATTAGTGACAATGCACAAAGGTGCCAAATCTCACATAATCAACAGCTAGGACGGGTATCTGCCCAGGAACCAGCAACACATGCTTTATGAAATATATCAACATAATAACATTTTTAAAAACGAATTAGTAGTTGCATACATTTTATTCATATCTTATATTTTCATTTTTACTCACTTGAAAAAAAAATTCAAAATCCCTCATGTACAAAACCCCCCAATGCACATATTAAGACTCATAGGTTATAGGTGGAAACAGAACTTCATTATTTTTCCTGAACAGAGAGTATCATAAAAACTGTTATTTCTAATCTCTGACTTATTTCTCACAAATATCAAATATAATAGCTTCCCAACAAGTACATTTTTATGTTTTTATGAAATGAAAGCAGATAAAATGCATTTTATACTGGTCGTTTCCAAAACTGATTAGAAAACACAGCACTTCACCCAGAAATTCTAAATGTGGGTTTATTAAGGAAACCAGAAAACCCCTTAAACAGCTAAGCAAATTTATAAAACAATAAGAGATTTGTGTGTGTGTGTGTGCATGTGTGTGCATATGTACATATAAATGCATTTTTTTCTGGCTTACGTATTTGTAACAAAGGTATATACCACTTGTCTTAGCAAACAGAAGGCCAAAGGCACAGTCTCAGGGTCAACTCAATAAGCCGCACCCCCACCGCACAGGAGAAAGGTTGTCTGAAACTGGGTGACTTAATTAGTGAAAAAAAGCACTCTCCTGTCACAGACAGCCCTCTGAGTTCAGCCTTTGGTCCTAAATAAAATGAACTTGTTGGTTTCAGCTCAATGCTTCAGGGAAGGGCAGGGGGATCACCTAATTCATTATTTGTCATGATTGGCACCTCTGAGCTACACACACCAAATTTAGATTACTCAATTCTGTCTCCTTAATCAGAAAAACAACAGGGCAAGAAGGGGTGGTGTGCAGCACAAGAGAAACCGTGGCTGCGTGAGGCAGACAAATTGTGAGCTGTAATGATCACTCAGAGAAATCTGATCGATTGTCCCCACAATTGTTTTACAGCAAAGAGGCCACCAAATCCAGGCCAATGTGGTGTGCATTTTGACTTCCTCTCTTAACCACACAGAGCCTTAAGCCACGAGTGATGAGGGATTTATTAGTCCATCTATACATATTTACTGAGAGTCCACGATAAGCAAAGCATGTATCAGGCAACGGGAAGGATAAAAAAGTAAAGAGCAAAATGTACTCTCAAGGAACTCATTCATTTATGAAGCAAATAGCATGGAGAGCCTACCTATGTCAGGTACGTAGTAGGCACTGGGTTTGCAGCAATGAACCACACTGTTTTCTACTTTCATGGATCTTAGGCTCTTTTTTTTTCTTTTTAGGTTTATTTATTTATTTTTGAGAGAGCGGGGGAGGGCCAGAGAAAGGGAGAGACAGAAGCCCAAGCAGGCTCCGCACGGTCAGCGCAGGACCTAATGCAGGACTCAAACCCACGAACCGAACCGTGAGATCATGACCTGGGCCGAAATCAAGAGTCAGACGCTTAACCGACTGAGTCCCCCAAGCCCCCGCCCTGGAACTTACATTCTTGACGGCAAGGAAGACAATAAGTGAAAGATACACAATATAATGCCGGGTGTGACTAGGGACCATGAAGAAAAGTGAAAGAGGCAAAGGAGTGGAGAGAGGCAGGAAGCGCTAGTTTCGGTGGTGCAGCTGGACACAGCCTCTCTGCAAAGGTGGGATTTGAGCGGGGACCCATGGAGAGCGAGGGGGCTCTCTGCCGAAGGAAGGGCTTTGCAAGCAGAGGGACCAGTGAGGCGGGAACACATTGAAGCTTAAGTTAGTCTCCTGGGGCTGCTGGGACAAAAATACCACAAACCAGGTGGCTGAAGACAACAGAAATGCACAGCCCTGAAGGCTTAGAAGTCCATAAGCAAGGCGCCAACAGGACCGTGCTCCCTCTTAAATCTGTGGAGGAGAATCCTTCCCTGTTTTTCCCAGCTGCCGGGGTGGCCAGCAATCCTCAGCCATACTTGGTCCGTAGCTGCATCGCTCCATGTCTGCCTCCATCGTCACTGGACTTTCTCTGTGTCTGTCCTTTCGTAACCATAAGGACACCAGTCATATCGGGGTTTTGTTGAATACTGGCCTACCCTAGGGACCTAGCCTATTGACCTCATCTTAAGTTAATTACATCTGCAAAGATCCTATTTCCAAATAAGGTCACATTTGTAAGTAGCAGAGGTGAGGGTTTCTACATATCTTTGTAGGGGACACAACCCATAGCAAGGCTTTTTTTATTTTTAATTTTTTTTAATGTTTATTTATTTTTTGAGAGAGAGAGAGAGACAGAGAGACAGAGAGACAGAGTGTGAGCGGAGGAGGGGCAGAGAGAGAGAGGGAGACACAGAATGAATCTGAAGCAGGCTCCAGGTCCTGAGCTGTCAGCACAGAGCCCAACATGGGGCTCAAACCCACAAGCTATGAGATCATGACCCGAGCTGGAGTCAGATGCTCAACTGACTGAGCCACCCAGGCACCCCCATTTAAAAAAAATTTTTTTTTTATGTTTATTTTTTTTGAGAGAGACAGAGTGCGAGCGGGGGAGGGAACCCATAGCAAGGCTTTTGAGGAACAGCAAGGGGACCCATGTGTCTTGAGCAGAGCGTGTGGGGTAAGCGGCAAGAAACTTGGGCTGACTGATGCAGGACTTTGTAGGTGACGAAACACTGTGGTCCCCTGAGCCATCTCCCTTTAGCACAGTGACCCACAGTGTTTCAGAAGGTTCACTTTGCAGTGTGGGAAATAGATGGGAGCTCCTTAGCCAGTATTAAGACACTTGCCGCGTGACCAAATTCGTTCATTTTCTTCTCTGGGTTGTGGGGTTTTTTAAGTCCATATGGGTCAGAGTGTTTTTTCCCAGAGAGTTCTCTGCTCCCTGGGTGGTGGAAGGATCCCTAAAAGACTTTCTGGTTTGACTCTGCCAGGATCCAGGGATCCCACCAGTCTTAGACAGGGTGGGTGTTCATTTCTCAGCTTGGTTTTCCTGCTCCTGGCAGTTGTGTAAAAACCAGGAGCGTTGACTCTTTCCAGGAAGCTTTCATTCCCTATGCAGAGCCCTGAGCGATGGCAGCCTTCCTTGTCCTTCTCTGGGTCCCAAGGCCAATTTTCTAGATCTCTTCTCACACAAGAACCAGCCCTGAGGCCCTGCTTCATGCAAGAAGGGGTCCTGCTCTTTTTCCACCTTTCTGTCTGGGCATTCTTGGAGCTGGGTACACAATGCATTCACTTTGTGGAAACTCATGGAGTTGCACATTTATGATATGTGACTTTTTCTGTAAGTTATATTTTAATAAAAATATAGTAATATATATTCAATAAAATAGTAAATATTAATATTAATATACAATATTATATAATAATATATGAATAATATATATTTAATACAAATATATTTAATAAAAATATATTTAAAAAGCACCTTCCCTGTGTCTTTATCTGGGCTCAGTTCTCCCCCTAACCCTCAACCCGAACCTAAAAGCCCTGGCCTTGAGACCCTCAGACCTCCCTGCCCTCTGCTTCTAATGCCTAGAGATATGCCTTTCACACTCAGCTGAGATTTGGGGGGTGGAGGGAATTATTATGTTTATTTAGTAAATCGATCTGTTTACCATGGGGGAAGCTAGAGGTGACCAGAGGTTTCCCGGATAAAAGTCAGTGATGACTTCAGGCTGAGAGGAGGAAGAAATGCTTTTTCATCCAAGTGGTCTCAGAACTTACAAGAAGAGGGGAACTGGAATGTCTTCAACGTGAGGGGACGCCACGGAGGCAGAAAAGCACACAGTACCCAAGAGCAAGGCATTCACGTCACCACTGCACAGGGTGGGGGAAGGACTAAGAGTTATAAGCTGAGGGGCTCACAGACTGGGGATAGTCGTGACGGTCCCTGAGAAGCGGAGCCTGCTGGGGGCTGTGCTCTGAGGAAAACAGTTGAGCGAGTGGTGTGCAGCCTACAGAGCGCGAGACACGTGGGGTGGGGAGAACAGGTAGGAGACAGGAGACAGTGCTGGTGGTTTCAAGCACAAACCTAGAAGGAGTGGGGAGAAAAGGGAACCACCGCAACAGAATTTTGGGACCCGGAAGGCAGATGGATAAATGGCTAATGACTTAGCAACCCAAGAACCCTAAGCTGGCCATCCTAAGAACCATCGAGAGTCACACGACAGAATCCCTAGGCGGCTCAGGATTGGCGCTACCAGGTGGCTCTGGGGGTGGGGGTGGAGAGAGGGATGCTAGGAGACGGATTGAAAGTTGGATAAAGAAGTCAGACTTCCCAGATCCCCCCAACTGCAGCAGCCGGCTGGAGGTGAGGTTGCTGGGAGGCCGCCCAAGGCTCTGGGCTGAAGATAGCAGGTGCACTGCAGAGCAGGTGCACATCTACCCACACGCTGGAAGCCTTTCCAGCCCTGTTTGGAATTCTCGGCAGGTAACCATGAAGCACTACCCGACAACGAGGAAAGCCTCTAACTGGAAAAAGACACCCAGCCAAGTAGAAGAAAACAATATGGAGGAAACAGGGAAGATGCAGTTAGAAAATGTGGAATAGAGACCTTAGAGATGGAACTTTCTGAGGTCAGAATAAGAATTAAAAAAAATTTTTTTTTATCCTTTACTCTGCTAAGAGATGAAAAACTCAATAGGACTGGGAAAAGGTTGAGGAACTTCCAGAAAATACCAAACCCCCTCCCCCACCAAAAAAAGATAAAAGAATATTTAGGGGCGCCTGGGTGGCACAGTGGGTTGAGCGTCAAACTCTCGAATTCAGCTCACGTCATGATCTTGCAGTGCATGGGTTTGAGCCCCACATCAGGCTCCACGCTGACAGCTCGGAGCCTACTTGGGATTCTCACTCTTTTCTTTTTTTTTAACATTTATTCATTTTTGAGAGTGAGAGACGCAGAGCATGAGCAGGGGAGGGGCAGAGAGAGAGGGAGACACAGAATCAGAAGCAGGCTCCAGGCTCTGAGCTGTCAGCATAGAGCCTGACGCGGGGCTCGAACCCACAAACCATGAGATCATGACCTGAGCCAAAGTCAAACACTTAACTGACTGAGCCACCCAGGTGCCCCATCTCGCTCTTTCTTACTCTCTGCCCCTCTCCCGCTCACACACGTTTACTCACTTGCTCTCTCTCTCAAAATAAAAACTTTAAAAAAAAAGAACATTTAAAAAGCCTTATATCTGAATAATAGTTTTAGAAAGAAAGCAAAACAAAAACAAAACAGAAGGGAGACTTTCAATGAAGCAACTTAAGAAACTTCTTCACAGCTCCAGGGCACGATTTTCTGGATGTAAAAGGGGCTGGTCAACCATCCAGTGGGAATGAATGCAAAGTCCCAAGAAATATCATGAAATTTTGGAACACTGGGGGCAAGTTTTCCAGAAGAGACAGGTCATATGCAAAGGACCAGGTGTGAGAATGCTTGGGAATTCTCAGTAGCAACACAGGAAGTCGGGACTTCAAAATTCTGAAGGAAACGTGCTTGTTGGCCCACATTTTAATATGGAGACTATGGTTCAAGTGCAAAGATAGATCAAGAGCGTGTCCAGATATGCAAGGTCTCAACGAATTTACTCTCCCCACACCCTTCCTCAATAAACTACTGGAGAATGTGTGCCACCAAAATGAGGAAGTAACCCAGGAGGGGAACATAAAACACTGGAAATAAGATGTCCGATACAGAAATAGGATGTCCAACACGGAAAGGCAAAGGGAACTGTGAAAGACAACTCTGGATAACTGTGTTCCGTGAACAGAGGGTGGATAATTGAGACTAAAGCAGACAGAGGCTCCAGAAGCTTCTGTGGGAAGATGGAACTATGACTACCTGATGTTCTTCACTAATCACATTAGTAACGTTTCATGAGGTAGAAAGAAACTTTCCAGAATAAGAAACCAAACCATTTAATTGACCAGTGATTACCAATACGACTATAGTATTTGGACATCATGACATACATACCTTTTGTTTTTTCTAGAAGGGTTGAATGAAATGTGCTGATTCTAAGTTTTAAAACACTTCAAATTTGGGGGTTTAAAACTTTATTCTGCCACTTACTAACCATGCAGCTTTGGGCACGTGCCTTAACCTTTCTCAGCCATTGTCTTTTTTTTTTTTTTTAATTTGTTTTTAACGTTTATTTATTTTTTTTTTGAGACAGAGAGAGAACATGAACGGGGGAGAGTCAGAGAGAGGGAGACACAGAATCTGAAGCAGGCTCCAGGCTCTGAGCTGCCAGCACAGAGCCTGACGCGGGGCTCGAACTCACGGACCGCGAGATCATGACCTGAGCCGAAGTCGGCCGCTTAACCGACTGAGCCACCCAGGCGCCCCTCAGCCATTGTCTTAGGGTTAATACAAATTACCCGAAGGTTACCGTGAGGACAGAAGCACAGGACAGTGTGTGGCCTGACACAAAGCCCTACTTGCAGCACTGGTGGCAGTTGTCCTAACTTCGAGAACTTGTCAATATGCCTTGAACGCTAAATGGAAACACATGTAGTGCTTTTGTAGCCATTGGCCGGTATTGAACAGCCTCGGCCTTACCCAAATTTCCCCCTTTCAACTACAGTGACTAATGGGAGTTAATTAAATGATAGGAATAATTAAATTACTATCACCTACAGTGATAGTAAGACAGGCTTAAGGTTGCGTTTAGAAGCAGTAGGGAGCTGGGGTGCCTGTGGGGGTGGGGCTCAGTTGGTTGAGCATCTGACTCTTAATCTTGGCTCAGGTCATGATCTCACGGTTCGTGGGTTCGCGACCCGCGTCAGGCTCTACACTAGCAGTGCAGAGCCTGCTTGGGATTCTCTCTCTCTCAAAATAAATACACTTAAAAAAAGAAAAAAAAAAAAGTAGCAGGGAGCTACTCAGTGATGGTCAACCTGGCTGTCCAAAAGCCCCACCTGGGTAGCTTCTGAAAGACATCCAGGACCCATCCCTGAACTTTGGATTCAATTAGTCTGGGATAAGACCCAGACATCGGCATTTTTAAGGTCCCCAAGTGATTCCAGTGCGTAGGAAGGAACGTTGCTTCTGACAGGGTCGTACTGCCCTGTACACTAAAGAAAGTTTTAGTAAATGCTAGAGGCAAGCAGGTGCGGAGCAGGGAGGGAGACGCTGAGCAAAAAGGTAAAAGCTGGGTGGCTGCAAGCGGCTGCCAGACACAAGAGGGAGAGTTAATACCAAAGTCGTCTGAATTGCCGAGTAGCCTCCCGTCCGTCTCCAAAACCTCAAGCAGGCCTGTTGCACAAGTAGCAAAGGTAAAGGGGGTTGAGGGGGAAGAATCAACTTAAAGAGCCACGTCAGGAAAGAGCCGTGAGAGGACAGTCCCACAGGAACAGGAACTCGGAACTGGGTGTCTGTGGCTGGACACGCGGTGGGGCCTCAGGATGGGGCTGTGACACCAGGTGGCAGTAACAACTACACGGTCAAGGGAAGAACATCCACGTGCATGAGGTTTGCTGCTCGCCACGCTCAGATTCTTGGCCCGATGTCACCATGACCTTGACGCATTTATCCCCACCTAATCCCACAGCTCTCTCTCAGTATTCAAAATTCTCCATTTATTTACACAATTAAAATTTAGACTAACTGGGTCCAACCTCGTCCTCAAATTCTGAGCAAATGAACTGCCTCGTTGAATCCAGTCAGAGCTCATTCACTTTCTTCCAAGTACTTTTTACTTAAAGATACAGGCCAAATATACGATATATCTTAAGTTTATTCATTTATTTTGGAGGGGGTGGTGGGCGGGGGGGAGGAGGGGGGAGAGAGGGAGAGAGAGAGAGAGAGAGAGAGAGAGAGAGAGAATATGCATGTGTATGAGTGGGGAAGGGGTAGACAGAGAGAGAGAGAAAATCCCAAGCAGGCTCCACACTGTCAGTGCAGGGCCCAATGTGGGGCTCAAACTCATGAACCGTGAGATCATGAGCTGAGCCCAAATCAAGAGTCAGACACAACTGACTGAGCAGGCCAGGTGCCCCACAGGCCAAATATACTATAAATGCCCCATATCCATCTGTCATTTCACTTAATTGCAAAATAGGATATAATCTAATGTGTCCAAAAATAACAAAGATTACAAAACTTAACTAGAACCCACATCTAATTTTTAAAACTTGTTCCTCTTCACTATTATGCAATTTTAATAATACCTACTAAATTTGGTAATATCTAACTTCCCACATACACATTATGAAAAATAAAAAGATTGACAAAAATGAAAAAGGCATGAACTAATGTAAGACTGAGATGTTCAGCTTTAGAAAAATTAAGCCAGCAAATAGTTTTTATGTGTGTCCATTTATTGATTGCTGGGAATACAGCCTATTGAGAATACATGACATGCATTTTGGGAGAGAAATTAACCAAATCTGAAATGAAGGCATTCAATAAGCCTGCTAGGAGTTAATAAGGTAACACAGATTAGATCTAAAGACACAGTGTGGGAAGACTCAGACAGCCACGTACAATTGTCATTAAGATTCCAGCTGCAAATTCTTTCAGAATTTATTTATTCTTATTACTTAGAAATTACCAGGAAAGAGGGAAGCTCACTGCCTCTTTAGCTTAACCTAACGCTAGGAACCAAAAAAAAAATTTTTTTTTGCCGTAACTTCAAATTGTTTAGGGCAATTCCATTTTTACAAATTCTTCCACACCAATTCATATGCTTTAGAATTATAAGCAGCTCTACACAATTAGAAAAGATTAATAACCAATGCAAAAGTGTGTTTGTTTGATTCCAGTATCTATTACCGAATCACATTGTTCTAACACTAGCAGATTTTTACACCACACTGTCAATTTTCCCCCAAGATGTTCTAACTCACGAATACAATAAAATGACATAAATTAAAGAATTCCAGTTACACTTAACAGGACAAAACGATTAAGTTACTGGAATGTCTTAGTCCATAATTAAAAACTGTTTAAGTATATATGCGGCATATATGATGCAAAAATTATAACCTATAATTAGATAAAAATGCTGAAATGGAGTTATAACTGTAGTGTTACATGCCACATGTTTCCCCCAAACTTTCTGATGGATATTGTTTTTTTAAATGACAATACCAAAAAAACCCCAAAAAAACCAAAGACAATAGGATGTTACTTGATATTCAAATGATTTGAATTGCTTTTGGTGGTAGAGAAAAAAGAAATAGATAAACATGAATGGAATAAAAAAGGGAAGATTTTGGCTTTTTTTTTGAAAGAGGCAGTCTGTTCCTTTCATAAACTGTATTCTTTCCTTAATGTTTCTGGAGGAATCAGTTATGGTTTGCAACGCTGGACAAATCGTGGGTATAAGCATACGTCTCGGATGTGATACCTATTCAGAATCCAGGTCAAGAATCGTTCCAAGCCCAAGCCATATCCGCCATGAGGACATGTGCCATATTTTCTCTGTTTAAAAAAAAAGAACAGATGTTTAAAATTTTGTCTAAGATATTAAAATTTTTCTACTGTGAAATGAGTTCACTTATCGTGGTTAAGAATTCAACTCTATTTTTAATTTTTTTAAATGTTATTTGTGAGAGGCAGAGAGAGAGGGGCGAGGGATCCGAAGCAGGCTCCACACTGTCAGCACACAGCCCAATGCAGGGCTCGAACTCACAAACGGTGAGATCATGACCTGAGCCGAAGTCAGACGCTCAACCAACTGAGCCATCCAAGCGCCCCAAGAATTGAACTCTTATTCTATTTGCTTTCATAGGCCACGTGTGTAGAAATGATTTGGTATGAAAAATAAACCAGGGGTTAAGTGTCACCCTGAAAAGAAGAGATTTCAAACTTTTAAACTAAGTCAACGTCTCTGTTTATCAGAGGGAAATGCAAGCTAGCCTAGACGCTGGTAGAATCTAACAACAATTTTTTAAAATTTTAGTAGCAATGACAAGGCCAGCAGCTAGTAGCTTTTCAAATGAAGTGCACATATTATTGGACAAAGGTAAAACTAGTAATAATCCCATGCCACGCTATTAGAACATCAAGCTGAATATAGCTCGTTCAAACACCAAAGTACCACACTGACTTCTCGCCTTTTAGGTTTCAGTTTATACAGAACTATTATAATGAAAACATTTAAGAGTGTAAAAACCAAAACAAAACTGTTCTTACCTGATCTGTGTACCAGTAGTAGGGAGTGGGGTCAATCCCTTCCCTTTTATAACCCGCCAGCATTTCTTCACTATCCCAGATACGCATTGAGCCTCCCACAATCTCACCAACATTTGGCATCAACACATCCACCTTTAAAAACAAGTAAATAAAATGCAGTTACTACCAAGCTGTCAGTCATGACACGGCTCTAGTTTCAAGGAAAACCACAATGAAGCTCTTACAGCTAACAGAGCACTATGGATGTAACATTAAAATCCTGTAATTTAACAAGAAATGTTAAACCCAATCAGAAGACAAAACCCACTTCTTTAAATATTGCCATTCTAGATGTATAATGCAGCATTTGCCATGAGCTGTATCTTATTCCAGTGGCAGTCCCCACCCCCTTAAGGAGCAAAATTATGATCTGAATCACAAACTGACAGATTCTGTAAGGCGGGAATCCTCAGGACATCGCTGCATGTAGAAGGACTTGATCTCTACGGGAAATCGACATAGCAAGATGGGCTCATTAATGGTGTCTGTCATCAGTCTCTCAGGAGCTTCTGGGATATCCTGCGGTGAAATAAGGCTTCATTAACATTTACTACTCGAAAGCCAACAAGACAGAGGCAGCTCTCACCCAGAAGCAGCCCTTATCTCATGAATGCAATACAGTAGAGAATACACACCCATCCAAAACCCATACCCATGGGTGGAAGCAACAGTTTCTTTCAAAAACAATCAAGGTATTCTAAAAACTCACACGCAGTTATTAAACCAACTGCAAAAAGATCCACTTCCTTCTACAGTACATCTCAAGAGCCATGCTGCTTGAGAGACGAAAACCAAACCACTCAAGTCGTTATCACTGTGACTAGATACTGTTCAGTTACTTTTCTCAGGGGCCAGTTTCGTCTAGCTCTGAAGCAAACATGGTCCACTTAGTCCCATATGGCATAAGATCATCAGTGAATGCTCCAGAATATCACTGGTCTATGCACAGTGTTATTAATAACACTAATCTTTAAACTGTCCTGTCATCTGTACTTCTTTTCCTGTTACAATAAATCTATGTGGCTTCAATGGTAGGAAGACAAGAGTCATAAGACAAATAACCAGTGTCAAGTTCATAAGCGTAACCGCATGTAGAATAGTTAGCCGAGAAATGTTAGATGATGAAGAACAGGGCTAGTCTGCTTCTCATCCAAAACATCATCTGGGTAAACCACACATAAATTCAAGTTAAACCTGAAAAGTCTTGTCTCAGTACAAACTGACCGAGAGAACAGGACAAGACTCATTGATATGTTTAACCTAAGAGCCAAAATGGAGCTTAGCAATCACCTGGCACAGGGGTCACCAAGCCCCAGTCCCGGGAGGCCTGTGCCCTCCAAAGTAAAGAGAGGAAATGGGAGATGAGTTGGATAATACTGGTCTCTCAGCTTTCATCTGCTTTACCTACTAGAGTGAGATTTAACTGGGAGGAAATGGTATTAAAAAAAAACCAAAATTTAACGTTTATCCATGTTAGAGAGAGACAGAGAGAGAAACAGAGTGCGAGCAGGAGAGGGGCAGAGAGGGAGACACAGAATCCCAAGCAGGCTCCAGGATCTGAGCTGTCAGCACAGAGCCTGATGCAGGGCTCGAACTCACGAGCCGTGAGATCATGACCTGAGCCGAAGTTGGATGCTTAACCGACTGAGCCACCAGGCGCCCCCGGGAGGAAATGGTCTTACTGCACATTCCAAAAAGTTGGGAGGACCACGTATGTACTCTGGTCTCCTCATGTGTACGGGATGACATCAGCGTACAATAAATGCTGACAAGCTTCGAGGGCCTTTTGAGCCTCGGACCCGACTAAGCATTCAATTCACGGAGTCCTCACAACTTGGCAAAGCTGCTCTTACCTCCACAGTGGAGATAAAGAACCAGGGGGTGGGGTCACTGGCCTCCCATTACTCAGCAGTAAGGACACAGGTGGGAGCTAAGCCCACCTGGAGGGCTTCTTACTCCAAACATTGTGCTCTTTCCACTCAACTTTGTGACACTACTTTGCTAAGTTTTAGGTAATAACAATTCTCAAATCTTCAATACAAACATTTTTTTAAAGTGTTTCTTTATTTTTTGAGGGAGAGAGAGACAGAGAGAGAGAGACAGAACATGAGCGGCAGAAGCGCAGAGAGAGAGGGAGACACAGAATCCGAAGCAGGCTCCAGGCTCCGAGCTGTCAGCACAGAGCCTGACATGGGGTTCAAACTCACGGATCACGAGATCATGACCTCAGCCAAAGTTGGACGCCTAACCTACTGAGCCACCCAGGCGGCCCCCAAATTTTGTTATTATACACCACCAACTGAAACACTAGAAGTAATTTATAGAGGTCTAATATACTGTTTGTCCTCTCTGTAAATTCCTTCCAAAAATGAAACAAAACTTTAGTTAGCAGTAGCTACTCATATATATATATATATATATATATTTTTTTTTTTTTTTAAATAGCAATACTCAAATTTTATCTATAAAAACAGATTTTCAAATACCATGTAAGAAATGATTAAATGCACAGGGAAGAGGGCTTAATAGTGTTAACAATCTATACCTCTAATATACATTCCCAGTTTATCTGAAACACTAGACCACCTTCCCCATCAAGGCCTGCTCTCTTGGTTTGCATTTCAAACAACAGCTATTTTCTTTGACTCTTCTCCACCTGAAAAAGTTTTAATATACTCTTGTGGGAGAGGAATCCTCTTTGAAAGAGCCAGGTTACTTTCTCCAGACAAATAAAACGAACATAAACATACCAATATTTTGTATGTAATTCATTTTTTTTAATTA
>NW_026057586.1:17731843-17837888 GCF_023721935.1 Panthera uncia | reverse complement strand
AGAGAGAGAGAGAGAGAGAGAGAGAGAGAGAGAGAGAGAATATCCCTAGCAGGCTCCACACTATCAGTGCAGAGCCCAATGTGGAGCTCGAACTCACGAACCGTGAGATCATGACCTGAGCCAAAATCAAGTGTTGGACGCTTAAAGGACCGAACCACCCAGGCGCCCCCTGCATGTAATTTTAAAGTTTACACCTTTCTGACCTTTCTGAAGCCTCCCACTAGTCTTGAGAATTACCACTAGAGTAAATCAAGACCACGGATTGATCATGGAAGAAGAGGAAAGAGGCAAAAGATGTGACAGCTATTTACTGAACACTACAGAAATGTACCGTTCTAAGGCTTACTCTACACTTGCGGATTCTGAATCCTAACAACCCCAGGGAGGAGGTGGGTCTGTTGTTACCATTTATTTGACCAGAAGCAGATGCCTCCTGCATTACTGGTTAAATAACCAGAGTAGCGATCCACTGGCTCACAATGACACCTTTGAAACAACAATTAGAAAGCAATACATACCTCTCCAAATTCATAGAAAGTTCCATCTTCTTTCTTTATGTCGTGTTCTTTCAGCCACACGATAGCATCTGAATAGTTCATTCGCTTAAAAGGCCGTTTGGGGGGCTTGAAGTTCTATAACGGAAAGAAAAAATACAGTGTATGTGAAGAAGCGGTAACACTGAGAGCTCCATTTTAAGAAAAACTGTTCATCGTTATTGCAAAATGTTATTTCAGACTAGCAAACAACGAGGACATTCCTACAAATGGAATCAAAGTTTCTCTTAAAAATATAAGTACAGAAATGCGGGAACGTGGTCAAAAGGTACAAACTTCCAGTTATAAAATAAGTCAGTCCTGAGGATATAATGTGCAACAAGGGGACTATATCTAACAATACTCGATTTATAAATTTGAAAGTTGCTAAGAGAATAGATCTTAGAAGGTTGCATCGTAAGAACAAATTGTATATCAAAACATTATGCTGTACACCTAAAACTAATAATAAAGCTATGTCCCAATCATATGCTTAAAAAAATATATATATGTATATATATGTATACGTACACACACACACATGTATGTATATGTATACATATACATATATATGTATATATATGTATACATGTGTGTGTGTGTGTATATACACATAAAAGTGAGTTATTTCAGAGCTCACATCATTAAATCTAGAAAAACTGATGGTGAAGACTTCATTACTTTCCGAAAAAAAATTCTGATTTTGCATGTCCATAAAACAGTACTCCTACCGGGTTGAGGTCACGAACTATGCTTGCTGCAGGTGATTTCAAGACTCTGTCCACCACATCACAAACCAAGTCCTCCAATCGATTCAGGAGCTCCTCAAAGGTCAGGAAAGGGCACTCTGCTTCCACGTGTGTGTATCTGAAGAACAAGACACTAGCTGGGGGCCGCTCTTCTTTTCTGCCAAGTTTCTCCCAAGCAAGGACATTAACATTGCAAAACTGCCCAGAAATGTGCAATTCCAGCACCACTGACCAACTCCCAACTCAGCAACTTAGTTTTAGGGCCCCTTTCTTTCCCCTGTTATCCCTTACAAAGGATCAAGGCCCAGTCAAAGAGGAGCCCAAAGCTAGCTCTGGCCTAGGAGGCAAAACCATACATGACTTCCATTAATTTGTTGAACTGCCTTCCACATACCCTTTGAATAGGTCAATTTTTTTTTTTTTTTACATAGTCATCATTTTCCGACATAAAGATTGCTTCTCTAAACATACGTTCTTAAAACTATTCTTTTTAAATAACAATAAAAAGACAATTCTGTACTCAGCCAGGTGCCTTCGTGTTCTGGACTGTTCTGCCCGGTATGACTGTGCAATACAAAACACATCTCCCAGGGCCGGAATGCAGGTCTCGAGGTACAACTGAGAGGACTGAGTCAAAAATGCCTCTTCCCCAAAATAGTCCAGCTTGAAGAGCGTAGCACCACCTTCCACCTGTGTTTGCACTAACGTTGGAGGAGTAACCTGTTCCAATGGAAAGGCGTAAACAAAGGCTAGTGAGTGCCACCATTCAAGTGTAAAAATGGCAGAAGGTATCGTTTGTTTTATAAAAGATGAACACACACTTACTTCATAGTATCCCCTATCAAAGAAGTGATCTCGAAAGCACCTAGTGACCACGGAACGTGCTTTCAGGATCTTGGACATGTTTTCTCCCCGGATCATCATGTGTCGGTTGTTGAGCTGGACATCAACATCCGACTCCTCGTTGATCAGGTTATCAGCTCCTCCGGCAGGGGCCAACCCGATCAGTTCCCAGAAGTCACAGCTCAGCTCATGGCCACCGGGAGCCTACATTTCAGAAAGAGGGGTGGGGAGAAAGGAGAGAGAGGAGAAGACAAAAAACTAACATTATTGAGGATTTTAACTCATGTCAAAATTTTTGGTAACCTGGTATTTCTAAGACCTCATCAGTATTAGCCTACTTTTCCAATCACAAAGACCCAATAATTCAATTTTATATTGGTATTTTTAATATTCCTCTCAGAGTAAATATGCAATTTAAAAACAAAATAGAAAAGCACTAACTAGAAAATAAATGATAATCTTGCAACTTGGAGTAAGTACTAACCACCATTACCAGCTGGCGTATCTTCTCACCTTTGCCCGATAATTTAAAATAACACTTTACTTATATTAAAAAACTCCTTAAATGCAAAGATTTTGCCAAAAGCTGTTTCTCTTTGGAACAGATATATGACAGAAATTCAAATTCTCCCTAATAATTCCATTAATAGCAATTCATTTTAGAAGCTAGGCATCATGGAATATATGTAATTATCTTGGTGCCAAATCCTGGAGAGCAAGTAACACATCGTAACGACTACTCCATTTTGCAAATGACATTACGTCAGTGAACTTGAATCAGATATTTATTCTTAATGTAGGTTCTTTTACGTGAAGTCTGGGAGACCCTCTTTTATCGGTATTTCTAGTCTATCAGGAAGACTCTAGGGGCTCCCTCTGGTGGTTAATATGCCACATTCGTTCGTTTTCTTTCCCAGCCAACAAGCAGAACCACAGTAATTACCTGAACGATAATTACCAACAAGTAGCTGTAACTAGCTGTGTGGGTTATGGGCCTGTTGGCTGGAGAACAAACGACTCTCTAGCAGAATTACAGTTAACTTTTTCTAAAAGAGACTTTCAAATTCTGTTCATAAAATTTCAGATTCAGGTTACTGTCCTCTCATAAAATTTTTTGGGGAGATGGTTCTTACTTCCACCTTGCTGAAAAATTATTCACACATCCGTAGCAAAGTGGCTTTACTATGGCCCCTGAGGGTTATTTAAGAAATCTGTAAAACTGGAAATCCCTGAGTCTGTTGTATCATGTGAGATGTACAGTGTACATATTTCGCTGGAAAAGGTAAAGGGATGTTAAATTTAGCAAGGACATCACAGTAGCGGGTTTATTTCCCAAGTACAGAAAGTACAAATAGAAAGCATTGGAGAACAAAGCACCACCTATTCATCCAGTGAGGAATTCAATCTACTCACCTGCTTGCCCTTTGGGGTCAGATTTAGCATCCCATAGACTGCAACGCTACTCTCGGTGGCCAAGACTACTCCATTGTAACACTGACACTGTAAACAGATTAAAGCTCAAATTTACTGACTCATATTTACGTCAAAATATATGTTCCAATGCACAGAAAGGTAAGGGGATTACTGACATAGAAGTTACCTGGTCTAAAACCGGTAAAATAATACGGCCATTAATATTTAGTACTAATATCTACTATTAATAGCTATTTTTGTGGGGGAAGGATCCATCTATTTACAGATAAACATATAGAAGTAAATAGACACTTTATACACATATATATGCAGAAATGACAGTAGCCCACATCTCTTAAAAATATCTGAACAGTCCATTTTTTTTTCTTTAAAATTCAGACTGTTGAAATAATAAACAGTCCACCTAGACTATGATCGTCGATACTACTAAAATCATTAGGACAAAAGTGACAAGTACCTTTATAAGGGAGGGGTCAGGCTATCAACACTTCAACTCACTATCATCAAATCATAAAAAAAAAGACAACATGTGTCTTTATGTGTTTTGTGATGTGATGCGATTGAAAGAGCAGAACCTCGCCCAGGAAGTAGCTGTGTCAAAAACAAACAAGCAAACAAACAAAACCAAACTAAACCAAACCAAACAAAAAAACCCAAAAACCTGAATCTGATAAGCTTATAAGAAATACAGAGGATAGAGGAACATGTTAAATGACATCTCAGGATGCAACCAACCAAATCTAGAATGGACAAGTTCCACAAGACAACCAACTAGGTTTTTTCAAACAAATAAACAGCAAGGGCTGGTTGTGGGGGGCGGGTGGAGGGAGTGAGGATGGAGGTAGAAAAGAAAAAGGAAGAATGGTTACAGACTCAGATTTCAGACCCACATCAATTCAAAGGAATACATAGATCTGGTTTGGGTTCTCATTCAAACCAACCAATTAGGAGTGGTCTTCATTTTAGGAAGTTGTGATAACATTAGCATGGTTATCTTAGAAATATTTTTTGGGGGGGCACCTGAGTGGCTCAGTTGGTTAAGCCTCGGACTTCGGCTCAGGTCACGATCTCACAGTTCGTGAGTTCGAGCCCCGTGTCAGGCTCTGTGCTGACAGTGTGGAGCCTGGATCCTGCTTCGGATTCTGTGTCTCCTTCTCTCTCTGTCCCTCCCTGCTCATGCTCTGTCTCTATCTCTCAAAAATAAATACACTTAAAAATTTTTTTTTCTTGGAGATGCAAATTCAAGTATATTTATATGAAATGGTACAATGTCTGGGGAGTAAAAGTGGGGGGGGGTGTAGAAAACCAGAACTGGCCACACATTAGTTATTACTTAATGACTTAATGTTTTTGTCCCCCTAAAATTTGTATGTTGAAATCCTGCACCCCAATGCACGGGGTGAGGAAGTGAGGCTCCGCAGAGGTGATGAGGATGAGATGAGGTCATGAGGGTGGGTCACGGGGTTAGCGCCCTTTTAAGAGTTACCAGGGTTTGCCCCCCTCCTCTGCTCTCTGCCATGTGAAAATGCAACAGGAAGTTGGCAGTCTGCAACCAGGAAGAGGGCCCTCACCAGAACACAATCGGCCTCTAGAACTGTGAGAAATAAGTTTCTGTTTGTAAGCCACCCAATCTATGGTACTTTATTATAGCAGCTGAAACTGACGAAGATGTTACCGAAGCTAGGTGATGAGCCCCTGAGGTTTCCTCATACAGCTGCCCTGGAACAATTTGGGAGTTAGGGGTGCTGACCCCCTGCACCGTCAAAAATACACTTATCACTTGATTCCCCCAAAACTTAACTAACAGCCTAAGGTTGACCAGAAGCCTTACCAATAACATAAAATCAATTAACATATTTTACATGTTATGCGCATTATAAACTGTATTCTTAAAGGAAACTAGAGAAAGGGAGATGTCGTGAAAAAGGTCATAAAGGAGAAAATACACTTACGATACTGTAAAAAAAACCCATGTGCAAAGCGGACTTGTGCAGTTCAAACCCATGTTGTTCGAGGGTCAACTGTACTGTTTCCTATTTTTATGTGTTGGAAATTTTCCATAACAGTTTAAAATACATAAACCGCTCCTAAAATTCCCAAAACTAACAGTAAAGGAACTTACTGAAAATAATCAGATTTTCAGCTATAAGGAAGAAAAAACACTTACCAAGTCATCCGACAAGACACATTGAAGATAACCCGTACCATCCCGCAACACTAGGAACATTAAATTCTTTCCTAAACGTGAGAAAGAAAAATTTAGCCAGAATGTTCTCAAAACACGTAAAAGTACTTTCTCATAATTTGATATTAAAAAAGGAAACTCCATGGTTAAGTGTTAAAAGGTCAAACCTCCCTTGTGGCCCCCTTCCTCCGAAGCGGCCACTGGTAACATCACTACTCAGTATTTGTAAAGTTCTTTACTTTCTGCACTCTGCTCCCAAAGCCTATGTGAGCCTCATGATCCACGTGACCATGGGAAAGCAAGACAGTAAGCCACGTGAGATGAGGGATTAGGTCTTATTCACCCCTGCATCCCCTGTAATAACATGGTGCTGTGTGCTCAGTGGGAGGGGCATAAACATTGCTGCACAGAATCACTCTTTTTATTTATGCCCCATCTTATTTCCAAAGGATGTGATAACTACTTACAATAAAATACATGTAATAAAAATAATAATACGAGGGGCGCCTGGGTGGCTCAGTCGGTTAAGTGTCTGACTCCCGATTTCAGCTCAGACATGATCTCGCGGTTCCGTGGGATTGAGCCCCGTGCTGGGCTCTGCACTGATGGTGAGGAGCTTGCTTACGATTCTCTCTTTCCCTTTCTCTCTGCCACTCCCCCACTTGTGCCCGACTCTCTCTTAAAATAAACAAACATTTAAAAAAAATAAAAATAAGAGAAAGCAAAATGTCAGAGCCGAGGGAGAAGCAGAATGCAGATACACTAATTATAAGAGTCAACACTACTGCCATAAATAAATTTCAGATCTGGCTTTGTACTTCCTGTAATACATCCCCTGCTTTTCATTAAATAATTAAATTCAAGTAGACAAATATTTACTGGATACTTCTGATCTCTGTGGTTGTTTACCGTTAAATAGCATTTAAATAATCTTTAAATAACTTGTATCTTAAATGCTTATTTATTTATTTATTTTTGAGGGGGCAGGGAGCAGAGAGAGAAAGAGAGAGAGGATCTCAAGCAGGCTCTGCACTGTCAGCGCAGAGCCTGATGAGGGGCTCGAAGTCACAAACCATGAGATCATGACCTGAGCCGAAATCAAGAGTCAGACGCTTAACCGACTGAGCCACCCAGGTGCCCCAGCATTTAAGTAATTTTTAAACCTGTAATAGTCATATTACAGAAGAACAAAGTAAGGCCATGGTTCACATCTTTTAAAACCTAGCTTCCGATACCAAAAATGTCACCCCTCCCCCCAAGAAAAGGTCTTTAATGTTCTCCTTCACCTAAGACCAGGGATGTTTAAAATTGAAGCGAGAAAAGCAAAGCTATACCATTTACCTTGCCTACGCAGCCTGTGGACCCAGCCAAATACCTTTACTCTTTGGCCTCTGTATCCTTCCAGTGCATGAATCTTCACCTGTCAAATTGAAATCAATAACATTTGACCAACTGTGTAATTTACCACATATCAACTTCTCCACTACTATTAGATGGATGACAGGAAAAGTGTTAAAGATTCACAAATGGTACAAAACTACAGTCATTCTACAGCAGGTCAGAACCAAAAAGTTTCACCATATTGGAGTGGTTAAAAAAAAAAAAAAAAATCCAAGTCTTCTCTTAGTGTAAAACTGACCCTGAGAAACATCGGGAATCTCAGATACTGATATATAAGCAATGATGAAATGAACTCATAATAGCAACAACAACCAGTCCACACAGAGCCCTCTCCTGCCCTCATAGTCCCTCCTGACATCGAAAGGTGGAAGCTAAGCAAGGCCAGCTTTTGCTTTGGAGGGGTAAGGAGAGAGGAGCACAGGAAGGGGAGCGTGAATGCAGCCAAGACAGCTCATCGTTAAGGACACAGGAAAAATAGGAAAATTCATCAGAAGCAAGAACGACTTGACATTTAAGTATGTCCACTCACAGCCCAGCATCTGTTCTAGAGAAAATACAGAGGCATACAATTCACAAAATCACAAAATGTTTTATCTGTTTAAAAGTCATGAAAACAGGGGTGCCTGGGTGGCTCAGTCGGTTAAGTGTCCAACTTCAACTCAGGTCATGATCTCACAGCTTGTGAGTTTGAGCCCCACATCAGGCTCTGTGCTGACAGCTCGGAGCCTGGAGCCTGCTTTGGATTCTGTGTCTTCCTCTCTCTCTCTGCCCCTCCCCCACTCACGCTCTGTCTCTCTCTCTCTCTCCTTCAAAAATAAATAAATATTAAAAAAGAAACATCACTATTAAAAAAAGTAATAATGAGAATCATGGATTTTGACCCCTTATTTTATGGTGAAGAAATGGACAGGTAGGGAGGGAGGACACTTAGGCAGCTTTTAGGCAGGGCAGGAACCACTCAACACCTAATTACTAAACTTTATAATAAAACGAACCCCAGAAGAACCAGCCTCATAACTCGAAAATGTAATTTCCCTCTACGCCTTCTAAAAGGCAAGGAAGGGTAAATGGTGCAAAGGAACAGACCATGGGGGACGCCCCTCAGACACAGAGCTGACAGTCTGGCGTGGGAAGTCCACGATACTTGGGACAACACGTGTCACACTCACACATTTTGGCTCTGGGAGACTTGGATCGTTTTTGATGGTAATCTTCTTTGCTTCTTCCAGGTTCTTTTCTCTTCGCAAATTGTCTTCTGCCTAATTTTAACAACAAAGCAATCTGTTAACACGGTTTCTAGTATTCTAACCCAAAAACCGTTCACAGTCACAAAGTCATGACTCACCTCTTTCTTTTCCCGGGATTCACTCTTCATTTGTTCCCTATGCCACATTTTTTTAATGTTCTTCATCTGTGATTTAGAAATAACATCCCACCTCTAGAGAGAAAAACATATTTTTTCAAGACCTCCATGTTCTGATGCAAATTTATTCATAAAATGTAATTCTGTTGAGTTTTTTAGCTCACCTACCTCATTTTCTTTTTGTGAATCTATGTAAATGGTGGGGAAGGGCTCTTTTCCTACCGTCATCAAAGCCTCGGGTGGAAAGGGAGAAAAAGAAAATTGCTTTAACGTTGTACAATATTTGAAATCAAAATAACATCCTAATTATGAGGCAACTTCAGCTATCTAGAACATAATCAAGAACCAGGAAGAAAAGCATACAGGCCCCAAGAGCCAAAAGTCAATGTTCATAGAATGACTGGTCAGATGTACTAAAGACACTTTGCTTAAAGTAGAAGTGCTCAGGTCCTTTCACAAAAATTCTAGCAAGTTCGGTTGCACATTACAGTTGACCCCTGAACACGGGTTTAAACTGAGTGGGTCCAGGGGCTCCTGGGTGGCTCAGCTGGTTGAACGTCTGACTTCGGCTCAGGTCATGATCTCACAGTTTGTGAGTTCAAGCCCCACATCGGGCTCTGTGCTGATAGCTGAGAGTCTGGAGCCTGCTTTGGATTCTGTGTCTTCCTCTCTCTCTGCCCCTCCCCTGCTCACAGTCTGCCTCTCAAAAATGAAGAAACATTAAAAAAAAATTTTTTTTAACTGAGTGGGTCCACTTATGCAGATTTTTTCCCACAGATACGGTATAGTACTGTAAGTACATTTTCTCTTCCTTATTTTATTTTTTTTTAAGGTTTATTTCTATTTTTGAGAGAAAGAGTGCAAGCAATGGAGGGGCAGAGAGAGAGAGGGGGGGACAGAAGATCTGAAGCGGGCTCCATGCTGACAGCAGAGAGCCTGATGTGGGTCTTGAACTTATAACTGTGAGATCCTGACCTGAGCCAAAGTCGGACACTCAAATGACTGAGCCATCCAGGTGCCCCTCTTCCTTATGATTTTAACGTGTTCTTTCTTCTAGTTCACTTTTTTAAAAAATACAATATATAATACATATACCATTCAAAATATGTGTTGACTGTTTATGTGATTGGTAAAACTTCTGCTTAACGGGAAGCTATTAGTAGTTAAGTTTTAGGGAAGTCAAAAGCTATATACAGATTTGACTCTGCGGGGGTGTATTGTTCAAGGATCAACTGTATACAGTTTCCCAGTATAAGCAGCCTGGAAGAAACAGATTTTAAGGGGCTGTGGGGACCAGCAGGAAGTATACTGAGAACGACAGAGGAGAAAGAGCTAACGATAAAAGACAGTCACAGATTACGCCTAAATGGTTAATCTTTATTAAGAAATCAGGGAAGTTGTTTCTGAAACTCTTTCAGAAACAAAAACAATGGTTGAGAACATTAAGGCTAAGTAAGCCTCATTTAATTTGAAAAATTCCTCCATGTAGAACACCTCTTTTCATAAATATGAAGACATATCAGGTGTTGCCGTGTCATTTATATTTCATAGTTTATATTACTTGATTCAGTCAACCACGAAATGTAACAAATTAGTCTCTCCAGGTATAGGATCTGCAGCCTACAAAAACTAAAGGTCTAGTTTCCAAACCTGGAAAATAATTTTCATCTTGTCTTAACGCTAACCCCAACTCAATGATCATCGTAAAGGAGGGAACCTGGATCTTTTAATAACATCCAAGAGGAGGAATTCTTTTTAATAATCAGACTTTGTAGAGATGTTTGTAAATCATTAGGAATTTGCTACCTGACACTCTCTACTGATGGCTCTTCTTTTATCACTGAAATTGAAAGACCCAAACTTTAATTCCCCAAACTAGAATGGCACACTTTTGCTAATAGTGACATTCTGCAAACATTCACCTAAACACTGTTGTCAATTTTGGGGAGCCATAGGAATCACCCTAAAACAACCGGAAATGAAAGATTTCCCTCTAAAAGTTATGACTCAGCCTCCCTCACATGAAATTCATGCCCAGATTTCTTCTAATCTCCCAAGAGGCCTCTTAGTGAATTTACCACTAGAATCTAGACATGATCCCGAGTCTTGAGACTCAAAGAATCTAATTTATATTAGTACACTAAGAATGGACCCGTGTCTCAGAACAGACACTCAGTGATTCAGTAGTCTGTAGAGTGAAGACAGAATGCTAATTTACTAACGTACTATTATTTCTCATGATCTAAAAATCCTTGGGGCGCCTGGGTGGCTCAGTCGGTTAAGCGTCCAACTTCGGCTCAGGTCATGATCTCACAGTTCGTGAGTTCGAGCCCTGCGTCGGGCTCTGTGCTGACAGCTCAGAGCCTGGAGCCTGCTTCACATTCTGTGTCTCCCTCTCTCTCTGCCCCTTCCCTGCTCATGCTGTGTCTCTGTCTCAAAAATAAATAAACATTAAAAAAAATTAAAAAATAAAAATAAAAATCCTCTAGTGAGTTTCGCATGTTCTCTCTCAGGGTGATAAGAAAGAAAAAGAAGACACCTCTTCAAAATGTTCAAATTAAGTTTAAAACCTTCTTCATCCAATACTCTTAAAGCTACACAGCTGTATACATTCCTCATTTTCTCTTTCCTGAAAATTCTCTTCAAATCTACTTCTTGGGGTGCCTGGGTGGCTCAGTCGGTTGAGCATCCGACTTCGGCTCAGGTCACGATCTCGAGGTTAGTGAGTTTGAGCCGCGCGTCGGGCTCTGTGCTGACAGCTCGGAGCCTGGAGCCTGCTTTGGATTCTGTGTCCCCCTCTCTCTCCACCCCACCCCTGCTTGTGCTCTGTCTCTGTCTTTCAAAAATGAATAAACATAAAAAAAATTAAAAAACAATCTACTTCCTGAAATAAAATCATTGACAACTCACAGAGCAATAGACATAAGTCATTAATAAACACAAAGCCATTTTCCTAATGAGACGCTACCTTTAGACCTGTTTTAAAAGGTTTCTCCTTGGTTCCATCACCTGTAGCATCATTTCCCTCTCGATCCGAGACATAGAGCTCTGTTTTACAAAAGGAGAGTTAAGTTACTCACTTGGCCAATAATTATTAGTCACCTCATACTGTAACTACTTCATCCATTCTTTACCTTTGTGAACAGAACAAGCAACTGATTAGCAAAAATTACCACAGTCCAAAAGAAGTATCATAATTACTTTCCCACTCCCTTATTTCAGTGACATCACATAAAAACACACTAGTTACAAATCTGGCTTTTCAAAATGAACTTTGATGATTCTAATTTGTGAGACTGCTTCTGTATCTATTGGAGTCCAAAACAATTAAAACAAAAAAAAAAAGGCTTTGGAGTTGGCCAGACCAGACTGGAATCTTGGATGTTGTGCTTTAAAAGCCAGGTGATCCTCAGGAATTCACTTAACCTTTCTGAGCTTATTTGTCTATGAAATGAGGGAAAACATGATACCCATCTTGATCGGCTGCACGGAGGACGAAATAACACATGCAAAACAGATATCCCAGTGACAGTGCACAGATGTCAAATAAATACCACCTCCGTCTGATCTTTAAAGGATACCGAAGCTCTGAGCTTAAACAAACTGCAGAAGGCCTTATAACTAGTTGAGTGTGAACAGTGACATCAATCCAGGTCTCTATTTTCCTTTTTCTACTGCACCATATGGTCCCCCGGAAATCTCAATATAAATGAGGATGTGTGAAAGCGAATTAGCATTCTCAAGTCCTTTCGGGATGATCTCTTGGAAGAGCTTACATATTTGGGGATTACTCTGATGTCTCACAGTGCCTCGCAGTGCCCAAGTCTCAGCTGAATCACGAGACGGTTCGCCGTGGGGCAGGGTCCGGGGCTGCCGCCATCGCAGTCCCCGGACGTTGGGGGTTCCCGGGGAACCGGGCCCCGCTCCGCGAGTCGGGACCCAGCTGGGGTCCAGGCCCCTCCCTCGCTCCCATCTTTCACGAATAAATAGCGGTGGACCGCCCACTCGGGACCAGGCAATCCACTGCAACTAGCTTCCTGCCCCACGCAGGGGCATCGCTCCACTTACACACTCCGGAGTCCCCGATCCCCGCTCACCTAGTACCATCCCTGCGGTCGGCCCGGTCACCTCCAAGGACATCGCCTGCAACGCACTGCTGCCTTGTCACCCCAACGTGCACCGGAGGATTCCTCGACTCGGACGTTGCATCAGAACGACGCGCATAGGCCGCCCCGGCGAATCACCCGAGCGTCAAGGCGCATTGGTTACAGGAAGATACGACATGAGGGCGGGCGTCACTGCAGCCGCCATCTTTGGGTCGGGCAGAGACAACTTCCGGGTCCGACGCCCCGCCCCCGCGCGCTGAGGGGCTCTCCGGCACTGTTCCCTTGGGAACTCCCAGCAGGCTTAGACCCGGGAGTCGGGGGAGGGGCTACAATCCTTTCCCTACGGTCTCCACCTGCCTGTTTTCCCTGCTGAATTCTGCCCCCAGCTGTAGGTGCGCTGGGGCCCTTTTGGAAATCAGACCAGAAGTTTCGCTCTGTATCCCCAAATGTTGGAATGCTTGTGGAATTAATATCATCAAATATATTGAGAGCTAGCCACGAGGTGGGGATGAGGGTGAGGGACAGAAGAGGCCCTCACATGGGTTGCCTGTTGTGACATAGGAAGATGCTTTAACTTTCTAACGTAAATGGATGAACGTACAGCACTTACGTATTTATGATTTGGATTATGAATATTTTTATATAAAGTTGTAAGGATCACTCTTAGGCCATAATAATGCGGAAAGAACTAAGGCTTCAAACCTGGCTGAAATTCTGGTTCTGCCTTTTACTAACTGCCTTGGGGTAAATTCCCTAACCTGTCTATGTTTCAATTTCCCTATTTGGGAAGTATGATACAAGTACACTGCCCAGTGCATAATAGATAGTAAAAAAAAAAAAAAAAAAAGGTAGCTAAGGTCATCATTCGTCATCATTCTCTGTTGAGTGGAATACCAGAGTTTGTCCTTGAGTCAAAGGAAAACTTATTTTTGTTATGAAAGAAACTAAAAATAACGTGCATAGGTTCAGACTCTGTGGAGAATAGGAACCAAATACTTCTCTTCAAGAGTACTTCAGCTAATTTCACGGACTTTCCCTTTCCCTCTTTGCTCACTTTTTCTATTTGTCCACACAAGTATTAGTGATCTGTTGCTGCAAAGCAAATTACCTCAAACCTTGGGCGCTTAAAACAACAAACACACGGTTTCTGAGAGCCAGGAATTCCAGGAGTGGCTTCGCTGGGGGTTGGGGCTCTGGGTCTCCTGAATCAAGCTGTGGGCAGGGGCTGCAGTCTTCTGAAGTTTGGCTAGGGGAGGATCTGCTACGGAGCTCACTCGTATGGCTGTGGGCAGAAGGCCTACTTGCCTTCTTGTCCAGCTGGGTTCCCCATAGTGCTTTTAATGACAGGACAGCTGACTTCCCCCAAAGCCAGTGATCAGAGAGAGAGAAGCTGTGTTAATTACCTGTCGTTGTATATGATAAATTACCCTCAAACTGGCAACATTTGGTTTCTCATGTTTGTGGACCAGGAATCTGGGCAAGGCTTGGCTGGGGACTCTGGCTTAGGTCTCTCAAAAGGCTGCAGTCAAGGTGTCAGCTGGGGCTGCGGTCATCATACTTTAAGATGCTTAAGTCTCACCTGGGGTGAATTTTCTTCCACACTCAGGTAAGTGTTGGCGGGGTTCAGTTCCTCGTGGTCTGTTGGCCTCATTTCTTTGCCATATGGGCCCTCCAATGGGCAAACATCACAGCAAGCAAACAAGATGAAAGGCACAGTCTTTTGCAGCCTACTCCCAGAAGTGACATCCTTAACGTTCACCCTATTCTGCTTGTTAGAATCCAGTCCAGGATTGAGTGTAGGTCCAGCCTACACTCAAACACAGGGTTTTACACCAGTGCATGACTATTAGGAGGTGAGGATCAAGGGGGCCATCTCGGAAAGCTGCCTCCCACAGTGACCAAATCCCAAACTAAAGTGCCTTTTGTAATCTGATTAGTGGGGTAACATTTCATCCCATTTCATCATTTCTACTTCTCCAGGTCACACAAACCAACGTAGTACAGCACGGGAGAGGATTACACGAGGGGGTGAATACCAGGAGGCGAAGCTCAGTGGGAACCGTCCTAGGGGCTGCCCGTCACAGCCCAGCCAGATGAATTTCTCCTCTTCACTTTGCTCTGGGTCCCAGAGGCTGACTAATGGGGAACACATCAACAGGCTCTCTGGCTTCTGTTGAGATACAGCTAGCCAGGAGCACAGGCGGGAGAGCAGAGGGAGGAGAGTGAGGTTGGGGTATTCCCCCAGCTCCCTCGCTGCGGGCTGGCTGCATCTAACTCCTGACAGGTGGCTCTAAGAAATTGTCATCTGGACTGCCCTTCGTGCACTAAATGTTTGGCCGACCAGTCTCTTAGTCCGACCTCCCTCCGAAACTTTCCCTACAGTATCGCTGAAAGGGTCACTTCCAAGAACAAAACTGAAGGAATGAAATGAAATGAAATAAATGAAATGCACTGTTCCTCTGTCTCCTAATACGACTCAGGCCAGCTGGGGGCGCCCCCTTCTCGTGGTCCTCGAGGGCCCGCCTTTGGGGCCACTCAGGGCTCAGGGTCATCCCAGACAGGGCTGATTTACACTTCCCTCCACCAGGCGCGGGATGCGAGTCGTTGACCTAATTCTGTAATGGCTCTCACGGGCCACCGTAGCGGACCGCCTGCTTGAACTCAGGGCGCGCGATGCCAGCGCCGCCATGTTGTCTCCGGCCACTTCCGCTTTTACCTCACCTGGTCCTGCCTTTCGGCTCCGCGCAGCACCTCCAGGTGTGCGTGGAAGCTCCCGGGCTCGCGCTCGTCGCGGAAGCCCTGCCTTTCCCGCGCTGTCTCGGAGCAATCCCGCAGACGTCTATAGAGTTCGCTCCTGCATCTAGCGATGTGCTCCTCGAGACAGTCTCCGGAGAGAGAAGATGCGAACTACACTGTAAGCACCTCTAAGGCTCCTTTACCCATCCCCAGGCCGGGAACGGGGACGGGTGGAGGGAGGGGAGGCCCAGTGTCCAATTAATTAGCGAGATGGCAAGCAGTCCAAAAATCCCCGTCCTACTTAAAACCTGCCTGAAACTGCAAACAAAACGTAGGAGTTACCGTGACGATGAAACTGTTAGCTTCAGGATTGTAACTTACCTTCTCGTTGTAAAGTTTAAGCACTTAGGTTTGTTCGTTAATTTCTGCGCTTTCCAGGCTCCTTGATGTTTGTGAACTCGTTCATAAGCACCTAATCTATAATCTCCTTCTAAAACAAGTTTTTTTTTAAAAAAAGAGCGAAATCATTTTAAAACCCTGCTGGATGCTTACCCTGTAAGGATGGTGAATAATGATAACTCTGCAGCTGGGGCGCTGAAGCCAGCTACATACATAGGATTCAGGACTCTCTATCTTCTGCCTCCCTGACGCCGTCCAGGTTCCGTCACCAGTGTGAGGCACAGATTTTTCCATTGTAAAATAATCTTCTGGAAAGGCTGTTGTGAGTTTATTGGAGATCAAGTATACAAATATGCCTCGTATGTGCTTGGCATACAGTAAGCCTCCTGAGTTAGAATAGAAATGATATTTAAAAAACATCATTAATTTCTTGTTTCACGATTCTGCACGAATCACATCTTCAAGCCTTCAACCAAACTGCTGAAGGACCTGCCTCATTTGCACCCTCCCCCACTCAGCTCTTCCCTTGCTGAACGTCTCAGGAATTCAGTATCCCAGCGTGTCTCCGAATCTACAGACCCTTCTCACTGCCCCAGCTCTCAGCAAATGACCTGTTTTTTGCTTCAAGCTATTAAGTAGTAGCTGCCTGATAGTCCTCCCTTAACAGCCCTCAAACTTTCCTCTCCAACACCTATGCTTTCCTTCTAGTACAATCCAAGTAGTATCCTCTCTCCTGCTAACCCCTCTGCCTGTCCCTCTGCCTGTCCCTCTGCCTGTGAGGCTCTCCATTCAAGCCCTGGAGAACCTTAAAACAAAAAAACATTTTTTCTCCACTTGTCAACCTTCCATGATTTCCCTTTGCTCTCAGGATCCACCCCAGTGCCCCTATAGACTCCCCAGGCTGTGCTCTAGCCTACCATTTCTTCCTAAAAGCATAATTAACATCAGTTTAGGCTAGTTTTTTTCACTGAGTTGTCTTGAGTATGATGAGGGATTTGGAAGAGCCCTTAAGAAAGGTGAAGACAGAGTGAAATGGAGGAGTTGGGAAGCTTTCAAAGCAGAATGGTGTTCTCTCAAAGCTGTGAGGAAGAACTAACCTCTAGGTTAGTTTGCAGAGCAATCACTTTGTCCGTTTGGCAGGAGAGGCCCTAGTGAGTCTCCAGGGGTCTCTGGCCCAGCTGATGATTTCTTAGCTTGTCAGGCTTTTTATTTTTTACTATGGGAACAGGTCATGAAAGTATTTTCACCCCAAGCCACAAAATCCTGAGAAATATCCAAGTCTTAGACAAATCCAGTCAATTTTCAAAAAGCTCTTCTGGGGGACGGGGCTCCTGGGTGTCTCAGTTGGTCGAGTGTTCGACTCTAGATTTCAGCTCAGGTCTCAATCCCCTCCTGAGTTGGTCTCAGAGTTGGTCTCCTGAGTTGGTGCAGAGCCTGCTTGGGATTCTCTCTATCCCCTCCCCTGCTCCCTCACTCGTGTGCACTGTGTGCTTTGTCAAAATAAATGAATAAACTTCAAAAAAAAAAAAGGGGGGGGGGCTCTTCTGGGTTCACATTTACTGAAGATGTTTGCTGTGATGACATCTTGGTGCAAGTTTTCCAGAAACTTGAACCAAAACTCTCCCTTTAGAAATACTACTTTATCGAACTCTCGAGTAAGCATTAAATTTTTGTGTTGTTCACAGAAATTTAAATAAGGAAACTGAAGGTAGGTAGGAGTCTCAAGGCTGATGGTAACTGGAAACCTCTTACAGAATTTCCGTAGACTGGCTTATTTATTATACAGTTGGCTCAGCAAAACCATTTTGTGATGAAACCACAAGATGAGTCCCACTTGGGACAGAGCAGGGACTCCCATTTGGCCTCTTGTCAACTTCTATTGCATAGAGAGCACAAGAGCCTGATTCAGTATCATACTTCTTTGGGGACCATGAAGGAATCCCAGGGGATCTTTCTTCCACTCTGGGAGAGGGTCTGGGACCCATTAGAGCAGCTGGACGCAATCCCTTCATGGCTGCGTCAGTGTCACTGCGCTGAGTAAGTCTGTCTCCAGCGTCGGGGGTTCTGCCTACTTTCATTCAGACAATGCAGTTCCCTTTTCCCTTCCTTCCCAGTTCCCTTCCCTCCTCCTTTAACCTTCCTCTTCTTTTCGCTGCTCTTTCCCCTCCTTCTCTGTAGGGTGGCTACCAGACAGCTTCGGCTTAGCTCCTCTCAGCCTGTGAGAGCGTGTTCTTTCTGGCCAGTAACTAGCCAGCAGAGGCGGGAGAGGCCTGCCTCGCACTGTACACGCACTTTGCAGACTTTGGTTGAACCTGGCTCTCTCTGATGGACTAAGGAAAGCAGGACACCAAATTTATTTGTAAATATGGGAAATGCTCGGCAGATTCCCAAAGACTTTCCCTTGGGTTGCGTTCTTAATGATTGCAACCAGTTCTAATTAGATGCCTTGAAGAAAAAGAAATTAGTTTTCTTTGTAACTCAGCCTGGCCCCAGTATACTTTGGATGATCGAAAGAAATGGCTACCAGGTACCTGGGTGGCTCAGTCAGTTAGGCGTCCAACTCTTGATTTCAGCTCAGGTCAGGATCTCACAGTTGGTGGGATCGAGCCCCAAGTCATAGATCTCTGCTGCCAGCGCAGAGCCTTTTGGGGATTCTCTCTCTGCCCCTCCCCTGCTCACGCGCTCTCTCTCTCTCTCTCAAAAATAAATAAACTGTAAAAAAAATAAATTCTGTTTTACAATTGGATCTGTTTTGTAAATGTTCTCAAAAGTGGGGAGAGATCCTTTATGTACAGACCTGTATGAAACTGTGCCAAGACCCAGGCTGGCAGGACTTGCAGGATGTATGTGTTGGCCTCCATTTTTACCCCACCTCCAGAGGATTGAGAGCCAGATTTGCTCATGATCTTACCTTCCAGCCACTGCCAAACCGTCTCCATTCAGAACCTCCTTTACAGGTCCCAGCTGGCTTCTCTCAGCCTCCTGCTCCAACAGCCCCTAAGCCCCATCTTCCCTAGTCAGGCTCCTAAAGAACCAGAACCCCCAAAACTGGAGCCCCCAGCACTATCCCTGGTAAGGCTCCAGGCTAGTTCCTTCCTTACCCTCACCACCAGGCCCAGGGGCTTTATCCCCTTCAGGAGGTGATTGTTGGGAATGGGGCAATTACTAGAGTACATGTCCTTTTCTCTGTGAGAGTTCTAGGGGCATGCAAAGAAAGGTTTGATAGATTTTCAGAAAATGCTGATAAGTTTAGGGATGAGTTTGTCAGACTGGGGCTGATGTTCTCACTGACCCGGCAGGACGTCGGTGTCATTCTAGCACACTGTTGCATCCCTGGTGAAAGAGATCACGTTATGAGAAAGGCTAGAGAGTGCAGACAGTCTAGTAACCGCTTATCCTCACCACTATGTCTGCAGGGTACATGGTGAAGTGGTCCCAGAACAGGTCCCTTGCTGAGACTCTGGACAATATTGGCCAAACGAGAATGAGACGTTCTATCACTTGTTTGTCCGGAGGGATGAAAAGGTATATAATAACACTGGTAAATTATGATAAGGTTAGTGAGAGATCATTCGAGGGAAGGATGAAAACCTGGCAGTCTCTCTGAGCTGGGTAACAGACATTCAGAAAGCATGCTGACACAGACCTGTGCACCTGGAGTGCACAGAAGGAAGGGCATTGCTTGCCATGGGTTTTATTTCCCTGTCTGCTCCAGGTGTTAGGAGAAAACTACAGAAGTCGGGGGCTGGTTCTTGGACTCCCCTGTCAAACTTGGTGGAGGAGGCCTTTGAGGTCTGTAATAACAGGCAGAGTCTGGTGGGGATACCCCCACAGAATGGTTCCAGGTCCAAAAACACCCATTTACAGAGCCAGTAAAATCATTCAAACCCAGTCTTCCACGTCCACCCAACACCCGTTAACCTGACAGCAAAATGTTGAGTCCACCAGCCGCGACCTGGTGTATCAGTGTAGATCCCAGGTTTCCCCCATATGACACCTCTTGTGCTCTTTGCAGGACCCCCACCTGCAGCCAGGCTGCTAGAGAAACCTACATGCCCAGTACCGTTAAATGCACCTGTCCACCAAAAGGTAGTTAGCCCTACCCCTGAGCCCTGTTCCACTTTATGTACAGTCAACCATCCGCGGTTCGGACACAGCATGAGATCCAGAAGATACGGCCCCGGTAGTGGTGTTACTCAGGTTGTTACACGGGGTCACAGGAGTCCTGGACTGCCAACACTGAAAACCACAGAGACAGTGACAGGTACTCTTTGTGGCTTCCCCCTAACCACCCATCCTTGGGTCCCTTAGAACCACCCCTACCCAGGACTCTGATGGTTAGCTAAAGGAATCATGTTCCTGGGAGTGGTGGATGGGAAGGGGATAGCAGTTCAATACCTCGATACCAACCATACTAGCGGTGATTGGACTGCGGGGTATATTGCACCCCTCCCTCGCCCCGAGGATATTTAAGTATTCTCCCATGACCCCTGGAGCACTCATCTATCACCATGAAGAACCAGATGAGGAGTACGTCTGCTGATTGCCAGAATAGTTCCTTGCCCGGTTCCTTGATAGAAGTAGCTGGGGAGATAATTTAAAACAGCTCTGTCATATGCTGTGTCCCTGGTAGTGGCTGAAACAGGACAGGGTTTTAAACTCATATAAAAATCACTAGATTCTAAAGAAAAAAAAAAGTCCTTGGATTCTCTGGTTTCTATGGTCTCAGATCTCCAATTAACCTTGGATTATGTCCCAGCTGAACAAGGAGGAATAGGTGCTGTTGTAGATACATCTTGTTGCTTCATTAATGTTTCTTGACAGGTGGAACAGAAGGCTGACGTCATCCTCCAGCAGGCAACATGGCTACATAATTTAACAACCCCACTGCCCAAACCACCTGGGGCTCCATTAAAGGGGACCTCCCAAATGTTGACTTGGTTCTTGCCTTTTCTTGGGCCTTTAGTGGCCATGTTATTGCTGTCACTTTGTGGGTCCTGTGTTTTTAACCTCCTGGTAGACTGTGTCTTCTAGGCTTCAACAATTCCAAGTCAAGCTAATGGTGGTGGAAGGGTTCCAACCTGCACCAGTAGAGGGGGATCCCAGTCCTTATATATCATTAGAACAGTCAGCTAGACACTTCCAGGGCAGGAGAGGGACAAGAGCCCCCACTCAGCAGGAAGCAGTTTCTGAAGATGAGACCTTTGGTCCCTTCTCCATAGGAATAAGGACAGTCACAATACTTGGAGTGGGGATTAAGATGGAGGAAGTCCCCTCAACCCTGACTGCTAAATCCAGGGTTCCTTGGCTGCCTCCAGGAGGAGGAAAAAAAACAAAAACCAAAAAACTAAAACTCTGTGCCTCTTGAGTAGTACATCTTGCAGGAATGGCCGAGGGCAGATGCTTACTGCAAAGACCGAGCCAAACCAGTCAGTGCCACGATGGACCCCAGTGCTGACTTTCTCCCTTATTATAATAAAAATCCTGCCCAAGGGTAGAGCTTCAACATGCTGATTAGACATGTAATGCACAAAGAAGCAGGACCTTTAAGGAAACCAGAGCTGAAAATTCCCCACCTCTCTGTGTGCAGATGTCACCCTTTTCCCACCGAAGTCTCTTTAAAAGCTCTCCCGGACCTGTCTTCAGGGAGCTAGCCCGAGAGCTCTTTCCTCTGTGCTGTCTCCCTTGTGCTGGAGCATCAGCCCCAGTAAAACCTTGCTTGGAACTCCCGATTGGGATTGGCTTCTGGGCAATTTCTATTGTTTATTAAGCCCAAGGGCCTTTGGTATCAGGCCTCTGGTTTTACCGGTCGATTCTCAGCACCTGGGAGAATTGATTGCTGATGAGAATTGCTTAAGAACCCTCCCAGGTTGGCTTCACAAGTCAGATCCAGTATCTTTCATCCTATGGTGAAAAAGAAACAAGGAGGCATTCCAGGGCTATGACAGCACTTCCAGAATGGCTGCTGTTGTTTAATAGCATCAGAGGCCAAAGGAGCATTGACCACTCCCAGCTGGAGATGATAAACAAGTTACCTGGAGTGAGTGACTGATATCCTGTATTTGGCAGGCACGCCGTGGGTTTTTAACCAGAAAGCATGGTCAGAGGTTTGGATTTCTCTCCGTGTTAGATCCTCTTCCTCTCATATTTATTGTAAACAGCTGTATTCTAATTTTGTTCAAGTTTTGGGGCCAAATTTCTAATGATTGAATAACCATGAGAGTTATTTCTTCCTAAGCATCTTGTTTACTGAGATCATCTTAGCTGATGATTGGACAGCATAGAGGCAAATCTACACTGGTCTTTGATAAATATAGGTTTTAAATATACAAGCCATATTTATTTAGCTTCAAATTATTATATATGCTCTATATACCTGTCTTTTAATCTGAAACATTCTTTTAAATTCTGTTAGAGCTTTTACTTATTTGACGTGTCCTTAAGATGTTACTCAGACTCTTCTGAGGGCAAAGACAATGTTTACATTTTCCACATTTTTTATGGATGAATAATATTCCATTGTGTATATGTATTTATACAGGTATGTAAACACACACAATACACCACAACTTGTTTATCCATCCATCAATGGACACTTAGATTCTCTCTCCGTCTTGGCTATTGTGAATAATGCTGTTGTGAACATGCCAGCACGGATATCTCTTCAACATAGTGCATTTTGTTTTCTTCAGATATGTACTCAGAAATGGGATTGCTGGATCATATGGTAGTTCTACTTTTAATATTTTTTTTTAACGTTTATTTATTTTTTTTTTTGAGACAGAAAGAGACAGAGCATGAACGGGGGAGGGTCAGAGAGAGGGAGACACAGAATCTGAAACAGGCTCCAGGCTCTGAGCGTTCAGCACAGAGCCCGACGCGGGGTTCGAACTCACGGACCGTGAGATCATGACCTGAGCCGAAGTCGGCCGCTCAACCAACTGAGCCACCCAGGCGCCCCCCAAAAATTTTTTTTTTTAACGTTTATTTATTTTTGAGACAGAGAGAGACAGCATGAACAGGGGAGGGTCAGAGAGAGAGAGAGGGAGACACAGAATCTGAAACAGGCTCCAGGCTCTGAGCTGTCAGCACAGAGCCCGACGCGGGGCTCGAACTCATGGACCGTGAGATCATGACCTGAGCCGAAGTCGGATGCCCAACCGACTGAGCCACCCAGGCGCCCCTTAATATTTTGAGTCAGACGCTCAACCGACTGAGTCACCTAGGTGCCCCTCCTTTTACAGTTTTTAGTTTGGAGTTTATTTTGCCCGATACAAACATAGCTACTCCTTTTTTGGGGTGTTGTTTTGTTTTGGTTACTATTTTCTTGAAATACTGTTTTTTATCCCTGCACTTCCAGTCTGTGCATATCTTTAAGGTTAAGGTGAGTCTCTTGTAGGCAACATATTATTGGGTCTTGTTTTCTGTTTTTGTTTTTTAAATCGATTCAGCCATCTATGTCTTTTATTTGGAAAATTTAATCCATTTACATTAAGGTAATTATTGACAAGTAAAGACTATTGCCATTTTGTTCATTGTTTTCTGACTGTTTTATAGATCCATTGTTCTTTGTTTCTTATCCTCTGTCTTTTTGTGTTTGATTTTGGTATCAGTAGGCTCTGACTTCTTTATCGTGTTCTTTTGTGTAATTACTACAGGTTCTTTCCTTGAGGTTACCTTGAGGCTTAAATAAATTATCTTAAAACTATAACACCCTTTGTAAAAAAAATTTTTTTTTTAACATTTATGTATTTTTGAGACAGAGAGAGACAGAGCATGAACGGGGAGGGGCACAGAGAGAGGGAGACACAGAATCTGAAACAGGCTCCAGGCTCCGAGCTGTCAGCACAGAGCCCGACGCGGGGCTCGAACTCACGGACCGTGAGATCATGACCTGAGCCGAAGTCGGACGCTTAACCGACCAAGTCACCCAAGCGCCCCTATAACACCCTTTTTTTAAGTTGAAAAGGACTTCAACAGCATTCCTAAACTTTAAACTTTTACTTCTCCTCCCCCTCACTATTAAAGTTAGGACGCTAAGGTTCACACATTTTTTGATATTGTGTAGTCAATAACAGATTATTGTAGTTAAGGATATTAACTATGTTTGTTTTTTAACTAACATTTTTTTATGTTTATTAATTTTTGAAAGACGGAGAGAGACAGGGCACAAGCAGGGGTGGGGCAGAGAGAGAGGGGGACACAGAATCTGAAGCAGGATCCAGGCTTTGAGCTGTCAGCACAGAGCCCAATGCAGGGCTTGAACTCACGAACCGCGAGATCATGACCTGAGCTGAAGTCAGATGCTCAACTGACTGAGCCACCCAGGCACCCCTGTTTTTTAACTTTTAATCTAGAGTTGTAAGTGAATTACATACCACATTACCATATTACAGAATCTAACTTTGACTATATATATTTACCAATACCATGAGTTTTATGTAACTAATTTTTATTAGTGCCCTTTTACTTCTACTCAAAGAACTCCCTTTAATAGTTCTTGTAACACAGGTACAGTGGTGGATGAACTTCCTCAGCTTTTGTTAAGGAGAATCATTATCTTTCCTTCATTTCTGAAGGAAAGCTTTGCTGGGTATAAAATTCTTGGTTTACAGATTTTTTTTTTCTTTCAACATTTTTTAGTATATCAAACCATTCTTTCCTAGCCTGAAAAGTTTCTGTTGATAAATCCACCAATAGTCTTATGGAGGTTTTCTTATATGAAACTTCCATGTTTTCCTGGTGCCTTCAGAATTCTTTTTGTGTCTTTGACTTTTGACAGTTATAATGTGTCTTGGGGTAGCCCTATTCATGTTCAGTTTATTTGGATTCTTTGGACCTCATGGATCTGGATGTCCATTTCTCTCCTGAAGTTTGGAAAGTTTTTAGCTATTACTGCTTTAAATATGTTTTCTGTCCCTTTCTTTTTCTCTTCTGGCATTTCAGTAATGCAGATATTGTTTCTTTTGATTATATTCTATAAGTACCGTAGGCTTTCTTCACTTTTTTTCATTCTTTTTTCCTTTAGCTCCTCTGATTTCAGATGTCATATTTTCTTTTTTTTTTTTTTAATGTTTATTTATTTTTGAGAGAGACAGAGAGAGAGGGAGAGAGAGACAGAGCATGAGCAGGGGAGGGGAAGAGAGAGAGGGAGACACAGAATCCAAAGCAGGCTCCAGGCTTCACGCTGTCAGCACAGAGCCTGACATGGGACTCAAACCCATGAACTGTGAGATCATAACCTGAGCTGAAGTCGAACGCTCAACCAACTGAGCCACCCAGGCGCCCCTAGATGTCATATTTTCTAAATCAGTGATTGTTTTGCATTTCATTAGGTTGAGTCTACTTTTGAAGCTCTCTGTTGAATTTGTCAGTCATTGCATTTTTCAGCTCTAGGATTTATGTTGTTGTGGGGTTTGTGTGTGTGTGTGTGTGTGTGTTTGTGTGTGTGTGTTTCTCTTTATTGAACTTCATGCATTGTTTTCCTAATTATGTTTAGTTATATGTATGTTCTTTCTGTATGTTCTTTTAGCTCACTGAACTTTAAGAGGACTATCCTGAATTATTTGACAGCTTACAGATTTCCATTTCTTTAGGATCAGTCATCAGAGCTTTATTAGTTTCCTTTGGTGGTGTCATGTTTACCTGATATTTTATCATCCTTGATTCCTTATATTGGTATCTGTGCATTTGAGTGAGCAGTTTCCTCTTTTAGACTTTTAGACTCACTTTGGCAGAGACCAGTCAGCTCAGTGTGGGTTATTGGACATGTCTGCTGATAACATCCTTGGGCAGAGGTGACCTGCTGTGGAGGCCACTGCCCAGGTTTGAGGCTAGGGGGCTGTAGATACTGCTGCCTGAGAACACTTAGGACTGCTGGCTTGGTTCCCTGCCCAAGTGAGGCTATAGAATAGGCTCTGCATTTGCCTGGGTTCTCTGGTCAGGCTTACTAGACGGTCAGGACTGAGTACTATACTCAGCAATAGATGGCACTGTGAATATTCTTCCCTGGTGGGGCAGCAGGATGGGCCCCAGGAGCTGTGCAGCTCATTGTTTGTGAACCTGAATCAGGTAAGACTGTGCACTGAATTCCCTGGCCAGAAGGGGCCACTGGTTTTGCTCTGCAGAAGGGGGAAGCCACAGGCTGTGTTCTCTGTTCAAGAGCCACTGTAAGCAGGGCTGTTGGATGGACTGTGCGAGTTCCTGTGTGCAGTGGTTAGGTTCTCTGATTGAGTGGGCTGAAGGCTGTATTCAGCAATGGGCAGGTCTATGACTTCTGCCCAGGCTAGTTTCAAGCAGCCTCATAGGTGAACCAGATCAGGCTTTCTGACCTGGAAGGACTGGGAGTTACAGTCAGCCATGTGCCAGGCTGTGACTCACCTCTGCCTGTGTGGGGCGGGCCCGTTCACAGGGCTTACAAAGCTCTTTGTTTGAGGACCCTACCATCAGGCAAACCTGTATCCTGCTGAGTTCCCTCATCAGACTGTGCTATTGGCTTGGCTCTGCACAGGCAAAACTGCTGGTTGGAACTGCTCCGTGGGTGCTGCAGGTAGGAATTTGGTTTAGCAAGATTTTAATGCTGGTTGTTGGTGTCGTTCCCCATTTTCTATTGCAATCAGGTCTCCAGTAGTTGAGCCCTCTAGATTCCTCCACAATCCCTGGGGGTTAGTCCAACTAGAGGCTCCCAAGAGACAACCCACAATGCTGGGGAAGCTGGATGTCCACCCTGGGCTCTCTCTTTCCACTGGAGGAACTATAGGCTCCGGGAGACCTTTCAGCACATTGCTGTGTCAGCCTTGGGGAGAGGCAATGAGGTCAATGTATAACTGTTCCTTTTACCCTTCTATTGAGGTCTTTTTTGGTTTCTATGATGCAAGGGGTGCTTCAGCCTATGTTCTAGGATTCTCTCAGTGGTGTCTTGTTTATGATTAGTTGTCGAACTCCTGGTGAGGAGGAGTAGAGTCAGGAACAGACTATGTTGGCATCTTGGTGACATCACTCCTGTGTATCTTCTTTGTTGAAGTGCCTGTTCAGATCTTTTACCTGTATGGATCTAAGTTTTGTGGGAGGTTTTATTTGTTTAGGGTTTTTTTTTGCATATGAATATCCAAATGTTCCAGCATCACCTTTTGACAAGTCTGTTCTTTCTCCATTGTCTTTGTACCTTTGTAAAAAATTGATCGTCCATATATGTGTGTGGGTTTATTTCTGGACTTTTAATTTTGTTCCATTGATCTGTTTGCTGCCTTTAGGCTGATACCAGCCTTTAGGCTGTTCTGATTATAATAGCTTTATAGTAATTCTTGTGATCAAGTAGCATTAGCCTTCCAACTTTATTTTTCTTTCTTATTTTGGTTATTTTAGGTTCTTTGCATTTCCATTTGAATTTTAGCTTGTCAACTGAATTGAAATTGAATCAGCTTGGCAATTTTCATCAAAAAATCTTGTGGGATTTTGATTGGGATTGCATTAATTCTACAGATTAGTTCATCCTCTTTCCCTCCATTGTTTTTTGTTTTGTTTTGTTTTTTTTTTTTTTTACAGAAAAGGCTACTGTGCAGCCTTTTCTGCATTTGGCTCTTCTCACTTCCTAGTGAATCATGGTGATCTTCTCCTTCAGTCTCCATTTTAGTTTTATTGTGTTCTGTTGTCGGGATGTATTTGTTAAATTCTTTTGGTCCCTTATGATGGATTTCTTGCTCATCTCCAATGTTTTGCTCTTATAAATAGTGCTGCAGTACAATAATTATACATGTTTTTTTTTTTTTTTCCCCTCTGTGGGCAAATAGAACTGCAAGATAAATTTGAGAATTGTGATTGCTAAATCAAAGTGTATGTGCCTTTGAAATTTTAATGGATTTTGTTGAGTTGCCCTCCCTAGAGTTTCATCAATTTATATTCCTGCTAATAATAAATTAGAAAGCCTGTTTTCCCATGGTCTCAACAGTGTTACCAGACCTTTCCTTTTTTGTCAGGTTGATAGGTGTGGATGGTCTATCAAACTCATTTTGGTTTGCATTTTTTTAGTACAGGTAAGTTTATTTTTTTATTTTTTAAGTAAGCTCTGTGCCCAATATAGGGCTTGAGCTCATGACCATGAGGTCAAGAGTCACATTCTCTACCAACTGAGGTGCCCCTGACAGGTCTTTTTTAAGAGCTATTTGTATTTCTTCTTTTTGTGATTTTTTTTTTTAATCCATGTACTTTGCCCATTTTTTTTTTTCTGTTGGATTGTCAGAATCTTTCAGTTCCAAGGAAGTCTTTGTGTATTAGAGAGATTAGCCCTTTGTGTGATATGAGTTGTAAATATTTTTCCCACTTTGCCGTTGACTTTGCTTATACCATTTTTTTTTTCTTCTATAAAGAAGGCTTTCCTCCTTATGCATTTGAACTCATTAGCCTCTCCTTAGAGGCTTGGATTTTTAATTTTAATTAGAAAGGCTTTCTCTACTCTTAGTCTCTAGTTGAATTTTCTCATGTTTTTCTTTAAAAAAAATTTTTTTTTTTTTACTGTTTATTTTTGGGAGAGAAAGAGCACGAGCGGGGGAGGGGCAGAGAGAGGGGGACACAGAATCTGAAGCAGGCTCCAGGCTCTGGGCTGTCAGCACAAAGCACGACGCAAGCTCGAACTCACGAACCACAAGATCATGACCTGAGCTAAAGTTGGCTGCTTAACCGACTGAGCCACCTAGGTGCCCCCTCATATTTTTCTTGTAGTACCCTTATGAGTTGTTTTTTTATTTTTACAGTTATATCTTGTATATGGACTTTAGTCTACTAAAATGTGTGGTATCCAGTTTGTTTTCTTGTTGTTCCAACACCCTTAATTTAAAAACCTGTGAGGTGCCTCGGTTGGTTGAACATTTGACTCTTGGTTTTGATCCGACTCTGGTCATCATCCCAGGGTCGTGGGACCGAGCCGCACGGCGGGCTCTGTGCTGAGCATGCAGCCTGCTTGGGATTCTCTCTCTCTCATCCTCTCAATCTCTGTCTCATCTCCTGCCCCTTCCCCTGCTCATATGTTCTCTGGACCTCTCTAAAAGAAAATGAAATGAAATAAAATGAAAAGAAATAAAAGGAAATGAAAAATGAAATGGAATGTGAGGTGAGAGGTAAGCCTGTCTTTACCCTACTGATCTCTGATGCCATCTTGCTGTATGGTTAGTTTCTGTGCGTTTGAGTCCATTTCTGGGTTTTCTGTTCTGTCCCATGGATTGTGTAATTATGCATCAGAATCACACTTTAGATTACTTTTTAAATTATGATTTGTTATCTGATAGCAGTAGTCTGTCCTCGTTGTCTCTTTCAGTTTTCTGGCTCTCACTAATTTTTCCATACACACTTAAAATCAGCCTATTAAAGAAAACTTGTCATTTTCATGGGGATGATATGCCATGTATAAGTTAGAGAGAATCGACTCTTTATGGTGTTATATCTTAGCCAAGAACATGACATGCCTTTCACTTGCTCAGTTCTTCTGAATACACTGGTGTTTTGACATTGTTCATTTTAGGTCTTACTTCTAAAGTTTATTCCCAAGTATTTTGTCTTTTTAATAGCAATCACAAAAATGATCTTTTCCCTATTACGTCTTCTATTAGTTGTTTGTAAAAATGGAAGTTACCTTTGTATTTTGTTTCTACTATCTTGTTGAATTATCATAGTTTTTTTTTTTTTAGTTGAATCTCTTGGATTTTCCAAGAATACCACCATACCCCCTTCAAAAATGATAGATTTGTTTCCTTCCTTGAAAATTTTATCTCTCTAATTTATTTGGTTTTGGAGGTTTTCTCTTTCTTTCTTTCTTTCTTTTTTTTTTTTTTTTTTTTTTGTCTAATTGTTTTCAAATTATTTTCCCTCTCTTTTCCTTGGGTTTGCTGTTCTTTCATGGATTGTATCATTTGGAATTGCTTCCGGCCACAAATAACAGGAAACCTAACACAGTTTACACAAATAAGGCTTTATTTTTCTCACACGGAAGTAGTCTGGAGGTAGGAAGTCAGTAGTTCAGCCATGTCAGTAACCTGATATTTTTCTCTGCCCTCTTAACATGTTGGCTTGTTGCCTCGTGATCACAACATGGCTGCCAGAGCTCTGGGCATCTTAATCATATTCAAAGTAGGAAGAAGTGAGGTGAGAGACAAGTAAAATGGATCTTCCATCACACTCTCCTTTTGTCTCATTGACTAGAAGTAGGTCACATAGCTATTCTTAGCCACAAGGGAGTTTGGGAAAGCGGGTATTTACATTTCCAGTCTCTGTAGTGGAGGTAGGCAAGGAAGAAGGAGGTTAGGAATGGGCAGTGAGTTATCTACTCATATTTATTGGAGATATTATTTCTTCTTTGTATGCAAGAGTAAAGGAAGATCGTTGTGCTGATCCCAAAGAAATTATATCATCTTGAAGGCTAAGGTGGTTTTGCTTTGTTGTTGTTGTTTGTATAAAGAGAAAATCAAGTTTTCCAGTAATTCATGTAACATAAATTTAACCATTTTAAAGTGTACAACTCAGTGGCATTAACACATTCATAACGTTGTGGAACCAGCATGTCTATCTAATTCCAAACATTTTTATCTCCCCCTTTACCCCCTCCCCGCCAAAAAAACAAATACCCATTGTGATGGTTAATTTTATGTGTCAACTTGGGTAGGCTATAGTGCCAGTTGTTTGGTCAAATACAAATCCAGGTGCTGCTATGAAGATATTATTAACATTTGAATCAAGAGACTTTGAGTAAAGCAGGTTACCCTCCATAATGTGGATGGGTCTCATCCAATGAGTAGAAGGCCTTAAGAGAAAAGGCCGAGGTTCCCCAAAGAAGAAGGAATTTGGCCTTCACACTGCACCATAAAATTTCTGCCTCAGTTTCCATCATTTAGACTCAAAAATGCAACATCCACCCCTGTTGGAATTTCAGCCTGTCGGCCTGCTGCCTTGCACATTTCAAACTTGGCAGTTCCTTAAAATCAGCCAGTCAGTTTCTTCCCCACCCTAGCTCTTCTCCCCTCCATATACATATACATACATACATACATACATCCTTCCTTTGGATACTGTTTCTTCCCTGGGGAACCCTGACTAATACACCCATTAAATTCAATCCCTATTTCTGTTGTGTGCTGGTGTCAGCCTGTCAATAACCAATGTCATGGTTGGACCCACCCTTGTTCTTATTATCATTGCAAGATGCCCATCAGGAACCTGAAAAAATAAGTTTATTACCTACAGGATCTAGAAATGACACAGCATGCCTGGGGCTACACTGCAAGGGGTTCTGCTTTTATTGGGGGTGGGGAGTGGAGTCTGTGGTTTCATAGGCTCACTCTATTGGCAAACTTAAAACAGAAGAGCATGAAGTCAAAGTGTGGAAAGAGAAAAGGCAAGTGGCCCAAATGGTCAGTTATCAAAATCAACCACGATCTCTAAAACAAAGGAGCCTAAGTGGGAGTAGGCAGCCTAGATTTTTATTTAGTTGTTGCCGGCCATGTGTTTTTTCGAGATCCCCTTTTGAAGTGGATGCCTGGGCAATCAAGGCTCAAGTCAGGCACTTGCATTACAGACAACAACAACAACAAAACTGTCAGGGCTTATACTACAATTCCCTTTTACGCATAACCCCTAACAACCACATATCAGCTGTCTCCATATATTTAACTATTCTGGGTATTTCATATAAATAGAATGATAAATATGTAAACTTGAACCTGGCATCTTTCATTTAGTGTAATGTGTTGGAGGTTTTCCCCCCATGCGGCATATGTAGTAGCACTCCATTCTTTTTTATTTTTACTTAGTTTTTAAAAAATGCTTATTTATTTTGAGAGAGAGAGTGTGTGAGTGTGTGTGTGTGTGCACACATGCATAAATGAGGTGTGGGGGAAGGGGGACAGAGACAGAGAGAGAATCCCAAGGCTCTGTCCTGTCAGTGCAGAGACCAGTGCAGGGCTCGATCTCCCAACCCTGGGATCATGACCTGAGCCGAAATCAAGAGTCAGACACTCGACCGACTGAGCCACCCAGGTGCCCCAATTCTGCCTATTTTTAAATTGGATTCTTGTTTTTGTTGTTATTGAGTTGTATGAATTCTTTATATATTTTTGATATTAACCTCTTATCAGATACATAATTTGCAAATATCTTTTATCCAGTAGGTTGCCTTTTTGTTTTGCTGATGATTTTCTTTACTGTGCAAAAGCTTTTTAGTTTGATATAGTACTGATGGTTTATTTTGGCTTTCGTTTCCCTTGCCTGAGGAGACATACCCAGAAAAATGTTGCTAAGGACAGTGTCCCAGAGTTTACTGCCTATGTTTTCTTTTAGGAGCTTTATAGTTTCAGGTCTTACAGTTAGGTCTTTATTCCATTTTGAAGTTTTTAAAATTAGTTTCTTAATTTAAGTATAATTAACATACAGTTATTAATTTCAGGTGTATAATACAGTGATTCAGCAATTCTGTACTCAGTGCTCATCACTGTAAGTGAACTCTTAATCTTCACCTATTTTACCCATCTAACTCACCTACCTCCCCTGTTCTCTATATTTACATTTTTTTGGTTTGTCTCTTTGTTCTTCACTTTGTTTCTTCAATTCCACATGAGTGAAATCATATGGTATTTGTCTTTCTCGGACTTATTTCACTTAGCATTATACCCTCTAGTTCCATCCATGTTATTGCAAATGGCAATTCTTTTTTATGGCTGAGTAATATTCCTGTGTGTGTGTGTGTGTGTGTGTGTGTGTGTGTGTGTGTGTATCCTGCAACCTTACTGAATTCATTTATCAGTTCTAGTAGTTTTTTGGTGGAGTCTTTAGGGCTTTCTATATGTAGTATCATGTCATATGCAAAGAATGACAGTTTTACTTTCTCCTTACCAATTTAAATGGCTTTTATTCCTTTTTCTTGTCTGATCGCTGTGGCTACGACTTCCAATAATACGTTGAATAAAAGTGGTGAGAGTGGACATCTTTGTCATATTCCCGATCTTAAGGGAAGAACTCTCAGGTTTTCACCATTTATTATGACATTAGCTGTGGATTTTTCACATATGGCCTTTATCATGTTGAGGTATGTTCCTTGTAAGCCTACTTTGTTGAGGGTTTTTTTTTTTTTATCATGAATAGATGTTGTTCTTTGTCAAATGCTTTTTCTGCATTTATTGAAATGATCATATGGTTTTTATCCTTTCTCTGATTCAAGTGATCTATCATATTTATTGATTTGCAAATGCTGAACCATCCTTGTATCCCAGGAGTCAATCTCACTTGATTGTGGTGATTTTTTAAATGTATGGTTGCATTTGGTTTGCTAATATCTTGTTGAGGAATTTTGCATCTGTGTTGATCAGATATATTTGTTTGTAGTTTGATTTTTTAAATAATGTCTTTATGTCTTATGTAGTTTGATTTTTTAAATAATGTCTTTATGTCTTATGTATTATTTTTTAAATAATGTCTTTATGTCTTTATGTCAGGACAATGCTGGTCTCATAGACTGAATTTGGAAGCTTTCCTTCCTCTTCTGGTTTTTGTTTTGTTTTGTTTTGTTTTTTTTGGAATAGTTTGAGAAGAATGGGTATTAACTCTAAGTGTTTGGTAGAACTTACCTGTGAAATCATCTGGTCCTGGACTTTACTGGTTGAGAATTTGGGGATTATTGATTCAGTTTTATTGCTAGTAATTTATCTGTTCAAATTTAGGTTTATATGTAAAATACTATGCATAAAGCAGTCTATATTAGGTTGATGGTCATTTAAGTTCAAACCCATTCTAAAAGTGCTAAATTTTGACTCCCCTCTCCCCACCATTTTATGCATATGGTGTCAGTATACTTTACATCCTTTTATTTTGTGGATCCCTCAACTGATTTTTATAGATATAATTAATTTTACTGTTTTTGTGCTTTAACCTCCATACTGGTTAATTGTACTGATTAATGTACTACTTTTATTATGTTTGTTTGTAGCTGTGAAATCTTTTCCTTTACTAGTTTTCTTGCTCCTGATTGAGGCCTTTCCTTTCCACTCAGAGAATTCCCTCTAACGTTTCTTGTAAGACTTGTTTAGTGGTGATGAATTCCTTCAGGTTTTGTTTGAGAAACTCTTTATCTCTTTATTCTGAATGATAGTCTTGCTGGATAGAATATTCTTGGTTTGAGGTTTTTTCCTTTCAGCACAAATGAGCACTCCCTTCTGGTGTACAAAGTTTCTGTTGAAAAATCAGCTGATAGCCTTATGGAGTTTCCTTTGTATGTAACTGTTTTCCTTTCTCTTGCTGTTCTTAAAATTCTCACTTTTTGCCATTTTAATTATTATGCATCTTGTTGCAGACTTCCTCAGGTTGATTTTGTTGTAGGCTCTTTGTGCCTTCTGGATCTGGATTTCTGTTTCTTTTTCCACTTTAGGAAAATCTTCAGCTGTTATTTCTTCAAGTAAATTTTCTGCCCCTTTTTCCTCTCTCTTCTCCATCTGGGATCCCTGTAATATGAATGTTATTACACTTGATGCTGTCACTGAGTTCCCTTAACCTATTTTCATTTATTATTATTTTTTAACTGTTCCGTTTGGTTGGATTCCATTACTTTGTCGTCCAGCTCACTGATGTATTCTCCTGCTTTCTCTAGTCTACTATTTATTCCCTATAGTATATTTTTAATTTCAGTTACTGAGTTCTTCATGTCTGATTATTCTTTGAAAAGTATTTTCTACTTCTTTGTTGAAGGTCTCAGTGAAATCCTGTAATCTATTCTCAAGTTTAGTAAGTATCTTTATGACCATTACTTTGAATTCTCAAAGTAATCAGATAATCAGGCATATTGCTTATCTCTGTTTCATTTAGCACTTTTGCTGTGATTTTTGTCCTTTCGTTTGGGAGATAATCCTTTGTTGCTTCATTTTATCAAACTCTCTGTGTCTGTTTCTGTGTGTTAAGAAAGTCATCTACTCCTCCTGGTCTTGAAAGTAATAGCCTTATGAAGAAATGGTCTTATAGTGCTGTTACCATCCTGGCTCTTGGGCTCTCTAAACAACAGAATTTGACAAGAGGCTGAACAGGAGTTCCAGGCAAGCCTTTATTGGGGCTTATGCTCTAGCACAAGGGAGACACCACAAAGGGAAGAGCCTTCAGGCTGGCTTGAGGAGAGGTCAGAAAGAGTTTTAAAGAAACTTTGATGGGAAAAGGGTGACATATAAGCATGTAGAGATGGGGATTTCTTTTTTTCCTTCTTTTTAAAAAAATTTTTTATGTTTACTTATTTTGGGAGAGAAGAGAGAGCATGCACAAGTGGGGGAAGCGGCAGAGAGAAGGAGAGATAGAATCCCAAGCAGGCTGTGCACCAACAGCACAGAGCCCAGTGCAGGGCTCAAACTTACGAACTGCAAGATCATGACCCGAGCCAGGATCAAGACTTGGGCGCTTAACCGACTGAGCCACCCAGGTGCCCCAAGGTGGGGAATTTCTTGACACGTGTGCACTTAAAGATCATGTATTTTTATGAGTCGTATGTGTATTTAGGATGTTAAATCTCTACCCTGGGTGTGATTTTTAGTATTATAATGAGGGAGAAACTTGGTGAAAGGTCAGCAGTGAGGTCCATCATGGCACAGACTGGTTTGACTCAGTCTTTGCCAGTCTTTGTAGTAAGCATCTTCCTTTCAGTAAGCATCTGTCCTCCGCATTCCTGCAAGATGTACTACTCAAGAGGCACAGAGTTTTAGCTTTTCTTTTTTTTTTTTTTCCTTCCTTATGGAGGCAACCAAAGAACCCCGGATTTAGCAGTCAGGGTTGAGGGGACCCAAGTCCAGTCCCTCCTCCATCTCAAACCCCACTCCAAGTGTTGTGACCTCCTTATTCTTATGGAAAAGGGGCCAAAGTTCTCATCGTCAGAAACTGCTTCCTGCTGAGTGGGGCCTCTTGTCCCTATCCTGCCCTGGAGGTGTCTTGCTGACTGTTCTAATGATTTATAAGGACTGGGCTCATCCTCTACTGGTGCAGGTTGGAACCCTTCCACCACCATTAGCTTGACTTGGAATTGTTGAAGCCTAGAAGACACAAAGTCAACCAGGAGGTTAAAAACACAGGACCCACAAAGTGACAGCAATAAAATGGCCACTAAAGGCCCAAGAAAAGGCAAGAACCAAGTCAACATTTGGGAGGTCCCCTTTAATGGAGTCCCAGGTGGTTTGGGCAGTGGGGTTGTTAAAATTATGTTGCCTGTTGGAGGATGATGTCAGCCTTCTGTTCCACCTGTCAAGAAACATTAATGAAACAAGATGTATCTACAACAGCACCTATTCCTCCTTGTTCAGCTGGGACATAATCCAAGGCTAATTTGTGATCTAAGTTGCTTGAAGTCAGAGAGTCTAATGATTTTTGTATGAGTTTAAAACCCTGTTCTGTTTCAGCCACCACTATGGACACGGTGGCTGTGACTTTGTTGGAAATTATTTCCCCAGCTAGTCCTATCCAGGAACCAACCAAGGTGATTAATTTGGTAATCAGTAGACCTACTGTTTGTCTGGACCTTTTTGGTGACAGATGAATTACATAGTTGTCAGGGAGTCCATCCCTTCGTCCAGCTGTTCAAATAATCATATGCCCTTGGGGTCCTTTCATCATCCCCACAGAGTAACAGGTGCTAAGACTGTCTACACATGAGCTATTATGACAGTTTCTCTGAATCTTACCTCAAGTTGTCTAGCTTAGGCCAACAACAAACATTAAAAGAGAGTTAGAACTAGAATCTAACTTCCACAAAGGTGTTATTGAAACATAATTTTTTCTCTCTAAAGCCACTCTCATTTCCATCAAAGATAGCCAAATAAAGATTAACCTATTTGAAAAATAAGTTCAGTCCTAATAAACTTGGCCTGATTATTTACATAAGCATAGTAAGAATACTGATTGACTATGTAAGTTTGCTTATATATATATATATATATATATATAATATGTATATATATATAATATGTATATATATAATATGTATATATGTATACATATTAAAATGTGTATACATATGTAAAATATACATATATATAATATGTATATTTTGTTTGCTGGAATTTCTTATAAGGAATTCCCAATTAAACTTTTAATAGGCTTTCAAGGCCAGAAACCAGTCCAAATACTTGCTGTCACATTTGCCTTCAATACGTGTAGATTTGGGTGAGTTGCTTTTCTCAAGGTCTCCAAAATCTGAGGTTCCTGCACTTGCACTTTACTCACCTGGTAAAGCTGCTGGGAACTCTGGAAGCAAGGTGTCAGGCTAACATTTCCAAGGGGCTTTATTGGCTCCATAAAGTCAACCTTCATTCCTTACAGCTGTCTGGTCGCATCTGAGTCTGTGAATGTCTCTCTCAAATAATGACATTCCAGTCAAAGCCTTGGTTGTATAACCAGTGTTTCCAATCATGCCCTGTTACAAGGAGAACAGATTCTTATTGAACTTATGTAAATAATTATAATTGCCACGTAAGAAAGAATACTCACTGAGAGCTTATGAATTCTGGAGGGTTCAGGTAGAGAGAAAAGATAAATGTTTCAGTTTGTTTACAAAGGAATATTTTATCAAATATCTGTAAGTAATAGATGTCATAAGAGAAAAATTTTCCTTAAATCTGAAAGAGCAAACATTAGATAACGAGCAGTGTTTCCAATAAGTCATAATAACTATAATATTTTTCAGTTCACTTAGTCCCATGTTATTAATTCCTATTTTGTGTGAATGCAGCTTTTCCCTTAGTTCCAGAAATTCTTACCCAGTTTAGCTTTATGATCTTGAAGATACCACAAATTTGTATTTGTAAAAAGTTCTTTTTATGAATCTTCTTGAAGCTGGAACACATTTGCAAGAGCATCAGAATGTAACTGTAAATGGCAGAACTCAAAAATGGGCATGGTTAAAAATCCAATGAGAGTCCCTTATAAAACAGTTGACAAGAAAATTTGGTTATTTTTGTGATGCACAGCACTTTAATAATTAGAATTTTAAGTGATAACGTTGTTCCAGAACATATTAAAATTTTAGGAATCTTATATACTTTCTGGAACATTTACTCACAGCATTTACTCACACAATAAACAGCATTCACTCACACAATAGAGCCTCAGATTTATCACCGTTTGTGCAAACTTCTCGTGTAACAACACACCAAATAGACAAGCCTAATTAGTTAAAAAGCCTTTAATTTAGAATTTGCATTTTGGGGAAGTTTGCTATAAACCTCAGAAGGTTCTAAAGAACATACCTAAATAGGATCATAGATTATTATAAAACAATATTTAATTATTCAACAAAGGTGGCAACAGAAGATTACAAAGGCAAATATATAGGGTTATATAGTTGTTAGCAAAAGTTAGCTCCTTTTTTTTTTTTTTTTAAACTTTATTTTGAGAGCAAGAAAAAGCATGAATCGGGGAGGGGCAAAGAGAGAGCTAGAGAGAATACCAAGCAGGCTGCATACTGTCAGTGCAGAGCCCAACACAGGACTTGAACCCATGAACCGTGAGATCATGACCTGAGCCGAAGTTGGGTGCTTAACTGACTGAGCCACACAGGCACCCTGAAAGTTAGCTCTTTTAATGTTGAGAGGATTTAGTTTTCTTAAGTAATCAAGGCCCTGATAAAACCAAATATAGAAATCTTGTTTTTTTCTGGGCAGATAAAGGAAAACAAAAAACTTTGTTTATAATTTATCAAGAGCAGACCAACAATCCAGGAAAACTTTGCTTTTTTCATAGAGGGAAAAACCAAATTTCAATCTTATATTAGTGTAATTTTAAGACTCCTCCATCCCAGTTTTTGTTCTGAACATTCATAAATTTTTTTTTCCAGAGATTCCCTTTTACAAACCTACAACTTTTCTTTTTCATTCAGATTTTGCCCTAAGTTTTTTTTTGTCTCTAACCAGTCTCATTTCAGGACATAATGACTTTCTTTTCCCTCAACAAAAATGTATTTTTATTCTCCATACTTTATCTTACCAAAACATATCTCTAACATCCCTTGATTGAGTACAGAGATGTTTTCCTTATTATTTCTAGTAGTCTCAATTACATTTATCAGTATTTTTCATGCTTAGAACCTTAATTTCTAGTAGAAACTGAGTAGTAAGCAATTGTGAACTGTTATACTAGTATTCTTTAAAGATTTTTTTAACATTTATTTATTTATTTTGAGAGAGAGAGAGAGTGCACAAGCAGGGGCAGGGCAGAGAGAGTGTGTATGTATGAGTGGGAGAGGGGCAGAGAGGGAGAGAGAGAGAGAGAGAGAGAGAGAGAGAGAGAGAATCTCAAGCAGGCTCCACACTGTCAGAACAGAGCCCAATGTGAGCTCCAACCCATGAACAGTGAGATCCTGAACTGAAATCAAGAGTCAGACACTCAACCAAATAAGCCACCTAGGTAACCCCCCCCGCCGCCGTGTTCCGTAGATTGGCACATTTATGAATATATTTCATAATTTCTAAAACCATATTTCTTCATAGTACAGTCTTTTAATAAAGCATGAAACGTATTTATTAACAAACCCAAATTGATCTTTTAGTTTTCTTATAATAAGACAGTGTAGGTAAACCTGTGTTTAGTATTTAATGTTTCATTTTATCTTATTTGGAAAAGGCTGAGATATCCAATGAGTTTGAACCAATTTATCATTTAATTACCTAGCAAAACTTCAAGGCTACTAAAGATTTTGAAAGCTATAAACCTTTTTATATGTTTAACCCACTTGTTCTTACAATTACCCATGTGAACTGCATGTGACAAAATCAATCATTTTAAGTCATTGTTGAGACATTGCAACAGATACAACACAAATTTAGCTCATAAATTCAGGTAGAGTAAAAGCTGATATCTGTATTATATTTGATCTTGATAACTCTAAAACTCATGTCTATTTTAATGAAACCAACAACCTTGAAGTAGCTTTAATATTGAATATGTTGCACCTGTGTCTACCAAAAAGTTGATTGGGGCACCTGGCTGGCTCAGTGGGTGGAGCATGGGACTCTTGACGTCAGTGTTGCAAGTTCGAGCCCCATATTGGGTGTAGAGATTACTTGAGAATAAAACCTTAAAAAAAAAAAAAAAAAAGTCAATTCCTTCCCCACTGTCAATTTTATCTGGAGCTCCAGTGGGGAAATCTGAAGTGGGCCACTGAAGTCCAGGGGAGTCTTTGGGCCCCTTCACGCTGATTTGGGAGGTGCTTCAGTTTGAACCTCATAAGGAAGTAGCCCGACAGCTTGGGGTGCTTTTTGCTCCTTGATAGTGAGGGTGGGGGGAGCAGGAGCTGCTGGTGTTGACGGCCCGAGGATCATATAGGAGTAGCCCAGGTGGAGGTACAGGAACAGGAGGAGGGGGGAGGTAGAGGCAGAGGTGGCAGGGGCACCCCCCGGCAAGGCCAGAGGCAGATTCAAAGTTTGGACTAACACTTTTCCATCTGTTTCCTATCTCTCCCTCCTGCGAAACAGGCATTTCCCCTGGTTGCTTTTCAGCCCTTTCGAGGAGCTGGAGGAGCAGGCCGTGGGTTGGACTTTGGTTCTGGTGCCTGGGCTTGGGGCGGTGGATTTAGGATGTCCAGTGTCTGCCTGTCTCCCTCCTCCTCTTCCTCATTCCGACATTTGGGAAGGGGGTCAGGTGTCTTATTGGATTTTTGTCCACACTTGTCTCTCTGGTCCTTCAGTTGGGTCACTTCCCCTGAAGCATCTTTATTTTTCTTTTTTTAATTTTAAAAGAAGTATTTTTAGAAGTGGTCACAGTGCCCCAGGCTCAGGGTATAGGATCTGGGGTGCGGCCCCTCTGTGCACAGGTGGAAGCCCGGGGCCTGAGCTCCCCTGCTTGGGGAGCAATAACGATGCAATGAAGCATCTTTATCATGGGGGAGCTTAAAAGCCTGAATGTAGGGAATCTCATCTCGTGTATTTGATCTCTGACAGAGTAACTCCGGTTGCGAGACGGTGTGATGATTTAACGATCCATTTAGTGGCCATCTTGTTACTGAGCTCAAAACATACATAGGCTCAGCAGTGTCACGATAAAACAGATTTTCCCTTTAGATACAGGATCACAACTGTAAGTGTGCCTATCAGACAGAATTCGCCCCAGCAGGCTGAGATGTGTGGAAACGAAATCCTCCCACCCTTATGCAGGCTACAGAAACGGACGAGGTCCGTCTCAGGTCTCCCTTCTTTGAGGAGAGAGGTACAGAGTCTGTTCCCACTCAGTTCTCTTTGGAGCTGAATGATTTAGACTCTCGTATTATTAGCCAGAAAATTTATACAAGCCTTCTATTAAAACATCAATTTGTGTAATGCCGAATTAAAACAAATAATCCATCAACTCCTTTAGGTTATTCCCACCTGGAGAACACTACCAGTAACCATCAACAGCTGGAATTGAAGTCAGGATCATCAACTCAAATTGAGGAGGTCCGGGTATCAGGAGAAGTCCCCCGATACACCTGTGAGGTGCTGAGAAACCGCAGTGGCACAAGGGGCCGGTGCTGGCACGGAGCAGCCGGGGTCCAGGCGACCCCCAGGTGTTCTCAGGTGAGTTGCTCTGATGTCCTGCCAGCTGTGCTGGGAAATGTTAATGCAAAATGAACAAACCTTTTTAAAATTTTTAAAAAGGAAAAGAGTGAGTTGAGCCCAAGCTAGTACGGCTGTCCAGGATACACAGTCTTCACAAAGAAGAGAGTGCTCTGGGGAAGGAACATTTGGTGCAGGGTTATATGGTTTTTTTCACATAAAGATTACAAATTATTATGACAAAGAGCATTCTAGAAAATTCTAGACTTTCTCTCGTGGTTTTAGTATGTGCAAGGCTGAATGACTTTAAAAAAAAATTTTTTTTTTTAGTGTTTATTTCTTTTTGAGACAGTGAGAGAGTGTGAGCTAGGGAAGGGGCAGAGAGAGAGGGAGACAGGCTCCAGGCTCCGAGCTGTCAGCACAGAGCCTGACGCGGGGCTCGAACTCACAAACTGCGAGATCGTGACCTGAGCCGAAGTCGGACGCTTAACCAACTGAGCCAGCCTGGTGCCCCAAGGCTGAATGACTTTTTAATATTATGGGAACCAGGAAGGTTTTTTATCTTTACGTTTGGAATGCTTTTTGGTGATTTTTTAAAAAAATAAAGCAGATGTACAATGTGGGCTCAGGGCAGGGAGAGGTCCCATGCTTTGAGATTTGGTTGAATCATTTTGTCCCTGATAAATGTTAAAGTAATGCTTTCCTGGGAGCCCATGTATTATTTAGGGGGTCTTCACAGAGGCAACAATGATATCTAAGTAGGCAATAAATTCTAGCGGCGAGGCCACAGAGAAGCCCACACTGTTCCTCCTCCCACAGATGGGGACAGAGGCTCAAGAAACGTGTGCCCTGCTGTTGTGGTTGAGCCGTGTTCGCCTTCAGTCCAGGTGTCTGCAGTGGCCCTCTTTGCCTGTTGAGGGCAGAGTTTGGTCCCCAACGCTCTTAAGGGGCCAGTGTGGGGCTGCCCTGGGCTTGAGTTGGGTCAGACCAGATGCCTGCCCTCAGCCCATCTGCCAGAACTGGTCACACTGAACTTCAGGGCGCTCTCCTTGTGTTGCCCCCTGAGAGGCTTTACTGATGGGCGGGGCCCGCAGTCAGACCTGACATCTGTCCCCAGTCAGTCTGCTGGGGTTGTGGTGACCCAGAACTACCGGGCTCTCTCTTTGTACTGCTCCTTGTGAGGCTTTTGTTCATAGGCAGGGCCAGCAGTCAGATCAGATGTCTGCACCCAGCCTCTTGCCGGTTACTTTCCCCTGTCCCCAGGGCAGGAGTCACTTTGGAGTGGCTGGTAGGGAGACGCTTGCACAAGGAGAAGCTTGTGGTGTCGCTTTGCATGGACTCCCGCTGAGCGGGGCGGTGGGATCGGTAGTCCACAGGAGAATGCAGGGGCTGTGGTGTTAGCAAGCTAGGTGGTGAGGGTTCACGTTGGTCCCACAGCTGGCTGTGTGTCTAGGCTGGGGTGAGGGCAGATAGTGCCCACCAGCTCTTTGGTTCTTGGAGAAGTTCCCAAAGATCTCTGCCACTCCGGTGCATGTGTTGAGGTTAGTAAATAAATCTCCTTCCCGTGTACCCCAGGCACTTTTCAAACTGCTGCTTCTTTGGGGGGGGATTTTTTTGTTTTGTTTTTTGTTTGTTTTATATTATCTTTTGTTGGTGGTGTGTTTTTTTTTTTTTTAATAATTTATTGTCAAGTTAGCTAATACACAATGTAGTCTTGGCTTCAGGAGTAGATTACTGTGATTCGTCACTTACATACAACACCCAGTGCTCATCCCAACAAGTGCCCTCCTCAGTGCCCATCACCCATTTCCCCTGCCCCTCAAACCCCCACCCCCATCAACCCTCAGTTTGTTCACTGTATTTAAGATTATTCTGATTTGCCTCCCTCTCTGTAACTTATTTTTCCTTCCCTTCCCCTGTGGTCTTCTGTTAAGTTTCTCAAATTCCACATATGAGTGAAAACCTTTATGACTTTCTCGGACTTATTTCACTTAGCGTAATACCCTCCGGTTCCATCCACGTTGTTGCACGTGGCAAGATTTCATTCTTTTTCATTACTGAGTACTATTCCACTGTATGTATATATACGCTGTATATATACACTGTATATATATACACACACACACACACACACACACACACACACACTGTATATATACACTGTATATGGCAGGGACCGTTTCCTATGCCCTTGCTTTCCGGCTTTCCCAGAGACAACCCACTGATTTTTAAAGTTCTGGCGTTAAGCCCCACTAATTGTACAAACTCGAAGTTAAGCCCCTCTGGTCCTCAAAGCTACATGTTATGGGGATTTGTCTTCCCAGTGTAGGTCCCCTGTGTCCAGAGTGCCTGGTGTGGGATCTGTTCCTTTCCCTTTGTGCACACAGTGTGTCCCTCCCATTTGTGATTAGTCTTGTAGGTTGGTTTGCTTTTTAACCGGCTCTGCCCTTCCTACCATTTTGGATGTAGCCTCCTTTCTACAGTTGCCTCTGAAGAGCCATTCTGCCAGTCCTTGGGTCATTTTCTGGGTCAGTTACACGAGTGTGGGTGGTGTATCTGTGGACAAGGTTAACCTAGGATCCTCCTCCACCATCTTCCCTGGAGTGTATTTTTGTGGATTGTGTAAGATACTGGCCCAGCTTCATTCTTTTGCGTGTGGATGTCCAATTTTCCCAACGCCATTTATTGAAGAGGCTGTTCTTTCCCCATTGTATATTCTTGGCTCTTTTTTTGTAAATTAATTGACTATATGTGTGTGGGTTTATTTCTTTATTCTGTTGCATTGATCTATGTGTCTGTTTTTATGCCAATATCACCCTGTTTTGATTGCTGTAGTTTTTTTTTTTTTTTTAACATTTATTTATTTTTGAGACAGAGAGAGACAGAGAATGAACAGGGGAGGGGCAGAGAGAGAGGGAGACACAGAATCTGAAACAGGCTCCAGGCTCTGAGCTGTCAGCACAGAGCCCGACGCGGGGCTCGAACTCACGGACCGTGAGATCATGACCTGAGCTGAAGTCGGATGCTTAACCAACCAAGCCACCCAGGCACCCCTGATTGCTGTAGTTTTGTAACATAGTCTGAAATCAGGGAGTATGATTCCACTAGCTTTGTTTTTACTTCTGGAGACTTCTTTGGATTATCGTGGTCTTTTGTGGTTACCTACAAATTTTAGGGTTGTTTGTTCTATTTCTGTGAAAAATACCATTGAAATTTTGACCAGGCTTTCATTAAATCTATAAATTGCTTTGGGTAGTGTGGGCATTTAAACAATACTAATTCTTCTATTCCATGAGCACAGAATTTCTTTCCATTTATTTATGTCATCTTCAATTGCTTTTATCAATATTTTATATTTTTTAGTGTACAGTTCTCTCACCTCCTTGGTTAAATTTATTCCCAGGTATTCTTTGTGACGCAGTTGTAAATACGGTTGTTTTAATTATTCTTTCTGCTACTTTGTTATTACCATATTGAAATGCAACAGATTTTTCTATACTGATTTTGTATCCTGTAATTCCACTGAGTTTTTTAGTTTTAACAGATTATTTGGTCGTGTCTTTAGAATTTGCTATACATAATATCATGTCATGGACAAATAGTTACAGTTTCGCTTCTTCATTTCTGGTTTGTGGGCCTTTTATTTCTTTTTCTTGCCTAATTTCTCTGGCTAGCATTTCAATACTTTATTGAATAAAAGTGGGGAGAGTGGGTATCCATGTCTAGTTCTTGATGATAGAGGGAAAACTTCCAGCTTTTTACCTTTAAATATCATGTTACTTGCAGGCTTGTCATATATGGTCTCTATTATGTTGAGGTACATTCCCTCTATACCCACATTGTTGAGAGTTTTTATCAGTGGATGTTGAATTTTGTCAAATGCTTTTTTTTTTTCATCTTTTGAGATGATTTTGTGATTCTCATCATTTATTTTGTTAGTGTGTTATATTACATTAATTTGTGGATGTTGAACCATCTTTGCATCCCTAGAATAAATCCCACTTGATCTAAGCATATGGTCCTTTTAATGTGTCGTTGAATTTTGTTCACCTATATTTTATGGAGGATTTTTGCATCTATGTTCATCAAGTATATTGGCCTGTGATTTTCTTGTGGTATATATCAGGATAATGCTGGCCTCATAAAATGAATTGGGAAGTACTCTTTCCTCTTCTGTTTTTTGGGAGAGTTCTAAAAGAAAGGATTGGCATTATTTGGTAGAATTCACCAGTGAACTTCTCTGGTCCTGGACTTTTGTTTGTTGGGAGGTTTTTGATTATTGCTTCAGTCTCCTTACTAGTTTAGTAGAATTGGTCTGTTTAGATTTTCTGTTTCTTCATGATCCAGTCTTATAGATTGTAGGTTTACAGGAATTTTTCCCATTTCTTCTGGGTTGTTCAGTTTAGAGTATAATTTTCCCAGTGGTCAGTCATGATCCTTTGTATTTCTGTGGCACCAATCTTTTCTTGGTGTGTCTAGCTAAAGATTTACACATTTTATCGTTTCAAAAACTAGCTTACTTTCATTTATCTTTTTCTGTTGCTTTTTTAGTCTTTATTTCACTTATCTTTGCTTTGATCTTTGTTATTTTTTTCTTCTACTAAGTTTGGGCCCTGCTCCTCTTTTTCTTGTTCTTTGGTGTGTAAAGTTAGGTTTTGCCTTTTTGGATTTTTTCTTGTTTCTTGGGGTAAGCATTTATTGCTGTGAACTTCCCTCCTAGAACTGCTTTTTCTGCATCCTATAAGTTTTGGTATGTTGTATTTTCATCTTCATCAAAACACTTTTTTATTTCTGTTTGGTATTTTTTTGCTCATGGGTTGTTCAGTGGCATGTTGTATGATGTGCATGTATTTGTGAATTTTCCAGTTTTCTTCTTGTAACCGATTTCTTGTTTCATCCATTATAGTAAGAAAAAGAACGCTTGATATGATTTAAATTTTCTTAAATTTATTAAGACTTGTTTCGTGGCCCAATATGTGATCTGTCCTGGAGAATATTCTTTGTGCGCTTGAGACTTGGTTTTTGGATGGAATGTTCTGTATATGTTTGTTACATCCATCTGGCCTAATGTATTTTTTAAAGCCAGTGTTTCCTTATCGATTTTCTATCTGGACGATCTATCCACGGATGAAATTGGAATGTTAAAGTACTGTAGTATTATTGTATTACTGGTTATTTCTCTCATTATGTCTGTTAATATTTGCTTTCTATATTTTACCATTCTGGGGTGCATAAATATTTACAAATGCTATATCCTCTTGGTGGGTGACCCTTTTATTATATAATGACCTTCTTTGTCTCTTATTACAATCTTTGTTGAAACTATAGCCACCCCAGCTTTCTTTTTAAGGTTTCCTTTTGCATGGGCTATGTTTTTCCATCTCTTCACTTTTAGTCTGTGTGTGTCCTTCCATCTGAAGTGAATCTGTTGTAAGCAGCATATAGATGGGTCTTTTATCTATTCAGCCACTCTGTGTCTTTTGTACATTTGGCTTTTTTTTTTTTTAAACGTTTATTTGTTATTGAGAGACAGAGAAAGACAGAACATGAGCAGGGGAGGGGCAGAGAGAGGAGGAGACACAGAATCTGAAGCAGGCTCCCGGCCCTGAGCTGTCAGCACAGAGCCTGATGTGGGGCTCGAACTCACAAACTGCGAGATCATGACCTGAGCCGAAGTGGGATGCTTAACCGACTGAGCCACCCAGGCACCCCTCTGTATCTTTTGATTAAAGAATTTAGTTCTTTTATGTTTAAAGTAATTCTTGATATGTATGTACTTAATTGTCACCTTGTCAATTGTCCTCTGGCCGTTTTGTAGTTCTTTTCTTTTTCCCTTATTCTCCTCCCTTGTGATTTGGTGATTTTCTATAATGGTATGTTTGATTCTTTTTCTATCTTTTGTGTATCTACTGTAGGTTTCCACTTCCTGGTTATTGTGAAGCTTACATGTAACAACTTATAACAGTGTGGTTTAAGTTGATAAGAACTTAAGTTTGAACATCTTCTAAAGCTCTACATTTTTAACCCCCACCCACCTGTTTTACGTTTTTGTTCACAATTTAAGTCTTTGTATTTTGTGTATCCCTTAATAAATTATCGTAGTTATAGCTATCTTTGCTACTTCATGTTTCAGCTTTCATACAAGCTTTGTAAGTGATTAACCCACCACCTTTACAACATTAGACTCTGAATTTTACTATGTATTTACCTTCACCAGTGAGATTTATACTTTTGTATTTTCTCGTTACTAATTAGCACCCTTCATTTTAGCTTCAAGAAATCTCTTTAAAATTTCTTCTAAGGCAGGGCGACTGCATAGCTCGTTTGGTTGAGTGTCCAACTTTGGCTCAGGTCATGATCTCACGGTTAGTGAGTTTGAGCCCTACATCAGGCTCTCTGCTCTCAGCATGGAGCCCACTTCAGATCTTCTGTTCCCTTCTTTCTCTGCCCCTTCCTCTCTGGTTCTGTCTCTCTCAAAAAGAAAATTAAATTTCTTCTAAAGCTAGTATAGTGTTAATGAACTTCTTTTTGCTTGTCTGGAAGACTTTTTATCTCTCCTTAAATTCTGAATGAAAACATTGTCAGGTACAGTAGGTATTCTTGGCTGGAAGTTTTTTTCTTTCAGCACTTTGAATAACACTCCCTTCTGGTCACCAAAATTCTCCTGAAAAATCTGATCTTACGGAGGAAAATCCCTCTTACATAAGAAATTGGTTTTCTTTTGATGCTTTTAAAATTCTTTCCTTGTCTTTAACTTTTGACATTGTAATTATAATGCGTTTGAGTCTCTTCAGCTTTGTATTTGGAACTCTCAGGGTTTCCTGGATCTGGATTTCTGTTTCTGTCCCCAGCTTAGAGAAATTTTCAGGTAGCTGTTCTTTCTTCAGATGAGCTTTCTGCCCCTTTCTCTTTTCTCCTTCTTCTGGAACCTTTTAATACAAATATTGGTCTGTTTGATGTTATTTCATAAGTCCTATAAGTTCTCTTTTCTACATTGTTGGTTTTTTTTTTTTTTTCTTATTTTTGCTGCTCTGATTGGCTGAGTTCTGTCTGCCCTGTATTTGAGTTTTCACGTCCTTTCTTCTTCTTCATCCAGTTTACTGTTGAACCCCTCCGGTTATTTTTCAGTTCATTTATTGTATTCTTGAGCTGTCCCTTGGAGGAGGACCTAAGTCAGCACCTAGATTCAGGCTGATTGTATGTAAATCAGACTGTCAGGCAGCAGCTATTAAAGTATACAAATATATATAGTCCTATAGGACTGCAAGCTTTAGGTCCTGCCAGCTACCTAGGCTGGGCACCCTGAGCGTCAGTCACAAACATTAGGGTGCCAGGCAACTATATGAGCTCCTTTCTGGGAGATACCAGCTATCTGAGGCAAGGCAGATGGAGGGCACAGGGGGGAATCTACTGACTTACCAGCTAAGTACAGCATCTTAGTAGGTCTCTAGACGTATGTCAAACCAAAAGCCAGCCCCTTCGGTCGAAAGCTCCAGGACACGCAAATAGTCCCTTCTCACAGGAAGAATGGGGGTGTGTTTCAGTCTGTATTGTACCCTGGGGTTTGCAGCAGTCCAGAGACTGTCTGCCCGTTTGTGGCAGTCAGTTGCACGGGATACAGGGATGCCGACCCTGCTGGCCACCAGAGCGGAGCAGTTAAGGGGCATCCGTGAGGTGGTAGCTGCAGAAAACAAGGCAGCAGACGTAAAAACGGGGCACCAGACGTTGTACAAGCTCCCCTCTGGGAGATACTGGAGCACGGCAGAAAGAGAACAGAAAGATAGCCATCTGAGGTCTCCGGAAAGGTTTGCAGTCGGCCCTTAGATGTGTGTTTGATTGCAAGTCTATCCCTCAGACGTAGCCATGGAGATTAGCTAATAGGCCTCTTTCACAGAAAGTTTGGGCTCTTTGGACCGTTGCCTCTTGCTTTGCTCTGGAAATGGTAGACAGTCAAAAACTCTTTCTCTGTTGGTGACAGTCCTGTGTGACTCATTAGCCGGTCGGCCACCACGGCCAGGCGGTCTAGAGATGTCACCTTGCAGCACCTGCAAGAATCGGGGCACCCGATGAGGGTCTGAATTCCTTTCTGGGAGATACTGACAAGCCGGAGTGAGGCAGAGAAAGAGGGCAAGCGTGATGTCCACCAGGCTCCCTTCCCCGAGAGTCCGTCAATGGGCCTCCAGACGTGTGCCAAGCCAGAAGCCTGCCCCTCAGGCCGAAGCTCCAGGACAAGCACAACAGTCCTTTATCACAGGAAGACTGGGCAGATATTGCCGTGGTGTTAGCTGGCCATGAACTGTCTCTCCAATTGTTATAGTCTTGTGGGTCCCCAGAATGCAGGCGCTGCTGGCCCCCAGAGCCAGGTGACCCAAGGGGCGTTCACACTGGGTGGCAGTTGCAAAAACGGAGAGACCCGGTATAAAACCAATACCAGGTGCATGTAACAGCTCCCCTCTGGGAGATACTGGTGCTCTGGAGGGCAGCGGAGGGAGGGCATAAAGATGATGCCTGCTGGGGGAAAAAAAGAAGGAGCCTGGATTAAAAAGAATTTTTTTTAAAGTGTCTACTGGCCTCCATCCTTGGAGAGTATGCCGGCAGGCCCCTAGATGTGTGCTGAATTAGATGCCTGCCTCTCAGGCCGATGCTTTAAGATAGGTAAAGAAGCTGCTTTCACGTAAAGTCTGGCCGCTTCTGCACTGGGCCTGGTGCCAGTGAGTCCAGGGGCCTGAGCCCTTCAACAGCCATTTCTCAGTTTGCACGATAGCCTTTTGGGTCTCAGGGATGCAAACCCTGTGGGCTTTCAAAGCTGTAAGTTTCAGGGGCTTATCTCTCAGCGGTAGGTCTTAGAAGTTGGGGTTCCCGACGTAGGGTTCAAACCCTTCACTCCTCCCTGAGAAGCTCTGGATTTCCAATGCTGGGGGTGGGGTTTTCGGCAAGATTGCATCTCTGCCTTTCCTAAACACTTCAGTGCGAGTTGTTTGCCCGATGTAAGGAGTCCGTCAGCTTTTGTTTTCAGAGGAAATTGTTCATTTGTAGCTGTACATCTGGCGTGTCTGTGGGAGGAGAGGAGTTCAGGATCTTTCTATGTCTCCATCTTGAAGGAGCCTTATTCCTTTTTCTGACTAAATGATATTCCATTATATGTAAATCCCTTGTGTATCCAGTCATCTGTCGATGGACGTTTAGGTTGTTTCTCCTTTCTGGCTGTTGTAAGTGCTGCTGTGAACATTCACGTACAGGTATCTGAGTGCTTATTTTCAAGGTTTTGGGGTGTATATATACCTACTTGGGACAATTGCTGTTTCTATGGTAATCCTGTTCCTGTTGTAGAACTGCCAAACTGTGCCAACAGTGGGTGCAACACTTCACATTCCCACCGGCAGTGGGCGAGGGATCCGGTTTCTCTGCATCCTTGCCAACACTTTTTTTTTTTTTTTAAAGTAAGTTCCAAGCCCAGCTTGGGGCTTGAACTCACAACCCTGAGATCAAGAGTCGCACGCTCTACTGACTGAGCCAGCCAGGTGCCCTTCCTTTTTTTTATAGTTATCCTAGTGGGTGTGAAATGGTATTTCACTGTGGTTTTGATTCGCATTTCCCTAATGACTAATGTTGAGGACGTTTTTATACCCTTGTTGGCCGTGTATATATCCTCTTTGAAGAAATGCCTATTTAAGTGAAGACAGTCAATTTTTACAGTGTTTTCATAGGCCTTTTTGTAATTATAAATGCACCAGAAGTTTTATTGTAGCTATAACTTTCAAGCAGATTCTGATAAGACTTTGAGAAACCGTCTTACGGTTTTACTAAGCTTCATCCACATCACATGAAGGCAACAACTTAAAATACAGACTCCATTAAGGTATGTTTTGCTATCACCTTGGAGCCTCTTTAGAGCCATTTTATCCCCACTGGGTATCGTTATTGGAGTTTCTGGTACTGATCATCAGTATGAACCCTTAGGTGGCACTCTTTGATTAAAACAGTATACTCCTCAACCAATATAAATACAGTAGGACATCCTAGGAAGAAAAGTGGCCTTTTTTTTTTTTTTTTTTTTTTCCTTTTTTTGAGGGATTATCTCCCAGGTCTGCCCAGAACTTTTTCTCATACAATTTCTGTTGCAGGGTCTAATCTGTCCCATCTCCTTTTACCCCATTTCCAAAGATCCGGACATGAAGATGTCCTCCAGGAGACTGTTAGTTGTGGAACAGGAAAGAGGTAGGTCCTGATCTCGCACCATATAAAGCACCCCTAGGCTGAAACTGTCATCTGCTGGCAATTGTGCCTCCCAAAGAAGCCCCCCACCGATGTCTTTCTGCAGAGGACCTCCTTCTCTGTGTCACAGTCCCATTTCCTTAGTGGGGTCACTGTCCGGGAGCTGCCTGCCTGCACTGCAGCTGGCTCAGCCCATTCAGCCCTCCCAGACTCAAGCCTCAGGTCTGCCTCCTCTGCTCTCCTGCCCTTCAGGATCCTGATTCCCCTTTGATCATTTGCTCACTTCCCAGCCCCATAGGTGGAAAGTTACCTATGTTTTTATTCTGGTTTCAGAACCTAGGTCATTTAAAAAAATCGTGCCTCATCTAAGTATGCTAAGATCCACCCTCCCTTGAAACAATCGGTCTGGCCAAATATAAATCCATACCCACCCCCTTTCAGGTCTAATGGCCTTCTCTCAGTAGCTTCTCCCCTAATACTCAATACCCTGCCCCTAACTTGTATTTCTCACCAAAGGACCCCTGCGTTTCTTTAGAAACCTTGCAGACCTAGATTCTTCTGTCACATACCCTACTTGAAATATCCTTTCAAAGATTTTACTAAAGCATTTATTTTTTAAACAAAAATATACATTAAATCTGATTTACAGAATATAGAAATAATTTATCCAAAGCAATTTGCATTTTACAATTGTTAATATTGCACCCAGCAGTGTAAGTCTTTGACACATTTGCGTTGTCGACCTTTCCCACAATTCACAAAACAGGAGAGGAAACGGAGAAGAATACAAGCAAACTTTTCTTTACCAAAGAAAGAAAGAACAATTTACAGTTTATGTACAAAAGTTGTAAACTTCCAGAACTTTACTTCCATAGAATAAAGAGCCATACATTCTTTTATCATTCCTGGAATATGAATGATATACATGTTGTGATTTCCTCATAGGAATTCAAAGGGACAGGTATTGTGAACATTCACAGCCTAATGGTAAAGAACAGAATTATTGAAAACACTTCTGTATCTTCACTAGAATATGGGAACTAGCCTGTGAAAAACTAGCGTGTGAAAAGCCTCGAGAAAAATAACTTTTGCCTCTTTGAGGATAGTTTCCATAATTGCTTAAAATCATTTTCAATTTTAAAGGATACTCTGTTAGAAATGTGGCTGCCAACAGCCTTTTTTTCTCTGAAGACAAGTGAAAAAGTGAGGTCTCTGTTCAAATCCCTTATAAAACACATGTAGGCAGACACAAAGTTTGCTTTTCAAAAGAAAGCGTTACAAAGTCACAATTTATCACGGCTACCCTTAGTTTTTAAGAACTTTAAAAAAAAAAAGTCCATAAATATTTAAATGCATCTTTTCAAAATGGAGGGAAGGAAGTGGCTAAAATATGTAGTAGGTAAGAGTAAACGTAGGTGATGCACACTTTTAACCTGGTAGTAAACCGAAGCAGACTGAAACCTTGTACTTATGAAATGTGAAGTGATTTTCCTTGATTGAACCAACAGGAGAACATGAAACCATGCAGCTCATTATCTTCCAGGTGATGAACATTCAGCATTTTTTTCTGTCGTGGCCATTATAAATAAAAGGTCTTTGTTAAGAAGGTACCCAATGGGGCAAAAAAAAAAAGTAACCTCTGGTTATGTATGTTGAAGATCCCAGGCAGGAATGATCTCATTGTAATTTTATAATGCGGTACCATTTGCACTGAAATATAAGCCAGTTTCTAATTCTGCTGTCCCAGATTGAGACTGGATTACGACATCCCCTCTGAAGCCTAATGAACACAAGCAGTTGAACAAGAGGACTTTTGAAAAGGTATTCTTGGCTTCGCCACTGCAATAGTCCAGCCCAAGTGGTTTGTTACAAAAGTTGTTGTCTTTAACATCCTCGTGACAAATTCAGTTTTTGGTTTTTTAAAAAGTCCTGAGAGTTTTTCATACAAAAATAGACATCTGTGTGCGTGTGTGTGTGTGCGCACCGGCTTCGCCGCCGCATCAGCTCTCCACAGTCCGCCGGTACTCTGCGGTGCCCTCGGCTATGATCGCGTCCAGCGGGGAGCGCTTCTTCCGGATGCTGCGCCCGGAGGAGATGAGGTCGGCGTAGCCGCGCTGGTGCGAGAAGGCGTAGGCGGAGCGCCGCGAGGACACGCCCCGGCGGAACACGTGCTGCCGCCGCTTCCACTGCTCTTCCGCTTTCAACCGCTTGCGGTGCTTCTGGATCTGCGGGGGGAGGGGGCGAGGCCGACAATGAAATGGAAGGGCTGTGGTGGCGGAGGTGGACGGGCACTAACGCCCAGGGGGTGGGGTCCCTCCTGAAGGCTGTCTTGTTTAAGGCGGCATCGCCGTGCTCCTTTTACAGGGGATGGCACGCCGAGCGGTTACGTAACACTTTCAAGGTCTCGGACCTTCTAGAAAACGGGGAGCCGAAATTCCCACTCGCCTCCGCTACTGCTCTTTGCCACTGACAAATTAGACTGGGACAGGTTCGAGAGAAAATTCCGTCGTTCTCTTCCCCTTGTTGCTACTGCATCTTCTGGTCAACAGACATGGGAGAATATCTAGGGGGCACTGAAGGTTGCTTGCCTAGCATCTTCTCTCTCCTTCCTGATGAAGAAGGAGTAGAGTCAAGAACACCTTTCCTGCATACAGTCACAACCCTCTTGGGCTGTGGAGACTGCTCCCAGGAGCAGGGCTGATTGACTTCCCTTGCTCCGCACGAGTCCGGCGATGGCCGTGTGACCTCATCTGGCTAAGGAGATCTGCATGATGTGGCCTGGGCCCTCCCAGGCACAACTCTCGGGCCGCTAAGAGAGAGCTATGGAGCAGTCTCCTGTCTTCATCTGGACAGGGGTGTGTCAGAAGGAGGTGCGTGGAACTGCAGTACCCATCCCCCCAACTTCAAGGTGAAGCTCATAATGAGGATAGCAGAGGGGAGAGATGGAAAGAACCCCAGTGCTTTTGACAGACGTTTAGGTGCTCAGTCACCAGAGCCTGAAGCCTGCTGCTGATTATGTGAATTGAAGTGATACATTGTTTGAACAACTTGTGGCTCACACATTCCACCAGAAGAGGTGGCATTTTCTATACGTAAGTACATACCCCAACCTATTTGCAGGGCAAAATGTTAATATCGTAATTGTTAAATTAGGGGATAGACATGTGGGGGTTCGTTATACTATTCTCCCTTTGATAATGTTTAAAATAAAAAGCATGAAAACAAAAATCCCTGTCCCAAAGGACTTCTTTGCAAGACGGAGTTAAAGAGAAGTAGTATTAAATAAACCTCCATACCAAACTTCCCATGAGTTTAGAATTTTGCAGGAAAGCTGCTGTGGGGACACGCTCTGATTTCTCTGAGGGGCGCTCAGAATGAGGAGAATACTGGTTTTTCTATACCTTATCACTTTCTGATGGCCAAATGGTCATTGACAAGAAGCGTATGGCAACGACGGGCAGTAAGCACACTGCAACGGTCAGAATGATGGTCAACCAAATGTATGGCTGTCTCAAGGCATTTGATGCTGTGCCTGCAAAAACGTGGAGGATGAATCACAGAGGTCCTTTATCTGAAGAACATAGTTAATATTCCGTAACCCTTACATGCATTGTCTATGGTAAAATTTTACAGTCAGATTGGCCTCCCCAGAACATTCCATCACTGCTGAAGGAATGAACATTTTAAAATAGGACCAAGCAGGGGCGCCTGGGTGGCTCAGTCAGTTAAGGGTCCAAATTCGGCTGAGGTCATGATCTCACGGTCCGTGAGTTCGAGCCCCGCGTCGGGCTCTGTGCTGACAGCTCAGAGCCTGGAGCCTGTTTCAGATTCTGTGTCTCCCTCTCTCTGACCCTCCCCCGTTCATGCTCTCTCTCTGTCTGAAAAATAAACGTTAAAAAAAAATTTTTAATAAATTAGGACTAAACAAAACAAAATCAGGAAGGCAAATGTACATCAGCAAATGACTAAGCGAAAAATAAAAAGTATGTTTGTTGACATCGTATTAGGTAAAAACGCAAAATTAGGCAATCTATTATACTTCTCAATTTTTCCAGGAATTTATTTTTCAAAGTTTTATAGTTTGAAACTCCAGATAACAATAACAGTTAGCACTGCCGTTTGTATGACAGGTCTTAACCCTAGGTGTTTTATTTGAGTCATGCCATTTAGTCAGCTCTGAGGGATAAATAAGTTTCCTCTTTGCCTCATAAGAAAATTGTGCAGAAGTAAAAAGATTCGCCCAGGGTAACAAAACTACCAATGGCCACTTCTAAACTAAAACCCATATCCATTGGACTAGAGCCATACTTTTTCCACTATAGTTCGCTGCTCGTTTATGGCAGAGGAAGGAACAATTCTATCATACAACCAGGTAATCATATTACTACCCAATTTAAAGCTATAATTAACATCCCCTAGAGCCAAATTTGTCACAGTGTTTTCTGTTACTTACACTGTAAGTTTATAAAAATGCCTTTTTTGAAAAAATGTGTTGTTATACTGCTAAAAATGTGTTTAAAAACATTCCCTTTGGGAATATTCTAACAGGGCACTAAGTTTTTTAAAACACAAAACAATGCAACCAAAAACAATCGCAAAAAAAAAAAAAATGAGCTTAATCCCAAGAAAAGGGTTACCATAGCAATGGTCTTTTTACAACTGGTCATAAAAAAAAAAAAATACAAACTCATCTTTTACAGGGAAACTAGTTCATGGGGATTTATTTTTTCCATTGTGAACTCAAAGCTACTCTATTTAAGAAATTTGTAAATTCTGATTCATGATATTATAAATTTTAAAATATGTGTGAAATAGCAATTCACATTCATTCTAGCATTTATCATTTGTCCTATTTTATACGGCTATAAAGTATTTAATTTCCAAAAATTTACTTACTGCTCTGCATTCATTTTTCTAATGATGTGACAGTTTTCCACTTTTGAATTCTAGAATTTCCTCATACATGATTCATACTTGATTAGCTAATGTACTATTTTTATTAGGTCTTTGAATTATTTCTACTTTTTAAAAATAATTGGAATCGTGGTGGTGGTATAATCTTTGTACAAATTAGCCTTTCCAAAAATTGGTATGTTTTATCTTAAGGTGTTTTCTCCAATTGGAAATACTAGGTCAAAATGTATGAGAAGTTTTATAGGACGTGACATATTTCCAGATAGTGCTTTGAAAAAATTAAATTATATTAATAGTTTACATGCATACTCAATTTCCCATTACCTACCAATATTAGATTGGGGGGGGGGGGGGGGATAAAAACTAACTGAACAGATGCACAATTGTATCTTAAAACTTTTTAATTTTGCTTTCTTACTGTCACATTACCACACTTCCAGCCCACCACTGTTATTCATTTGCCAGTCAGGACATTAATTTTCACTAGCAATAATTTTACACCTTGTGTTTTACTTAGAAGTTATGTCAGAATCTAAACGAATAACATTTCTTTACACCTTTATGTTTGGAATTTAGAAAATACCAACCTGTAAATTGAAATGCAGATGGAAAGAGAACATGTATCCCAGCACTGTGAAAGTCAAACATGATGCCAAAATAAAGTGCAATGCTTCCAAAAATTGAAAAAGCATTCACAAAGGTCCAGTAAGAAGTATCCAAGCCAATCTGTTGGGAAACCAGAGAAAGACAGAGCACTCATTTTGGGAAGTCACCAAGAAATAAAGGATCTAAGGATTCTGAAAACAGAATTCAGCAACTTAAGCATGATCTGGCTTGAATACTAAACAAACAGAAACTACCCTCGGCTCAGGTGAGAAGTAGGAAATGTGCTTGGTGTAAGGGGTGACGATAGCGTTCATGTTTTGTAAAATGGCAGAGGCTTAGCTGGAGGGAGAGTGACAGCCAGATGGCTATGCGCACTGGTCTATGTACAGAAATCCTGGTAACTCACAGATACAGAGAACACTTGACCAAAGCCATGTACCTGGAAGTTGACTGTTATTATAAGAGCAGAAGCAATCGTCACAGCAAAAGACTGGTAGTCCGAAGGTGCCTCTCCATCCTGCCCCACAGTTTGCAGATAAGCTCCAAGAGGTATGAAGAAGAGGACCATCGATGTTAAAATTCCGTGCACCAAGCTTACGAAGAATCTCTTATAGTTGAAAAGTAAGTCTCTTTGTCCTACTATGTACAGCCCAGGGAAGCGGAGGCTCAGTTTGTCACTCACATCCTTAAAGGGAAAACACCATTAGCCGCGTATCCACCAGGAATCGAAGAACTCCGAGATCCATCCTCACAAAGAGTGTCAACTTACTCAGTTTTAGGAAGGCAAAAACTCGACAAGGTAAGTCCTGATGAGTTGGCAGTGTGCAGAGGCCAACCTCTTTACTTTAGTTCACCATTACTTGATATTTAATTAAGATAAGGATAGGTAGAAATTTATTATTTTGCTGTTCATAGAAAGCAAACTAGTAATTTCAAAAAAAAAAAAAAAATGGAGGGAGGCTATTTTTACCTCCTGGGAAAACAGATTCTGATTAATTCTTTGGGAAAGTATTTTCACATACAAGTTGATGGGTTAATTCCAAATTATTCTTTTTATTCATTAAAGTACTTTAAGTACCAAGAATCACTACCAGATAGAATGTGAACTAGTTTGGGAATTAAACACCTAAGTTTAGAGAAGTATTAAAATAGTTGATGTTTACAGTAAGTTATAGAGACATACTATACTGTCGGGTGTCTTAACGAGAAACTGTTAGTGTCCAAAAGGAAGATAATACACTTTTTTGTCAATGAATTCAACCCAGGCACAGAAATCCTCGTTTCTTACTATAAAACAGGAAGCACAGTTGCTCTTGTTGCCTGGCAACAGGACAGCCATAGGGTTTTCTCAGGAAGAAGGGGAAACCAAAAGAATGCAGTGAAATAATATTTGCTTTTTGCTTCTCGAACAGGTGCTCGGTCTGCCCTGACGTGTCCCTGTGAGCACGAGGGTCCTACCTGGTCAAGCAGCCCCATGAGGAGCACGGGCAGGCTGGAGTAGAGCACGTTGTAGAGCGTGATGAACCAGTCCTCGTACGCCGTCTGTGGGGAGGTTAGAGTCTGCGTCACAAACCAAGACCTGCTGCTGGCCTGGTCAATGCACATGCATTCTTTCTCAACTGGGAGGCCCCCAGCATGCGTGGGGGCTTCTGCCAGAGTAAACCCCACTCCTCTGCATCTGCAGAAGGTGTGAGTTGGGTTCAACGGAATGGGCAGAATCCACACTCCGCAGAACAGACCTTCCTTCTAAAATGAATGGGAGAACATACACCAAAACATTTTTTGGGAAAGGAGTCCGTCCATTCTATGTGAAGAATGCTGGAAAATACGTTGGTGCCGATCCTTTCTGTATCCCTTTGTTAACAAATTCGGAATACATAAACCCACAGACTGGCCCAAGAAGCACATAAGGTATCATTCGAATGTTCTTTACTTTTACTTTGCAAGTCCAGCATTTCTATTTAAACATTTTGTGAAGCAGAATTTGAATTTTAAAAACAGGCGCCTGGGTGGCTCCGTCGGTTAGGCGTCTGACTTCGGCTCGGGTCATGATCTCACAGGCTGTGAGTTCGAGCCCCACGTCAGGCTCTGTGCTGTCAGTGCAGAACCTGCTTTGGATCCTCTGTTCCCCCTTCTCTCTCTGCCCCTCCCGGTTTGCTCTCTCTCAAAAATAAACGTTTAAAAAAAATACGCTTCTGAAAAGGATGCACAGGGTTTGCGCACACACATCCTCAGGGTGGCAGAGAGGAAACAGGCCTGCTGGTCACCACCAGTGGTGGTGGTCCTGCATGGGAGCAGGAAGAAGGCCCTCATGTGTTCAAGGTTGCTTCTGACCCACGGTTCCCAAGGCTCCTCTGATACCATTTGTCTGAGGCACACCATCAGAAGTTTGGACAACCACCGGCGCTGACAGGTTCAATTTTACTAGTGATGCTTTTCTGCCGTATCACCGTTTTAACATATATGACCCCCACTCCCATTTCAGCCATAACTTAAAAAAAAAAAAAGATTGAGAACAGATCTGTGATCATCCAAAATTTAGATAATCCCTTTAGCCTTGATCACAATAGCATTGTTGATTTGTTATCAAAGTTGAATAATTTATCATTCTTTATTTATTTTGAGAGAGCAAGCGAGCACGGGAGGGACAGAGAGGGGGAGAGAGAGAATCCCAAGTGGGCTCTGTGCTGTCAGCACAAAGCCTGACACCAAACTTGAACTCATAAACTGTGAGATCATGACCTGAACCTAAGCTAAGAGTCAGACACTTAACCAACTGAGCCACCCAGGTGCCCCTTATTGTTGTTCTTAATGGCAAGGTAACTTATAAAAAATCTCAGGTGAAGGCAAAACACATAAGCAAAAGCCAGGAACAAATCCCAACTTTTCAAAGGCAAACTAAAGTATTTTTAAAGCATCAGAAACATTTTAGAAACATCATCGGGGTGCCTGGGTGGCTCAGTCGATAAAGTGTCTGACTTCGGCTCAGGTCATGATCTCACAGTCCGTGAGTCTGAGCCCTGCATCAGGCTCTATGCTGACAGCTCAGAGCCTGGAGCCTGTCTTTGGATTCTGCGTCTCCCTCTCTCTCTGTCCTTCCCCTGCTCACACTGTCTCTCTTTCTCTCTCTCTCTCTCTCAAAAATAAACATAAAAAAAATTTTTTTTAAAGAAACATCATCTGTAAACTCAATCTGTGCCTCAACTATTAGGAGAGCATCAAAACTGCAAATATGGAGGGGAAAGGTTTTTTTCAGAAGTAGAGTTTTATTTATGTAAGAGTTCTATTCGTCAGATAATAATAATTCTTATATTACCTGTGCAGAGTACCCATTGAAGAAGGAGTACCAGAAATGAACCAACGTAAATGCGAAGTTTTTGTAAAAGAAATATCGAAGGAACTTGCACATCCTTATGTAAGACCACCGGCCGTGTACCAACAGCAATCTCTGCAAGTATCTGAACTGGGCAAAGGAGTAGTCACTTGACATGACAGCTTGCATGCCTTCTTGTCCACTTATTCCAACACCAATGTGGGCAGCTGTGGGGCGGAGGGAGAAGATAAGTGAATCATAAGCTAATTTTAAAGCAAAACATGGAGATGATAAAAATGTTTCCACAGCAAAACAAAGAAACAGACATTCTTGGAGCAATGAAAACTCTTGCTCATCAGCCCCGCCCCAGCTTCTGAACTCAACTTTATGTCAGAGATACAAGTGGCTAAAAAAAGCACATGGCAAGGGCTCTGAGGACTATTTGTGGAAGGATCTCAGGTGGGCGGTAAATTCCATTTGGGTTTTCTGCCCAGCTCATAAGCCATCCTTCCCACCCACGGAGGGAACCCAAGGAATCCATGCATACTGTGTGTCCCTGCCTCCCTGGCCACAGCTGAGTCAGCTCTGGGCTGGTAGGTCATCGGTAGCATATACACATTGGCTCTCCCAACCTTCATGTCACCCTTGTTTATTGGAAAGGTGGGAAAGCAAATAAAAACCTAACACCGCTCTGACTTCCTCGCAGCAAGGTTCTATTTGTGAATTGGGTTCCATCATTGCGAGCCACCTGGAGCTCAGCGGCCCTTCCCTTTGTGGCATTTCTGTAGTAGAGTTCATATCCTCTCTCCAGCTGCCCGGAGGTTGACAGACAAAAGTTTTTCAGCTGAAAAGCCCTTCACAGAAGCCTCAAAGTTAGAAGCTCCTCTGGTGCGTGACTAAGACATTCGAGGCTCAGCCTGGCACCTGCTGCTTCAGTCTTTCCAGCGCTTTTGTGAGCACTTGGTCCCTTACATTAATCACTTCCTGCTTAAAGTACCCAGTGGGGTCTGTTTCTTATACTATCCTTGGCACAGAACCCAAGCTGGACCAATCCGTGTCTCTTTCACATTTCGGAACTAAGATTTGGGTTTGTGTTTGTAATTTTAACTTCTAAATTCTTGAGTTGTGGGACAGATCTATTTATTTCCAAGGGGTTCTGAGAGGCAGAAGTAAAGTGGTCTAGAAGGAGGATTGAACAAAAGCTGGGTTCCTGGTTCCAGCATCTTCCTGAGGTCTGGCTTTTTGGGAGGCATGAAACATCTTTAGATCTTTTAAAATAAATTTTTGTCTTAAGCTTGCGTTAGCTGTTCTTTAATATTTACAATCAAAAGTGTTTTAACTAAGATACTAGTTTATATAGTATCTGATAACTATAAACTTCCAGCATTTAGTCATGGCCCACCATGACCTTAAGAGACACAATTTTTTTTTTTTTTTTTTTTGCTGCAGAAGGTTTCCAGAATGGATAAAAATGAAAGTGACAATTCTGTCCATCCTTCCAATAGTCACTTAGTCACAGTTTCAACTTAGCGAATTATGAATTTTATATAGGTCTTAAGAGGCATGGAACTAAAGACATACTGAGATCTGCTAGAGAATGTGTGTTGGAGAACACAACCTGTTATTACTCAGACCCAGAGAAGTGACTGCCAACTCAGCAGGGTTTCCAACTGAAAGCGGCTCCAAAAATCCTGCCTTAGTGGCAGAGTACAGGGTCTGGCAAATTCAAAGTGACACAGTGACTTGGCCAAACCTATGTTTTCAGTAACACTTTGCAATTCTAAAAAATAGAATGAATTGCATGTCTCATTCAATATTTATGACTTCTTTTTAAACACATAAATAATTCTTATGACTAGTCGTGGTTGCCAAACTGTGCTTTCCTGCCGAACTATGGGCTGCTTTTCCGATCAAGCAACAAAGGGAGATGTTGAAGTTCTCTCGGAGCCAAGGAGAAGGAGCCCCTGATGTCCAGCCCAGCCTTTTCGCTGAGCACACCAAGGACAGTGTGTGAAAGAACACAGCCACGGTTCACAGGGGATTCAAGGCAACCGAGGAGATGTACTTTATAGGGCTGCATGTTTTTTTCCCTATAATCTAAATATAGACACCTAGATTTTCCTGAAGTTTCAAAAATGTGGTTTCGGATGCCTCACTGGTAGGCTCCTTCATAGTTCCTTAACAGACTCATCATTTCCTCAAGCCTTGGTGGCTCTGTCTCCCCTCTCGTGCTTCTTGCTTATTCTTAGGGTCTTAGACCAAGAAAAAACACCACCCACCAGCCAGCAGACATCTTCAGGCCCAAGAGAGGGAGACAGGGGAGCCCATGAGTCCTTGCATCCTTGCTAGAGGCAAAAACATGGGGGGGGGGGGGTTGCAGTTCCCTCCACTTCTAAATGTGGAACATGCTAACAAATGGCCAAGTTTTTCTGACACTTAAATTTTACTGTATTTCTTTATAGACAAATATAATTTCTGTATATTGTATTTTATACAGGTGAAAGCAATGCCAGTTTTTCTAAAATACAAAAGGCACTATCAATACTTGGGTAAAGCTATGGACTTCCAGGGACACCTGAGTTTCTTTGATTTGCACCCCAGATGGATGTTCCCTGTTATATATAAAAGCACCGACCATATAACAGAGCTTAATAAAATTCTTAGAACAACTTAAGAAAATAAGTCTCTATAAGGTTACTTATGTTGACTTTGTGATCCCTTTTGCTATCAATTGGTAAACTCCTTGGAACAAAAAAAATTTCAAGTCTAAGTCACATAGTCAGATGGTAAATTTGCAAGGTAACCCTCTCTCCAACATCTAGAAGTCTCCATTGTAACTGAGTAAAACTAATGTTTGAGTTACTTGCCCTTTTGGCACAGCTATTTATGCTAAGGGTACACAATGGAAAATAACCTAGAACTGGCTATAGAGGAAAGAGACTGATGTAATTTGGGGCAAGAAATGCCAGTCGTACAGTAGGATTGGCACATGCAAAACACCCTGGAGAAGAAATTAAACCAGCAGTGGCCACAGACAGACACGTGATAAAGAAGCAAGAAGACATACATCATATAGCTGACTCCTGCCGAGGAAGATAAAGTTGGAATATTCTTAGTATAGATCGAGGAGGAGGAAGAGACTCTAAGAAAAGAAAGAGACACATGAATTACAAAACAGGCTTGAATTAAAAGTCTAGTTGTACATAATGCATTTTAGCTCTCTAGTAGAACATACGTGGTTATGTCATAGTTCCTCTGAACTAATAATATCACAAAACTGGAAGTGACCTCAGAAATCATAGTTTTCAGGTGAGAAAATTGAGGCCGGAGCATAAGCCCAAGGCGCCACGGCATGTCGGTGGAATGAAAACCAGCATTCACAGCTCACTAGTTGGGGCGTTTTCATTAGAAGATGCTCCCTGACAGTAACACAGGGAGGAAAAACCACCCAGGACTCAGGCGTGTTGATGAAGCTTCGGTTCTGCGTGCTGTAACACTGGCACAATGTATTTCTGCATGACAGGGCTCAGTTCTTCAATTTGTGAAGACGTAAAGCCCTCCCACCAGCGAAACGACCCTTGGCAGTCTCCTAGGAAGGTCAGGAGGATGGCAAGGCCATGTTAGAGTTGTGTTTCAATGCCACGTGTGCTCCCTTGGGCTCATACAAGGTCACCCAATTTCCCAAAGGCAAGAAGAAAGCCCCAGAAAAAAAGATGCTGAGATAATAAAGCAAAATACTCTCAAATACTAAAGAGAATTCAACAATTTACTCCGCGCTCAGCAGAAATTTTCACCAAGGTTACTAAATAGGATTCTAATAAGCCTTAAGGAAATAGAGGAGGAGAAGCAGTAAGCAAGGGAAAACAAAACAAAACCACATGTGTGTAAAAGAGGGAAACAGAGGAGGCCAAATTCACTCATGTGGAGCTCGTCTTCTCTTTGGCATCCTCTGAGCGGCACTATCCTACCTGCTCTCTCCTACTGGGGTAGACTGAGCTTCCTCAGGGCAGGGTCACAGGTGTCATCATCATGGTTACATGCCTTTATCAGCTGCTTTCTCAGAGCCTGAGCTATGGGATTTGGAACTACTACCCTCAGAAACATTCCTGCCATTCCTTCTCTAAAGCAGTTCAGGTGGCATCGGCCCTGGGTGAGACTCACTTTTGATCATGTTTACATCATTGGCCCCATCTCCAATCGCCAGCGTGATGGCTTTCTTGTACCTCTTCACCAGGTCCACCACCATTGCCTTCTGCTTGGGGGTGACCCGGCAGCAGATGACTGCATTGCACTCACAGGCCAGGTCTACAAAGTTCTTCTGCCTCTGCTCTTTCCTGGCTTCCAGACGCCTTTTACTCTGCGTCCGCATCCGTCTTTCTTCTTCCGTCCTCGGGAACTTCAGCTTCAGAATCTTACTTCTCTTGGTCTTTTTCTCCAGAAGAATTTCATTCTGTGAGATTAGAGAGGGAGAGGATTACAACCGTCTTAGTTTTTATCTCGAGGGTACCATTTCCAAGACTTTAATCGTGTGGAGGATGGTTCTTGGGTTATCTCATGGATGATAACTGTTCTGATTATAAAACCTACTTACCGTGGAAATTTACAAAACACAAATGTACAAAGAAAAAAAAATTACAATTATTCATTGATTGATAAACCAGGGCTATCCACCATTACCAGTCTGATGGATTTCCTTTCATGTATCATATAGGAAGTCTCACACTTGGGAAATTGCCGCTCATTCATAGGCCAAGAGATTCTTAGGCTGTCAGTTTGTATGAGAAACCATCTCAAATCAGTCCACAATGAACTGCTGTAGTTTAAGGCAAAGGCACACACAGATACAGTAAAGATACGCACCAACCAAGAACCAGTGATTATTAAAGCACGACTTTCACCAGGTGGAAAAAAAGGTTCGTGCACGGGGGGTACAAACTTTGCATAGACTCCACCTCTGTTCCTCTGGTTTTCCATCCTTGTGTGAAGAAGAGCACTGGGGGGAAAAGAAATTTAAGTGTTTAAGAGCACAACTATAAATGGGCCCTTGACTGTGAAGTACCTTTGACATATAATCTCTATTTTTATTTGTGTTTTTTAAAAAAAAACCCACATACTCTGGTTTCTCTTCAAATCGTATAAATCTTTCCCCTTAAAAAAAAAACCCACATAAAATTTATCATCTCACCTATTTCTACAGTTCAGTAGTATTAAGTATATTCACACTGCTTTGTAACCAATCTCCAGAACTTTTTCATCTTTCCAAACTGAAACTCTATACCAGTTAAGTGACCCCCTTCCCCTAGTCCCTGGTAACTACTGCTTTATTTTCTGTTTCTACAGATTTGAACACTATAAGAGAACTCCTACAAGTGGAATCACACAGTACTTGTTTTTTTTTTTTTGCGATTGGCTTATCTCCCTGTCCTCGAGATTCATTTGCTATTATAGCACATGTCAGAATTTCCTTCCTCTTTAATAATATTCCGGCATATGGATATACTACATTTTGTTTGTCCATGCATCCATCATTGGACGTTTGGGTTGCTTCTGCTTCTTGGCTATTGTGAATAGTGCTGCTATGGACGTGGGTGTGCAAATATCTCTTTTGAGTTCTGGCTTTCAATGCTTTGGGATATATACCCACAAGTGGGATTGCTGGATCATATGGTAATTCTCTTTTTAACTATTTTGAGGAGCCACCGTACTGGTTTCCATAGCAGCTACACCATTTTCTTTCCCACCAACAGTGCACAAGGACTCCAGTTTTCACATGCTTGCCCATACTTGTTATTTTCTGGTTTTGTTTGTTTGATAGAAGCCATCCTGAAAGGGTGTGAGGTGATAACTTATTCTGGTTTTAACTTGCAGTTCCTTAATGTCTGAGCATCATTTCATATGCTTGAGCATATGAGTGAGCATCATTTGATATGCTTGTTGGCCGTTGGTATATCCTCTTTGGAGAAAAGTCTATTCAAATCCTTAGCCCATTTTTAAATCAGGTGACATAATCTTATTTAAGTCCTAATTCCTCCCCCACGGGGCACCCTATTCTTGGTGTTCCGTTATTTGCCAAAGACAGCTAAAGGAAGATACAATTGAAAATATGCTCAGGACCAACAGAAGGAAGGCAATCTTGATCTGAATTATTATACCTGGGTATATAGTGTATTATAATTTATAATACAGTGTATTATAAACAGTGGCTGCTATTTGGCAAAAAGAAGCTTACTTCCACATAAAGTTATGTTTGCTTTTGAGAAATTCTCAGTGCTTTGTATCAAAAAGTAATTGAGAAGACCACATGTAACACATTCATGTGATAGAAAAATTAGTCACGGAATTTTAGAGTGGAAGGCTCCATGAACATCTTATCCAAACTCTTCATGTTACACATAAGGAAGTGCAAGCCCATGAGAGAGGATGCGATTCACCTGGAGTAAGTTGATAGGCAAAGGGAGTGAAGACTCAGGTCTCCTTACTCTCAGCCCCAGCTTTCCTTGTTACACACAGCCACCATTCTCCACCTTCAAGAGCAAGTTTCTCAACCTTAGCACTATTGATGTCTTGGGCCAGGTAATACTTTGTTGTATGTGGCTGACTATTGCCCTGTAGGATATTCAGCAGCGTCCCTGGTCTCTACCTATTAGAAGCCAGTAGTACCTCTCCTTCCTTCCATATTAAAACAACCAAAGATTCATGATGTCTGGAAACATTGAGAAATGGCTGCACCAGAATGTTAATATCTCGGCATAATTAAAGCAGGGGCACTGAGTGCAAAGTAGAAATAGCAAGATCATTAACTCCCGACAAGATAATCACATAATAGAACAGATTAGGGTCGTTGTTTTCACAGAGCAAGGAAATTTATACCGTCAAGTGGAAAAAGTTGTAATGTGGAATTGAATAGAGGGGCTAAGTATGGAAAAGGAGCCTCCTGTTGAGTCTTTCAGGCTAAGCTCAGTGTCAACTGTCAGACTGCCACATTTCCCTGCAAGGCAAAACCACCCCCAGTTGAGAACCACTACACTAGAGGATTAGGTATTTTTTATTCTTTTTTCCACATTAACTTCTCATTTTCAAGTTGAAAATAAGGAGTGATGAAAACAAATCACTGAAAGAAAAAAAGCATGAAGTTACCCATTCAAACCATTCTATAGGAATCATCCTTTTAGGAACCACCTAGAGAGATAGATGGTTCAGCCCTCTAGAAAGGTTAACTTAGCTAAGAGCATGATCGTAAAATTTGCTACTTGCATAAATGTTATCTTCTAATTTAGCTCAGGGCCCAATTTTCAACACTTTAGAAAGAGAGACCAGAAATCTATTAGGGCCCCCATCTACAAGAAATAAAACCTGGCAATTAACCAAAGTATTTGAAACCAAGAAACTACTTAAGTAAACATTTTACTATTTATTTGTTGCTATTTTTTAAAAGCTAAAAGCACCAAGAGGCATGGTTTATGCATTCAAACAGAACTGATGGATGTAGATTTTAGAGCCGCTGATTTTGTGTGTCTAATTTAGCCCGAGTGCCCAATATACTGGAACAACTCTCGAAAGCTCTGTCACCATCATTGGAAAGAAGACTAACGACCTCCATCGACTCCCTCCAGCCTCTTACCAAATGAGGCAAGTTCACAGCTTTTGGCCTCATGACAGCCCGGGGGAGGGGTCGTAAGGCAAGGACTTGAGGAATAAATAAAACTGTCAAGATAGCACCACCAGGTAACTTCTGCCGCACGTTTCTGGCTTTACCACCAGGCGGGGCTTCTCCTTACACGTTTCCAGGTCTCCTATGACTCTGGGCTCTCGAGTGTTTCAGGACAGGCTACGCTTCGAAATATCCTGCCCCCTCCAGATGAGACTAGAGGTGTGTCCCATCCACCCGTTTCCTTCCAAGCAAAATTGTGCGGTTTCTTTCCTTCTGTTTGTTTCTTACAAAATTACAATTCCTTGAAAAGGCAGCACTCCAGCATCAGTTGGCTGGTGATGTCTCAGGCTCACTTTTTTTTTTTTTTTTCTTATCAGCAGGCAAGCACTGAGGACTTGTAAGAAATGGAGAGAAATGGCCCCTGAAAGGGTGAATAAGGGCCTCAAGTTCCCCTAACACTAAAACTTGCTCAAAAGGAGATCCAGCCATGATAACCTGGAACTATCTTATTTAAATGTGAGGAAAACTGTCTGAATTGACATTCTAGCTCCCATTTCTCCATATTTGCTACCACATCTAGTTTTGTCTTTACTTACTTGATATCTTCCCCATAGCAGATAGTCATGTCTTCCGTCAGGAGTTCACAAGCAAATCCTATATTTTCAGCAGTTTCTACAACAGAAAGAAAAAACAAACAAACAAACTAGGTGTTGGGGTGCGGCTTAGGTCATGATCTCTTGGTTCGTGGGTTCGAGCCCCACATCAGGCTCTGTGCTGACAGCGCAGAGCCTGCTTGGGATTCTCATTCTCTCTCTCTCTCTCTCTCTCTCTCTCTCTCTCCTTCTCCCACTAACATGTGCTCTCTCTTAAAATAAATAAAGTTAAAAAAAAAAACAAAACTGTTGTGCCTATTGATGAATAGTTGACTATCTAGTAATAAGCATTTTTTTTTCAAGTAACAGCCAGATTCAATCAAATATGTTTTTTTTTTCAGTAGCAATGTATATACACAAAAGGGGGGAAAAGCCTTTTTTCTGTGATAAAATAAGTAGAACTCAAAGTCTGGTTTGAGAAGTTTTCAATTATAAAATGTACTCTATTATCAAATATATAAATATACAATCTGATTAACAAATCAAAGTTCATTGAATTACTAAGCACATTCAGTTCATGTGGCTTAATCATTCTGTTATGGAAAAAAAAGATAATTATTTCCATAAACCCTCACATGGGGCCCCTACTGGAGAATTTTCCCCTTTTCCCATCACCACCCACTGTTATTTGTTTAAGGTCAGGACTTCCCTTAGCTTATCAGAGTGTGTAACTCACAAATGATGTCAGAGTAAGAGAAATTATCTGGTTTCCATGAGAGGCTTGTAGAAGGGTATCAATGCCAAATAATGCCTTGTTGAGCTCTAAATTTAAAAATTCAAATCATCCCTTGGGTGTAAAATTTTAATTATAGTTTTCAGGCAATAAAATGGGTGAAAAAAGCAAAAGTTATTACTCAGCAGTTTGTATTATGTTCTGCTCTGTGCCCAACAAATGACAAAGGGACCAAAGGGACGGTCCTTTCACGAGAGGAGTTCACGTCTGGCTGGAAAGATCAGACTGACCACACAGTTAAAATGGCCTCACCAGGAGCTCAAGTATAAGAAATAAAACTCTGCTACTGACGGAGTTTCTGGAAGGATGCTGTCAGCATGAGCTGGAATAATGGAGAAGGGTTTCTTAAAGAAAGCATCTCTGTCTCAAAGGAATGGACCATATTTGTGCAGGATGGAAAGTCTGAGAAAATCATCTTCGGCAAGGGACACAGGAACTACGAACACTTAATGAATTAACAGATACGCCTCCCCGCAAACTGAATTACCCTTTTTGTCTCCAGTGAGCACCCAGATCTTGATGTCAGCTTTTGCAAGTTTTGAAATGGTTTCTGGGACTCCATCCTGTAACTTGTCTTCAATTGCTGTGGCTCCCAGTAGCTGGAATGTACATTTCAAAAAAAAGGAATTAGCAAAATAAGCTCAAAATGTTCTGTAATTGCAGTTTGCCAGCCTACAATAAGCAGAATTGCTAATTATATACCCCGATTGGCGCTCTGCTGGGGCTGGTGGCCAGTAATAACACCAGGGGTGGCTGCGGTTCATGCCGAAAAATAAAACATTCAAGCCCTTTTCGCTTAAAGTAGTTTACCAAGGTAAAGATGTAAGTACAAAATCAAGGATGTTAAAAATATACTTTCGTTACATACAGGCTATTTTACGTGGACACAAGCCACTTCCTCTCCCTGAAGGTCAATACTAGCTATTTCCTTCTAATCTAAATTCTACAGGCGATAGGTATTAAACTTTGGGAAATTTCATTTACAAATGGTATCATTTTCTTGTTTCGCGGTTTTACAAGATACAAATCAGTTCAGTAATTCTCAAAGTGTAATAAAACATATGATTTTTCATCGTGTAAAAATCATAATGAATTATAATAAGCGAGATAAAAAATACCAGAATCAGATTAGAAGCTCAACGTTTTCTTTCCTTTGTTTTCTCATAGTGGCAACTTCTGTCTCGCTCACTGGACAGAAGAAATTCAAGTGACCTAGTTCCTTTGTACCAATTTGAAATGAAGTTAGAATTATCTTTCAAGCATGAGATTAAAAATATGACAGAACTTAGTAAAACGTCCAGATCTGTTTAGAATAGCAAGTCATGAAGGTTAAAACTCACAATTAAGTCCTTTTCAATCTCCTCATACACTTTATCCAGAGCTTCATCCCGGTTGGTTGAGGCTATACTGGCAGCCATAAACTTTTTATTCCATTCTTCAAATTCCTTTTCTTCAATTTCCTTGTAGCAAAGGCACAGAGTCCTAAGAGTCTCACTTGCAAAGATCTATTTAAAAGATCAGCCATCCAACAAAGACGAGTTAATTTTATGTAACTCAAGATCCAGTTTGAAATCTTTCTTTGAAGTAAAACAGTACGAGCGTTTAAAAAGAGGTCATGAAAGATAATGGACTCTGAATAAATACATTCTGTAGAGGAGATTAAACAAATACTTTGTTTTTCACTTTAAGTATTCTCAGGGTCCATTTGTAGTTCCCAAATTAGTTAAAGAGAAAGGTATACATTTCCTCTAAATCAAGTCACTAGAGAGAAGAAAACTCTTTCTCGTAACCACACAGAAAATAACAGACAAGGGAGCTGCCTTGGGGTGTGATGATGTTGTAAACACAGGCCTGACAACTTTATAATTTGTTCCCACAAACTGTTACAAGCCCAATCAACTGTGGACTCTCAACCAAGCATTATATCCTCAAACCAGTTCGGAAATACCTGAGCCACCGTTAAAGCTGTGGTAAAACATTTTAATGAAAAAGAGTGGCTGGAAATTTTAATCATGGTGAACAGATTTAAGCTATTTTATTATTTTTTTTAATGTTTATTTATTCTGAGAGAGAGAGAGAGTGCGAATGGGTGAGAGGCAGAGAGAAGGAGAGAGAGAATCCCAAGTAGTCTCCATGCCATCAGTGCAGAGCCCGACTCAGGGCTGGATCTCATGAACTGGGAGATCATGACGTGAGCCAAAATCAAGAGTCAGACGCTTAACCTGCTGAGCCACCCAGGAGCCCCTAAGCTATTTGAAACAGCTTAAATATGAGCCAGTAAAAATGTTTTTAGTACTTCAGTCACATCTTGTTCCAACACATCACCCAACTAAGTGTTTGCTTTCAAAGATTCTTTGGAAGGTTCTGCATCTGTTTGATTAAATTGCCAGTGTTCATATCCTCATGAGAAATGATCTATCGTAACTGCTTCAACAACCTATCAATCTTTTTTTTTTTCTTTTTAATTTTTTTAACGTTTATTTATTTTTGAGACAGAGAGAGACAGAGCATGAACAGGGGAGGGGCAGAGAGAGAGGGAGATACAGAATCCGAAACAGGCTCCAGGCTCTGAGCTGTCAGCACAGAGCCTGACGCGGGGCTCGAACTCAGGACCGTGAGATCATGACCTGAGCTGAAGTCGGACGCTCAACCGACCAAGCCACCCAGGCGCCCCAACAACCTATCAATCTTAAAACGAGACCCCCGTAAGTAAACAACATATACAGGCTTCTTCCTCAAGGACCTTTGACTGGCCCCAAACTCGACCAGACCCAGGGAAGAAATCACCCTTTACTAAGCACTTACTAAATCCTGGGAATTGTGCAAGATCTTTCCCTTGCAAGGACTCTCTTTGGTAGGAATTACCCTCTTCCTCTTTCACACGGGTCATTAATGCTTCAGTGAGGCGTCAACTGTTTCCCCCAAGGATACAAAACAGACGAAGAGGCAGAACTGGGATACCAGGTCTGATGGGTATCCTCCATACTTCATTGCCATCATTAATAGAACCAAAACCATGTGAGGATTGGTAAGCATTTCCAAGAGAGAAATTTCCAGAAGCATTCTGAATAACTGCAGTATCATTGGACTAAGTTCACATTCCCCTTAGATAACAAATTTGAAGTAACGAAGACCAAACTGATTTACTAACAAAGGTAGAACTCAGTTATCCGACGCATTGCTTTGTCACACCCCATCCTACATGAATGCTTTCTTTCCTTCATTGTCCCTTAAGAGGTTGGTGGGATTCTTGGAGGCCACACAGATACTAAGGCTACAGCTCACTATAGTTATGTGGCTTGCTCAAGGTCACTGGAAGACAGACCAGTCATTCCCCCGGGCCCGTCCTACAGATGCTGCCAACCGGGATGCCGGGAAAGAACACCATGGTCATGCCCTAGGAAGTCAGCAGCAGGGGCAGAACCAGAACACGGCTGCCATTTTCCTACATTGGTGCTCTTTCCACACAACTGCACCAAGACAACAGAAGGGTCAACAGTTCACACAGAGCTTTCATTTCAGCTCACAAGACAGTATCAGAAAGGAAGTTTGCAATCTGTGGCAGAAAGGGTGACGGTGGGACTTACATCCAGGGCATCCTGTGTCTCTTGTTTTGTTGGATTCATCTGATGTAACCGTTCATAAATCACTGTGTCAGCGCCTTTGCAATAAAGCCTGATGTTGCCTTCTGGGGTTCTTACTAGTAGTAAGAGAAGGAAAAGCAAATCATAAAGTTAGCTTTGATTTGTTAATAGAAAACTACATTTATAAAGTTGATTTGAAGGGTGACTCTGCTAATAATTCACCATTAGTTTAAAATCATAAATGCACCTAGAAAAACTTCCCTCTCAGCAAAGTCAGTAAGCCACTATCTACATACAATGAAATATAGTGAAATAAATATGAAAAGAATGCTGTAGTCAGCTCAGCTTTTCCTATCCTTACTTATTCTCTCAGCTAATATTGACTGATTCCCTACTATGTGCCATGCCCTGTGCTAATATCTTCTATAATGCCTTCTTTGTCCATGCTGTAGGAATCTTTCTTACCTATAAACCTGGGACGCTTCTTGCCTTTAATACTCAGATCAGAACATGACTCCTTGTGACCATTTTCTTGGATTTTTGGATCTGTGAGATAATTTGATGATAGTACGTGCCTCAGAGCTAACTTGATTTTGAGTTCAAGGTAAATGCCAGACATGATAATCAGCCTAGATCAGTGCTAGGCACACAGAAAGCACTCAGTAAAATGTGCCTAATCAGAGTTCAGTAGACAGTTGAACTTGTATATTTTTCTTGGTGAAAAACTAAATCTCATAGTGGAGAAATCTCATGAACACTTTCCGAGCAATCAAACCTAACATCACGAATAACCCTGTGCTTCCAGATGTGATATGCTGGGAGGACACAGCACCAATCCACGCACACTTCCTGCCAACGATGCGTAACTTGAATTCAGTCATGAGGGAATATCGGACAGATCCATTTCTCTCTCTCTCTCTCTCTCTCTCTCTCTCTCTCTCTATATATATATATATATATATATATATATAACAGTTTCTCCATATGGAGACCAAAGTTAACAATCACCTACAGCAGTATGCAATCTTGGGTCTTGAACCAAGAAGGAAGGAAGAAAGAAAGGGAGGGAGGGAGGCAGGGAAAAGAAAATTTCTGGTAAAATCTGAAAACATCCTGCAGATTAGATAATAATATTGTCTCACACTGAATTTTCTGATTCTGATCATCGTATTTACATACAAGTGAATGTTCTTGTTCATAGGAAATACCTACTTAGGTATTTAGGGGAAAGGAGCCTTAGCTCTGCAATTTACTCTCCGATGGTTCAGGAAACAAGAATCTGTATATGACGAAAATGACAACACGTGGCCAATGCCAACAGTCGAATTAGAGAATACAAGAGTTCTCTAAACCATTTTTGCATTTTTTCTGTAAATTTGAAATTGTTTCTAATTGTGAACTTAAAAATTTCAATATTGGGAAGCCACAGTGAATGGCAGCCTGCCCTGGAGATTCACTTCTGCTCCATAAGCACAGCCTTGCTTTCCTCTGAACCCCTGTCCTGCTGCTTCTCCCTTCCCTGCCGCCAAGTGTAGGTCAGACAGGCTCGGACGGCCTCACAAAACAAAAGCACGTGTTCTGGACCCACCACCCACTGTTACCACCGAAGGTTCTGCAGCCTGCAGCCGCAGCTCACATTGCTGAAGAATGTCAACATTTGCAAGACTCAAGATAAACTGCCATTGTCCCCGTAAGCGATGGACCCCATGCAGAATAAAGGGAAAAAACGTGTTTCAAGAAGTCCATGGAAATCTCCCAGGAGCTGAGTGGTCCCTCCATCGCCTGTTTTATTCTGGTGCCATGAAATCAAATGCATAAAAGGCAACCTCTCAATGAGCGATTCGCAGACACACTCTTGAGGGAAACCTACCAATTATAGACATTCGCTTCCGGTCACTGTTGAAGTCCAAAATGGCAAGAACACCGTAGGTCCTCTCGGTCCCCAATTCACTGATGGTGATCGTGTTCTGGGTCCTGGCGAGGAAGGCAAATCCAAAGTTCCTGGCAGCGCTCACCAGAGCGCCTTCGTCAGGAGAGGCCGCCTGGTAGTTGAGCTGACCTAACAAAGGAGGCAGGAGAGAAAACCAGAAAATCTGTAAAAACCAGACGGAGGGCTCACTGTTGAGGCTCACATGGGGGGCAAGGATGTCTCACAAAGCCCAACACATCCCCAAGAAAACAAATCATTGATTCTTAAAGAGTATGCCAACATTAACGCTTTTCTTTTTCTCTTTGTTTTAACGTTTATTTATTTTTGAGAGAGAGAGAGAGAGACAGAGTGCGAGCAGGGAAGGGGCAGAGAGAGAGAGAGAGGGAGACACAGAATGTGAAGCAGGCTCCAGGCTCCGAGCTGTCAGCACAGAGCCTGATGCGGGGCTGGAACCTATGAACAGCGAGATCACGACCTGGGGAGAAGTTGGACGCTTAACCGAATGAACCACCCGGGCGCCCCAACACTTTTCAAACTTTATGGTTTTATTTCTAACTACAAACAGTAATATAAACCAGAGGAAAAGAAGACAAGTGTGCAGGAATAGGAAAACAAATTCCCAGACTGCCACCATCCAGAGGAAACACAGAGCCACTGGCATGCTCTTATCATTCTTTCCGGTCTTTTCGAAAATGCCGAATTTGGTAATAGTTTCTATCATACGTTTACATTCTTGTTATTTTGACCCAATATTCTGAGCATGTTGACATAACTTTAAAAATTCTTTCTAAACATTATTTTAATGAATGTAAACACGTCCCCATTTCTCCGATTATACGCACTTAGGCTATTTCCCAATTTTCTGCTCTCAAAAATAACATTGTAGCGACCATTTTGCAGGTGTATGTATAAAGGTTTGACTGACTGTTTTCTTTTTTTTAATTTTTTTTTTTAGTGTTTATTTATTTTTGAGACAGAGAGAGACAGAGCATGAACGGGGGAGGGTCAGAGAGAGGGAGACACAGAATCAGAAACAAGCTCCAGGCTCTGAGCTGTCAGCACAGGGCCCGACGCAGGGCTCGAACCCACGGACTGGGAGATCATGACCTGAGCCGAAGTCGACCCCTTAACCGACTGAGCCACCCAGGCGCCCCTGACTGACTGTTTTCTAAGGATAGCTTCCTAGAGTGATAACACTGAGCTAAAGAAAACTGGTAATTTTGGGGGCACCTGACTGGCTCAGTCGGAAAAGCATGTGACTCTTGATCTTGAGGTTGAGAGTTCGAGCCCCACATTGGGCATAGAGATTACTTAAATAAGTAAAACATAAAGAGAGAGAATACTGATTTTTTCAAGTCTATTGGCATATATCAGTCATTTGTTTTCCAAAAGGGTCGTACACTTTATCTTTGCTCTGGAAGAGTGTACTTTCTTCAGCATAGTCATATTAAAATAACACCTCAACATTCATCAGTCTGTTCAACCTCTTGATGTTTAAAGTCAATTAATGGGTGGGGCGCCTGGGTGGCTCAGTCGGTTAAGCGGCCGACTTCGGCTCAGGTCACGATCTCGCGGTCCATGAGTTCGAGCCCCGCGTCAGGCTCTGTGCTGACAGCTCAGAGCCTGGAGCCTGTTTCAGATTCTGTGTCTCCCTCTCTCTGACCCTCCCCGTTCATGCTCTGTCTCTCTCTGTCTCAAAAATAAATAAACGTTAAAAAAAAAAAATTTAAAGTCAATTAATGGGAAGCTGCCTTCTCTTCACAAGGACGCTTCAACAACTTGAATAAATGTCACAATGTTGAGTGAAAGAAGCCAGACACGCAAGTCCACACTGCGTGATTCCATCTATACAGACCACGAAACCGACGAAGCGTCCCTGTGCTATTCCAGGTCAGGACTAGTGTCCCTCGAGGGGCCATGACTAGAAGGGAACACCAGGGGACTTCTGGGGGATTCATAACGGTCGGTTTTTTTAAATCTGGGTGCTCGTGACACGGGAGGATTCAGTTTGTGAAAACCTCCTGAGCTACAAGCTGGGCTCCGTGCACCTGTTGTACTCCAGTAAAAAGTTGAAAAAGATTTTCCGTTTTTCTACTTTCGTTATTCTGCTTCAAAGCAGAAGGAAAAGTACTTCCATGGTCAGGTGAATGTTTACAGAAAAAAGGCATTTCCTTTTCCACCATGGTTTGAGCAGGATGCAGACCATGGATGGATGGGCAGCTTTTGAAAACATCAGGCTACACAGGAGAGGATGCTCCTGGGGGAATCAGCTATAGGGAGGGCTGTACCCCCGCACGCCTGCTCAGATGGCTCACTCCAAGTCAGTATCAATCAATTCCCAATTAGTAATTAAAGAGGACACTTTAGGTTGTTTTCTGCTCACCCAGAAAGTCATACATCAGAAGTTACGAATGTACACGCCAAATCCATCCATTTCCTCAAGCACACACGGCTGCCAGAGGGCAAACTATTTTTTTAATCTTTATTTTGAGAGAGAGAGAGAGAGAGAGGGAGGGAGGGAGGGAGGGAGGGAGAGTGCAAGTGGAGGAAAGGCTGAGAGAGAGAGTCCCAAGAAGGCTCCAACTCAGGGCTCGATCCCATGAGCTCGAGACCACGACCTGAGCCGAAATCAAGAGTAGGACGCTCAACCGACTGAGCTGCCCAGGAGCCCCGGGAGGGCAAAATACTTAACGGGAGCTGAACAAGCAGCAGTGGGGACACAACCACTTCAGCAAGTGTAGCTGGCACAGTGATCTCCCCGCGTCATGCTGACGGCAAGCTTACTTCCAACAGAAAAAGAGCAACGAAATGATAAAAGGTGGTAAAGTTCCCATGACTGAGACAATCATATCTGGAGCAAACACTGATATTGTTATCATGACCAAAAAAAACACACAAAAAACCCTTCCACTTGGTTCGAGCAATAGAGTCACAGAATTGCAGGCTAATGGAGACAGGAAGAAATTGAGAGAGCTGGTCCAAACTCCAACTTGATGTTTGCAGGAAGAAACCAGGACTAAAAAATAATCCTCTGCAGTCATTTCTGGCGAGAACTCTTTTATTTACTTTACACTCAGAGGCAACCAGAGAGGCATTGTTTTCTTTCATAAACTAATTTGCGGAGCAGGAAAAGGGCGCCAATGAAAAAAAGATGCTCAAACCGCAAATCCCGTCTCTGGTGATTCTGACACCGTAGCTTCCTCTGGCAGATACGAGCCCACCCCATGGTCACCTGCCCTGAAACAAGTTACCTCTCAGACCACTCCTTCCCCTCAACAATCTCACCCCCTTCAAGTCACGCGCTGAATGCCCTCCCCACCCCCCCATCTATGGCTTCCTCATCCTTCCCAAAGACCCCACCATAATCCAGACCCTCAGCTTCCAACCCAGTCTCCCGTGTCTCCAGGCTCCCGCCTCCTCAAACGCCACCTCTAATCACAGCACATCCTGCCTTAATGACCTGCAGGTGAAGAAGAGGTCCCCAAGCCTTCCACACCCTGCTCTCACACAGCCTCTGCAGGAGGTAGGAATCAAAGAGGGCCCCAAGGACCCTTCCCTCCCTCCCCCCCTCACCCCCAGTATAACAGCACCTCCTTCCAGTTATTCAAAATGCTAGTCTAGGTACTGCTGGGAAGGGATCTTGCAGATGTAATGAAGGCCCAAATCAGTTGACCTCAAGATAGGGTGATTATCTGAGTGTTCCCAACCTAATTAGGTGAGTCCTTAAAGACACAGGGCTTTTCCTAGGGAGAGAGCTTCAAAGCATATAAGGGGTTCCACAGAAGAGGGATTCTCTCTTGCTGGCTTTGAAGATGGAGGGGGCCACGTGGCCAGGAAGAAGGGAGGCCTCGGTCCTTCAGCTGCGGAGAACTGAATTCTGCGCTCCCACATGAGCTTGGAGGAGGACGCCGAGCTCCAGATGAGAATGTGACCCACCTTGATTTTGGGGAGATCTTGCGCAGAGAACCCTATCATGCGTGCCCAGGCTTCTGACCTAGGGAACTATGAGCTAAAGAATGGGTGTCTTCAGCTACTGAGTTGTGGAAATTCATTACAATTGTGGAAATTCAACAGAAACCCGATGTCTCCTCTCCACACTTTGCCCCCATGGGCCTCCACGGGGACTCAACACTCGGGCCACACACACTGTCTGCTCAACTAGGCAGATGTGTATGGCAACAGATATGAAAGGATTTCCTCCCTTCTCCTGTCAATGTTATGCATAATAGAAGACTGACCAGTCTCCGTTAGTCTTACAAAGAGAGAGAAAACACAGGAGCAAGGCGCCCCACCCCAGGGATTGCAAAGGGATCCCACCAGAAGGGATTCTGACCTGCTGTCTGAGTCACACAGGTCCTTGTGCCTTCTGGGTCTGAATGTCCTCATCTATCATACCTGGAGGAGGGGTTCCCAAGGTAAAGACCAATCAAAACCAATTTCTCTTTTAACCTCCTGCCACTAGAGATCAAGCTGTTCTCCATTCATAGTGGCTAGAGCAATGGCCCATCATATGCTGTGTGAGAGAGAGAAGTTTCCTCAGGAGGTACAATTCTCTGCCTCAGCAGACAGTGGGACAGACACCAGCACAATGTGAGGTTGAAAGGAACCATGAATTCCAACCTTCTGCTCACAACACTGAGGAAGTTGATGCTTGGACCGAAGATACTGGTCTACACTGGGTGCTCCGGTAGGAACCAAAGCTGGGCTGGCCCATCTCCAGCCGAACAGGGCTCTTCCCATAATATCCCAGTGAAAAGAAGAGAAAATAGAGACCATAGAATTATAGTTGCCCAAGTTGGCTGGTTAGCTCTCAAAATGCCACCCCCCACACACACACATACACAAAAGGATGAATAATTTCACTAATGAGTCAAGACCTAAAATAACCAAGTTGCTCAGAAAGATCATGCTTGATTCTTACTGTATCAGTAAAACGTGGTTGTCTAGAAAACAGACTTTGACCTCTACACGAGTTATTCATGACCTGCCATGTCTGTCTTCCTCCACTTTGGCTGCTAATAACCTTCCACGTATCTGCCCCAATTTGAATTCCGCTGTCATCTTGCTTTATTGGACCATTATGCCCATGCTTGAAATGGATTTCTTTGAAATTTGCTGAAAGATAGCACATAGAGGTTTTACACATTCAGTTTTTCTGTGTATCCCCCCTCTGGAGATTTCGTACTTGCCACACACAAAAGCTCAGGGTCAGAAAACAGAAAGACACCTTCCTGTGCTGCACTCACTCAAGTGCAGGAGGGGCAGGCAGCCTGTGCTTCCCCGCAGAAATGCCAAAAGGGTTCCATTTCCTCTTTCTATAACGCACAGGTGTGTAACTTAGTGTAATGTCCATATGTGAAAAAATGGCTTTCACTGACATTGGACAAATTCGCTATAACAAAGCTGGCACGAGCTGCGTTTAAGAACTCTGCAAAGGAGGGGCACCTGGGTGGCTCAGTCGGTTAAGCGTCCAACTCTCGATTTCAGCTCAGGTCATGATCTCACAATTCATGAGATCAAGCCCCACATCAGGCTCCGTGCTGCTAGCACGGAGCCTGCTTGGGATTCTCCCTCTCCCTCTCTCTCTGCCCCTCCCTTGCTCACTCTCTGTGTCTCTCAAAATATATAAATAAACATTTTTTTAAAAAAAGAATCTACACGTCAGCTTTGCTGGTTCCCATGCAAATACACGTTAATTATGCTCCTTCCGATGAAAAAGGCACCTTAAGGAAGCCGAGGCTCTGGCGGGTATTATTTCAAACCCCAAACATATCTGAATCTAGAAAATAAATTCTCTCTGAAATTATTTTGCAGTAAAGATTGTTCAAGTTCGAAGTCCAGCCACGATCCAGATAAGACTTGACTCTTCACGCTCAATAAATGTCAAGTAATAACAGGGTGGGAAGATTGTGATTCTTCTCGCATAATGCAAGAGTCAGTCGTTTCTTTTAACGATAAGATTTCACTTGCAAAGTGATAAACGCATTGGGAGCTATCCCTGCGAAGAAGATGTGCATTTTCATAGACTGGGGGCTTGTCTCACGCTTTGCTGCCTCGTAGACCATCAGGGTGGGTGCTCACCCAGACGTGTCGTGCATACTACTCAACGTGCATTTGGGCGCCGGGCACGAGTTACCTGGAAACTAAAAACCTGGGCCCCCGTGTCTGAGATGCCAGGGAAACACTCACCATCAATTCTGTCCACCATGACCGTGTGGCAGACTGCAAGCAAGAAGAAAAACTGCCGAACTTCCGACTCTTTCCCCGACTGGATTTGCTCGATAAGATAGTGGTCGTAAAACGCAAGCTTCCCGTCAGCAAACGTGTTCCAGCTGAAATCCACTTGCTGAAAGAGGTGGGGGAGGACGAGCAAATGTGATTTTAAAAATAACAGTGTGGGCTTAGCAAATGATAGAAGCTTCTCTTGGAAGCCAAGTCTTTATGGAAAAATTTTCTTAGGATTATAACGTACTTTTTAATGTGTCAAGAGGCTCACCCTTGTCTTAAAACAAAGAGACATCCTGTTGTGGGTTGAATTGTGTTCCCTCCACCCCCCAAAGATATGTTGAAATCCCAACTCCCGGTGGCTGTGACTATGACCTTATTTGGAAATAAGGTCTTTGGAGATATCATCAAGTTAAGATGAGGTCACACTGGAGGATGGGGGGCACTAATCCAATGTCTGGTGTCTTTATAAGAGGAGGGAAATCTGGACACAGACACAGATACCCAGGGAGAGCACCATGTGACAATGGAAGCAGACATCTAAGTGTTGGGTCTGTAAGCCAAGGAACGCCAAGGGTTGCAGGCAAGCACCAGAAGCTAGGAAGAGGCCACGGAAGATTCTTCCCTAGAACCTCAGAGTGAGCATGGCCCTGCTGATACCTTCATTTCAGACTTCTAGTCTCCAGAGCTGTGAGAGAATGAATTTCTGTTGTTCTAAGCCACCCTTTTTGTGGTAGTTCATTACAGCAGCCATAGGCAACTAATACACCCCCAAACCCTCCCTTCAGTTAAAGGACTCACCTCTGTCTTGCTGTGATTGTTTTGAGAAGCGTCCCGATGGTCTCCTGAGAAACAAACAGGACAAGATAAATGGAGTCTTCCCCTGTGTGCAGAGGTCCCTCCTCCTCCCCTTGCTTTGGTTCTAAGGGCCCCGGCCTATTGGGGACAGCTTTCAAGTTTAGAATGATTTTCACATTTTTCAAGAGTTGTAAAAACCAAACAGAACATAACAAAGAAGAAAGTCTGATATGAACCACCTTTGGCTTGCAATGGCTAGAATATTTCCTATTGGGCTCTCTACAGAAGGAGTTTGCAGACCCCTGATCTAGAGGTTCACACACTGGTGCTTCTCTTGTTCCATACCGCATCCTCCTCTGGGGCCAGACCCCTGTCCTCTGAAGTGCTTTATCTATCCCCCAGCTAGAAAGGGACTGTCACCATGTACGTGAGAACCACTTCCTTAATTCCCCAGTGTCCCACCTTCTTCATGGGCTCCCACATCTGAGATGCCCCTTCTGTGAAAACATATTCATAGTATAGTTTTCTACAAGGAGAAAGCACAGTGTTCCTGTAGTTATTAAAAAATTGTATTAAGTCTTTATTTAAAAGTTAGAGCATTCGAATTGAATACAGTATTAGCCTGAATATTTTTGTTAATATACAGCATGTTTCAGAATATTAGAATGGAAATCACCTTTTTCAAAATAATCGGGTGACATACATATAACATAAAATTATCACCCTAACCATCTTTTTTAAGTTTATTTATTTTGAGAGAGAGAGAGAGAGAGAGAGAGAGAGAGAGAGAGAGAGTGTCTGTGAGCAGGGGAGGGGCAGAAAGAGAGAGGGAAAGAGAGAAGCCCAAGCAGGCTCCATGCTGCCAGCACAGAGCCCGATGCAGGGCTTGATCTCACGAACTTTGAGATCATGACCTGAGCTGAGATCAAGAGTTGGATGCTTAACCAACTAAGCTACCCAGGCACCCTGACCTTAGCCATTTTTGTTTTAGTGTTTATTTATTTCTGAGACAGAGAGAGACAGAGCATGAGCGGGGAAGGGGCAGAGAGACAGGGAGACACAGAATCCGAAGCGGGCTCCAGGCTCCGAGCCGTCAGCACAGAGCTCGACGCGGCGCTCGAACTCACGAACCGTGAGATCATGACCTGAGCCGAAGTCGGTCGCTCAATCGACTGAGCCACCCAGGCGCCCCAGACCTTAGCCATTTTGAAGTCTGTAGTTCAGTGACACTAGATACAATCACTCCATAGCTGTTTCATCTGGTAAAGTTGCAACTCTGTACTCATTAAACAATAACTTCGCATCCTCTCTTGCCCCCGGCCCCTGGCAACCACCCATTCTACTTCCTGTCTCTATAAATTTGACTGTTCTAAGGCCTCATATAAGTGGAATCACACTAACTGCGCCCTTGTGTGACTGGCTTATTTCACTGAGCACTGGGTCCTCAAGGTTTATCCACACTACAGCGTGTGTCAGAATGTTTTCCTTTCTTAAAAAAAATTTGTTTTCAAATGTCTATTTTTCAGGGGCGCCTGGGTGACTCAGTCAGTTAAGCGTCCGACTTTGGCTTCGATCGTGATCTCGTGGTCCGTGAGTTTGAGCCCCGTGTCGGGCTCTGTGCTGACGGCTCAGAGCCTGGAGCCTGCTTTGGATTTTGTGTCTCCTTCTCTCTCTGCTCCTACCCTGCTCACGCTCTCTCAAAAATAAACATTAAAAAAAATTTTTTTTTAAGTACTGTGGTGAAAGAATGTAAAACACTGTATTAATAATTTTTTAAAAAGGTTTATTTTTTAGAGAGTGAGAGACAGAGCATGAGTGGGGGCGGGGGGGGGGGGGGTCAGAGGGTGAGAGGGACAGAGCATCCGAAGCGGGCTCTGTGCTGATGGCACTCAAACCCGTAAGCCGTGACATCTTGACCTGAGCCGAAGTCGGACGCTCAACTGACCGAACCAAGCAGGCGCCCCAGAATGGTTTCCTTTTTAAGGCTACACCAGGTTCCGTTGTATGTGGGACCACATTTCGTTTATCCGCTCATCCACTGACTCACACTTGGGTTGCTTCCACACTTTAGCTACTGTGAATAATGCTCGTATGACCGTAGTTGTGCGAAGATCTCTTCCGGTCCCTGCTTTTGTTGTTTTCGGGATCCCCTCCGAAGCCAGATCACATGGTAATTTTGTGTCTGATTTCTTGAGGAGTGTGTGCCTGTTTCTGACCTCTGACCTCTCCCACGCGTGCGTTCCCAGTGCCGCCAGCGAAGCCACTTCAGGACTCGGCCCCAAGTGGCCACCGGGGCCGTGCGCCCGGACGGCACCAGCAATTCTGGGACGGCAGGTGCTGGTCACGCGTGCTCAGGGATGGAGCGATGGCTTCCACTCACCATATATTTGCCCATTGATGCAGCACTTCTTAAAAGTCATGATGTTTTGCGTGAGCGTCCCTGTCTTATCAGAGAAGATGTAATGGATCTGCCCAAGCTGCTCATTCAGCGTGGTGGTTCTCGCCTTGGCGGGCGTGTCCTTCTCAGGATAGTACATCTGCAGGTCCCAGTTTATGAAGTAACTCTGTCCCAGACGGATCACCTCCACGCTAGGAAGGCAAGACAACACATTAGCGTGGACGGTGCTCTCCGACACGAGAGGCAGGCGGCGAGCTTTGTCTCGACTTGTGCGCACCACGGCGAGCTGCTCATCTGCCAAGAGACAAGCCACGTGGTGGCCCGTGGGCCAAGCCTCTGGGTTCTCCCGACCAGACACCTCCTTCTCGAGCTTCAGGGTCAACGCACCTCGTTTGGTGCGATTTCCCACTCATTCCTGACAACATCTGGCCACAGCACCCCACGCTCAGAACACAGCCCTGTGGGACCAGGGACATGGTGACGATGTGGCAATCTCTACTCTCTTTTCTCTCATTCCCATCACACTCGGGACACCTGGAATGGCCGTGTTCACCCCTGTCCCCGTCATTCCCATGTCTACCTCTGCCCCCGGTTGTCGATGAGGTTCCACTAGGTTACAGAATCGGTGTGCTTTTGGCAAATGACCCCTACGTTGTGATTCTACACCTTGAAAAAACATAGTGTTTTCTCCCCCTAAAATCTTATAAGGTTATAGACTGTCCCAAATAAGACAGTCTAAAGGAATCATCACAATTTGAAAACTCTAAAGGATTGAATATATCTCAGTTAGAAGGAAGCTGTTTACATATCCAGCAACTGTTAACTGGGCAAAAGATGTCTTTCTAATAAGTTAAAGAGGTGGAAAAAGAACTCCCTCCCTTCCCCTGCTAATATTTCCTGAGTGCCTACCATGTACAGACAGCATTCTAGGTACGGGGGGGGGCTCCCCAGGGAAACAAACCCAACAAAACCTCTGCCTTCTAATGGGGACAAATCCACAAACCTGTACATCTATCATGTGGTGAAAATCCCCCACAGAAAATCAAAGCAGGGTGAGAACAGAATAAGGGATAGTGTGACATTTAAGACGGAGTGGTGTTTGAGCAGAGACCTGAAGCAAATGAAAGAGCAACTATGTAGATAAGAGGGAAGAACGTTCCAGACAGAGACCAGAGCAGGTGCAAAGGCTCTGTGGCAGGTACTGGCACCCATGAGGACTATCAGGGAGGCTAAAGTTGGGGGAGACCAAGGAGGAAGTGGACGTATAAGAGGTTGTAGGAATGACGGGATGAACAGCACAAGACCATGCTGGGCCTCGTGGGTCACAGTGTGGCCTCCATAATGAGTTTATCCTGAATGAAATGGAAACAAAGGGTGGAAAACAAAGCAGAACGACCTGATCCACCTTGCTATAGAAGGACCTTTATTTCTAAGAGAAAGAAGGAAACCATGTTAGTTACATGACATGACTTTCTAAAACCAAAAACGACATACACAGTTTATTTTATAACATGCATTCATGGTTTTAGACAAAATAATCTGTTTAATAGCTCCCTCCACAAAGGTAAATCTTATCTCAGGTTTCTGTGGTTGTTTCTCCTTTTTTAAAGCGACTGCAAACACATGGCTCCCTAGGGCTTTACTTACTAGTGAACGAGCAATGTTAACGACATGTAATAAGATTAAAAATAAAACAAATGCACATGTAATAAAATTAAAATAAGCTAAGTGCTCCTAATTACAGAAGTGTATGTGATCCTGTATGTCTCTGGGCTGTTACTTAATTGGAGGTCAAGGTAGACTCTGGCTGCTGGGGATATTCCAAGGCACAACTCCTCTTCCAATGGTCTAAAATCCAATCGATGACTGACAGCGAACTTTGACAGTAAAGAAAGAAAAAAGTAAAAAAAAAAAAAAAAAAGAAGAAGAAGAAGAAGAAGAAATCTCAGTCAGCAAGGTGATCACTGTTTGTCACAGATATGACCCTGACTCCTTTATTATGGTTCAGATTAAGATAAGAAACAGAACATTTTGAGAGGCTGAATGAGGGCAGGGAGAGAGGCATTCCCAGCAAGTGTTTTACAGGCAATGGATGTACCAGGTGGTAATAAGGAAGACACAGAGAGGAGATTAGGAAGGCTCCTAAAAAGAAAAACAACTAAGTTTTCCCATGTCAGTCTAAATCTCCAGCTTTCTCCCAAGGCCCTTTCTGAAGCCTGGGCTTTGAGTCCACTGAGAAGCAATCTTACCAAGTGAGTGACTTCTGAACCCCGGTTGTCTTTATCTATAAACTGGTCAAGATACAAAGTGCTGTGCCTGGCACAGAACAGAAACTCCAAAGTTAATTTCCTCGCCCTATATTACCCCCAATTCTGAAATGAAGCTATTTTCTTACTTGTTCCGTATGGCCTTTGAAACATTTATTGATAGAGATGAAGGGGCAAAGTTGGGAAAATGTACTGCATTCTTCCTTAAAGCAAAAGGCCGAAGAGAGGACAGCCTTACCTGACATAGAGAGAGATGGGCACCATGGTGTTTAGAACAATGATGTAGCCCCAGAAATTCAGGAATCCACGGTAGGAGGGTGTAAAGTCTTCTCCATCATAGAGGTACCAAGAATAATTGCCAACTTGAGCTTCCCAGTAAGCATGGCCGATGGCCAGACCAGCAGAAAGCAGAATGAGAACAACAAAGATCTGGAAGACATAACACACTGAAGTGTATTTGGAAGATGGATCGCCAACCCCCAACCCCCAGAATCTCATAGATGCTAATTAACCTCACTCAATACTCCAGCACATTTATGATAACTTAGTATTCTGTAAACACAACACACTTAAAGGAAAAACAGCGCCTACGAAGGTTTTGAAAGCCTATTTGAGTTCTACGGTCGGTTGATTTATCCTACATAATACATATAGGTGCAGTTTTCTTCCCGAAACTATTGTTCAAAAGAGAAGGTTGGTGTCTTGTATTCAAATGCTTAAACATTCTCACATTACCGGGCATCCTATCAATTACTTTTACTTTGAATAATACCATACTGTTGGGGGAAGATACCTTAGGATGACATAATTTCAGATAACGCTGAACTGGGACGTTTATAGAAAATAGTTGATGGAAATAACTTTTTAAAAGAGAACATAAGGGGCGCCTGGGTGGCGCAGTCGGTTAAGCGTCCGACTTCAGCCAGGTCACGATCTCGCGGTCTGTGAGTTCGAGCCCCGCGTCAGGCTCTGGGCTGATGGCTCGGAGCCTGGAGCCTGTTTCAGATTCTGTGTCTCCCTCTCTCTCTGCCCCTCCCCCGTTCATGCTCTGTCTCTCTCTGTCTCAAAAATAAATTAAAAAACGTTGAAAAAAAAAAAATTTAAAAGAGAACATAAGGGAATTTCACCCCGATTCAGGTAATTATCCCTGAAGACTGCATTACCACTTAAGGTTTAGACCATTTCTGAAGCGGTACAGTGAGTATTCTGTTACGGAAATGACGAGTATATACTTCTGGGATGAATGCAAAAGTCGACCATCCCAGTGGTATTCGGATAATTGTGGTAGGAAGACGATTTCCAAGGACAGATTGAAATTTCTGGCCACAGATTCCAAAAGTGCTATATCTCAAAACCACAGCGCTCAGGATGAGAGAGGAACTCGTCGTGAGTACTCTGGCCATAACCGGCACAATGACACGGAAGATGCACATGAAAAGTTTTCACGAAATGGGAGATGAGAGAAAAAAAGAGCTGTTTCTTTAATGTATTACTTTTATACGACTTTAAATGTGTGTATGTAATTAAAGTATGGTAAGTATTTGACGTCTCTAAAAACTTACGCATTCAAATTAAGCTAAATACTTGGGAAAAAAATTAATTCTCACTGGGAAATTGGAGCACTGCCCAACATCTTGGGGCTGGGCCTGAGACGCTGTCCTGCTTGCAAGGTTGGCCTTTGGCCGGCATCTAGGAACTTAGATTTTGGAAGGGTTTCCTCTCTTCCTCCCCCTTCCTCTCCTTATTTCTTATTCCCTGATAAGAACGGCTCATGGTGCCTGTTTGTGTAAAACAATATGGTTTATGCTGATCCCCTACATTCCTTCAGGGAATCTGGAATTTTGGTACATCCCTGGCAGATGGGGCCTGTGTGACCAGATCCCAATAAAACCCCAGGCACTGAGTCTCCAATGAGCTTCCCTGGTAGAGACAACATTTCACATGGGCTGTCACAAGTTGTTGCTAGGGAAATGGAGGGTGTCTTGCCATGTGACCCTACTGGGAGAAGACTCTTGGAAGCTTGCACTGGCTTCCTCCAGACTTTGCCTCATGAGCCTTTTGCCTTTGCTGATCTTGCTTTGTAAATAAGTCACAATAAGTCATAGCTATGAGGGCAACTAGATGTTTTATTCTGTGAGTCCTTCCAGTGAATCACCAAACCTGGGGGTGGTCTTGGGGGCCCTCAACACACTTTATATTTAGCCTTGCCTTATATTTAGACTTGTACACTACATGCTGGGGAGGAAAGTTTGCTTTTAAGAGAACTACCCCTGTGGGAAACTAATAGCAGTAAAATCAACCTTATGTTGACAGGAGCCCGGCCCCACTAACTTATCTCAGGCTCCCTGGTTTTCCAACTGGTCACTCCAGTTGACAAAATACTCAACCATTCAGGGGACCCTACAAGTGGAACCTCGGTTCCCAAAAGGATTCTCCGATTAGAATATGGCGTTTCTGAGGAAAAGTAAGAGAGTTCTCTCTCTTGGAATGCCTCACGCATTTTTCTACCTGGCCTGCAGAGGTTAAGATTTCTCTACATAAGAAAAACATACAACAAAATTAGAGTAAAAGATAGTAGTCTAGCCTCTCATCTACTGAAACGGAAAATAAATACCGTATAAACCATGTAGTTCATCAAGTAATCAATTTTAGTTCTTTTGAATCTGGTTTTCCCACTATTTTTCATTATTTTCGTGTCAGCACCTAAAAATGGAAAATTCAATACAATCAATAGTTGGGAAAATCAATGCTTCCTTTCATTTCGATGGAGAATGAACAGAAGAGCAATCCCCTCCTTTGAATCTTAAAAGCACATATCAGGGGCGCCTGGTTAAGCGTCCGACTTCAGCTCAGGTCATGAACTCACGGTTTGTGAGTTCAAGCCCCACATCGGGCTCTGTGCTGACAGCTCAGAGCCTGCAGCCTGCTTCGCATTCTGTGTCTCCCTCTCTCTCTGCCCCTCCCCTGCTCGTGCTCTGTTTCTCACTCCCAAAAATAAAATAAACATTAAAAAAAATCTTAAAGGCACGTATCACATCAATTTCCCAAGAAACTCTGAAATTACCTGCAAAAATGACCAATCCATGGCAGAAGTCGGTGTTCCTAATTACACAGCCACGTAATAAAATTTTATCAGCATCCAAAGGAAAACTTGTGTTTCTCCAAAACAGTGTTCCTGTAAACTTATCCAGCCGGTTATTGGGTTCTTCACATTCAACGAAACCTTCAGAAAAATATGATTCACATAAGTTTTCACACATGAAAGATTTTCTGGTTTTAATTAATTGGGACTGAGTTGAGCAACTAAACTTGAAGACAAAGTAAGGCACGTCTGCACAAACCGTCAAATGCTGCCAGTGAATTTTCTCTCTGGAGACACTGGTGTGTGATTTCCAGCGCCATTTTGAACTTCAGGTTGGTTTCTCTAAAGGGAGAGGGAGAAAAGGAATTGAAGGAACAAATTCAGGATCTCAAAAAGGCACATAAGAAAAATTGTGCAAAGTAACGTTAGGTATACCTGGAAGCAGAAGCCAGATCATTAGCTTTTCCTATTTTCGAACTCCCAGTTTGCCTTGGAACTTGGAGTTTAGTGAGGTTATTTCCTGAACTACAGAAAAACTCCTGACTTGGAAGATGCTGGTCCCCTTTGCTGTTTGTTTTTGTGGAGCACTATGAATGGGACGGAGGCATTTACAAGCTTCCTGTCCTCCTTCTTACTAACCTCTTACCGTCAGTCTCGACTTAACTACCACACCGCTATTTAAAAACTTAGCTTCTAGGGGTGCCTGAGTGGCTCAGTGGGTTAAGCCTCTGACTCTTGATTTCAGCTCAGGTCATGATCTCAAGGTTGTGAGATTGAGCCCACATCAGGCTCAGCGCATTGGGATTCTCTCTCCCCCTCTCTCTCTCTCTCTCTCTCTCTCTCTCTCGCCCCTCCACCATTCATGTGCTGGTGCACCCTCTCTCTTGCTCTCTCTCTCTCAAAATAAATACACTTAAAAAAAATTTAGCTTCTTCACATTAAGATGATTCTACAAGACGTATTTGTTACGGAAAGTGCCTGGACTCTATCAACCTATTATTTTCCAGAGTGAACAACTGGATCCCCTATTTTTCAAAGATACGTCTATCTAGAAAATTAGGAAAGGAGGTGGGAACCTTACCCTCCAATACTTGGCATGTCCCACCCACAGAGCAGGGAAGGTGTGTGCTCAGGGACACAGAGAGTCAGGCTGGGCATCGGGACAGCGATGCTGTCTGCACATGACAGACATCCTTCTGCGGCCTCCACGAAGATGGACTCGGGGGTTTCCATATATTCAGAAGTTGACTGTGGCCCTCGACCTCCCCATTCTGTTTGTTCCGACAGGGCACGTAGGATTTGCTACCTTCGGAAAGCTTCCGAGTCTCTCACTCATGGGGATAATAGCTGTTTTATAGGTATGACTGATCACCTGACTAATTTATAGACCAAAGACAGACCTGGTTGCACCGAGATGATCTCAGCGCTCCACAAACAAGTTACGCGCATCGAGGGTATGAGGAAGGGTGTTCGTATCAGAGGGGGCGATGCAGACACTAACCTGGGCAGCCAGCACAGGCGAGCACCGTCCCAGCCCTGCCACTTACTAAGTGACCTCGGGCTGGCTACTTCACCTCCTTGTGTCTCACTTTCCTCAAGGGCAACGTCAAGGTAATAATCTCATCGTGTCGCTGAGAAGATTAAGTGAGCTAACACATGAAGCTAATGCAACTTAGCAGGCACTCAATGAATGAATGTATTCAAAACTGGTCAAAAACAGAACGTGATTCCCGTAAGGGCTCCTATACTAACCAAAACCAACAAAAGGAAAACTCAGAGTTGTCCATTGACAAGCACTTTAAAAAATCTGTTTTCTCGGAAATTCATTACTGTGATCGTCCTTCATACGTGTCTGGATGCTGCTCAGCTGTACGCAAAGGGCTCAGGTGTCCATCCCTTTCAACCCTCCCTACAAGTGGGGGGAAGGGCAGGCTTGAGAGCCCCACTTTACAGACGGAATTGAAAAAAGAGAGGTTAGTCTGCTAGGGACACCGCGGGACAGCCAGCAAGGGGTAGAGGCAAGGCTAGATCTCGGGGCTTCTCTTCTGATGCAATTTTCGATGGAACGAATGCGCCTTTAACGGTCGGCCTGAAAACGGGCCCAGCCAAGACCCGCTTACCCATCCAGTTCAGCTGTTTCGACGTAGCAGAGGCTGTTGGGCTCGGAGCTGGACAGGAGCAGCGTGTCGGCCTGTGCAAGACAAGACACATCAAAGATACAGACATCCCCAGGGCCAAACTGAGCGCCCGCGGAAGACGGGAGGATAATAGATGAGGGACGCGGGGCTTCTTCACTTACGGGAATAAAATCATTCTTTTTCAACCGAATGACGTCTCCAACTTGAATCTCTTTCCACTTGGCAATCTTGAACCTAAATGTCAAAAGGAATGAGAGTTTACCGGCCTTTCAAAAGTTACTGGCAAAGGATTTGGAATTATTCTCTCTAGGAGCCAATGATTTCTGGGGAAACGTGAAGAGCACAGAAAAAAGGTTTCCTGAAACTTCGGCCAATTTCATGATGAAACCCCATGAAGTGGTCACGTGAATCACAGTATCCTCTGAAGGGAGCGGTGATGATGGTAATGACTTTGATGTGTTCTTTCCATGTGGCGTCATGGCAGGAAGGCTCGATGGGGCTACTCAAACGTGTGGCAAGGAGCTACTGGGCTCCTATATTTTTGCTCACATCCTGTGCTTCCAGCCTCCTGTTCTCTTGCCTCTGGGTTGTCAACCACCTGCTCAGGACGCGGGACCCAGGTGGTCCCAGGACAGGAACACATTCTGGCTCCTGCACGGGCCACCTGGAATCCTCAGGGAACATTAGAGCATGCCTCCACCCTATTAAGTTACCTTTTCAATGAGCACGCATTGCCTTTCTCATAAGCCTAATAAGGACACTGATCAAATGCAAAATAAAATTAAACAGATGACTATTTTTCTGTCTTAAGTTTCACAGGAAAGAGCCATTTAAATGTCTAACAAATCAACATTTTAAAAAGTTTTAAAATACAGTGGTCTGTGTGAAAACTTTTCACACATAGAAAAGATACCCATAACAGAGATTATGAATCTATCACAACTAATAAACTTAGTATTTTCGGAGGCAGAACTCCAATTACTATGTTTGTCCTCCCATTAATTCATGGATAAGAGAGACCTGGAGATTGAAACTACAGTTTTGTTTTTTCATTCATTAAAAAAATTTTTTTTAATGTTTTTATTTATTTTTGAGACAGAGAGAGACAGAGCATGAGCAGGGGAGGGGCAGAGAGAGAGGGAGACACAGAATCTGAAGCAGCCTCCAGGCTCTGAGCTGTCAGCACTGAGCCCGACACGGGGCTCGAACTCACAGACTGTGAGATCATGACTTGAGCTGAAGTCGGACGCTTAACCGACTGAGCCACTCAGGTGCCCCCCTCCCGACTTTTTAAAAAAAATTTTTAAATGTTTTTATTTATTTTTGAGACAGTGTCTTTTCATTTAAAATACACTTTAAATATACGCTTATACCCCAGCATGACCAATTTTATTAGAATCGAACACACACTTCTCCATCTCAGGATTTAAAAAAAAGAATTTGGCTTATCTTTCAATAAATTAAGTCGTAGTTAGTTTACATTTCAGCATCTCTAAAACTGTAAATTAGAATTGGCAAATGGGTGTCAAATTATAAACGAGCAAGTTAAGAACCTTCCTGCCACAGCTCTTTGGGGGTGTGAGTGGCAACTGTGTTGAGCCTTTCCACTGTGACATCTGGTTTCCCCTCGGGAGGTCCCGCTGCCCTGCCCCACAATGCCCAAGTCCCCACACAGGCTTGACCCTCCTCTAGGGGGAGCTGGAGCCGCGGCCCTATCAGATATGCACTCTGACCCCCAAATTCAAGGCCACTCAGAGCTACTCTTTACCAGTGGAGTCAGCCAGGTTGTGAGCCATGGCCACAGTTGTGCGGGCTGGCTAAGAACCTACTGCTCTCTTCATCAGAGCAATTCTAAGTGATTTGAAAGGTACCCTTCAGAGCAGAATCCATTTATTTGGGAGGGGAAAAAAGCCATCCCAACAGATTTATAGGCTGCCGCAGTCTATCTCCAAATTAGACACAGTGGAACAGTGCCTGCAAATCACCTTATTTTTCTCAGTGTTGACACAAAAAAAGTCTTTGAACTGGGCCTTCATCACTATTTTTTTTTCTTTTTAGGGAAGTATAATTGACATACAATATCCTACAGTTTCAGGTGGACATCATAGCGACTCGACATTTTCTTAGTCGCTATTTTTAGCACTTGACTTTGTGGTTCTGCCTCTAGGCGCTTGCTCAAAAAACAACTCATTACTGGTCTCTGAGTTGGCACGTTGGTCACAGTGGACAATATTTATTTAACATTCATTGAGCCCTTTCTGTGTGTTGGAGACTCTGATGGACAAAAAACAACCAGTTACCATCAAGACAGTCCCCTTGAGGAACTTATAGTTCAGGACAGAAGAGAAGACACCTACACGGATAATTCTTTTTTTTTTTTTTTTTAATTTTTTTTTAACATTTATTTATTTTTGAGAAACACAGAGATAGAGCACAAGCAGGGGAGGAACAGAGAGAGAGGGGGAGACACAGAATCCAAAGCAGGCTCCAGGCTCCGAGCTGTCAGCACAGAGCCCGACGCGGGGCTCGAACTCACAGACTGTGAGATCGTGACCTGAGCTGAAGTCAGACACTTCACCGACTGCGTCCCCCCCCCCCCACAAATAATTCTGATAAGATGAGAGCGACAAGGTCTTGATTGCACAGTGAAGGGAGAACCAGGAAAGGGGGGGGTTAAGACATTCGAGCAAAGTCCCGAACACCTAAGTTGGGAACAGCAGAGATGGGAGCTCCAGGCTGAAGGAGCCATGAAAACACACGAGTGCTGATGCCACGGGGCTCAAAGGACGAGTGCCCACAACCCAGTTTGGCTGCAGCCCCTGGGTCACAAGGAGGGTACCAAGTCTTAGTAAGTTAAGAGAGACTCTTACAACGAAAAGGCTGCTATGCCAAAAGCCTTCCAAGTTTGGAATGGTTATCTCTGAGTATGTTTCTAGACATACTTATCCGTTCTGTTCTTGTAACTAAGTTAAGGAAGACACAGTACCTGCCGTCCTTAATGACTTCACACGTCCTATTGTTGATTTCATTATCCATTTTATGGCGAGCCTTTAGAAAAGAGGAGGGGAAAGGTTATTTGAATATTCTCCAAACGTGAGATATTAACGCCAAACTAAAATAAGCTCACAGCAGGGAGGAGAAAGTTGCCCCAGAAATCCTTACCACGTCGTCCACCAGGTCTTTGATGGCCGTGATGCCCAGCACCAGGAGCAAGGGCACCAGGGTGGTGTACCATGCCAGGGTCGTGATTTGAGGAATCGCCTGAAAGAAATACAATTAGACGTGTGTGCCCACGAAGGCACGGCATCTACAGGTAACTGCTGATTCGAACCTCCAAGCCTACGTCCTGTAGGGCAGGTAGGAAAGTCACCGAAGCCTCCAGCCGACCACCTTCTTGCCGCCCTCTCTAGCTTATGGCCTCCTGGAACAGGCCCCAGAGAACAGTGGCTCCTGAAATTGTCTCATTGCGACCTTAACTGGACACCAGGGGGGCTAAAAGAGAACTGCTCCAAACTCTTTGTGAAAATCATAACTAACGGCAGGGAGGGCCGTGTGGGGAGCTGGGACAAGTAGTCCTTCAGCTTTTATAGGGAATCCATGTAGCAGGCTGTCCCCTGCTGGTTGCTTAGCCAGTGGTCTCTGAGGGTCTCACGATGGAGGCAAGGACGGCAACTGGTCACAGCTGCCTCTGAAAGCCAGTGATTGCGCTGGGCCTCGGAGGAAGCCTTGCCTCCATTAAGACGGCCTTGAAGTTGGAACAAAAGATTGGGAAGCGAGTTTAGTAAAGATCTCTTGTAACCATCCTACGGATCATCAGGTCACATGACGTAGTCATTAAAACGACAGGCTGGGGGCGCCTGGGTGGCTCAGTCGGTTGGGCGTCCGACTTCGGCTCAGGTCATGATCTCGCGGTCCGTGAGTTCGAGCCCCGCGTCGGGCTCTGTGCTGACAGCTTGGAGCCTGGAGCCTGTTTCAGATTCTGTGTCTCCCTCTCTCTCTGACCTTCCCCCATTCATGCTTTCTCTCTGTCTCAAAAATGAATAAACGTTAAAAAAAAAATTAAAAAAAAATAATAAATAAAAATAATAATAATAAATAAAAAAAATAAAATGACAGGCTTTGCGGTGAAGTTCCTGGATCCAAGTCCCGCCCCAGTCTCTCGCTTAGGGCTTTGGGACTTTGAACAAGCTCCAGTGCCTCACGGGCCTCAGTTTCTCTGAAAACGGAGGTTATGATAGCATTTACATCACAGAGTACAAGAATTAAGTGAAGTAACCAGCGAAGGGCTGTCTAAAGCTATTACTATCACTTTAACTTAAATTGCTAGATCTTAAGAGAAGATGATTGGGGGTTGGTCGAAAGAGAGAACGATCATTTGCCACAGTATTATCAATGTAACTCCCCCTTTTCCTTGCTAGAAGGAAAGAAGGGAAGACTGGCCCACTTATGACATAGCAGTACCTTCAAATTTTAGTGTTTGTCTCCACGTGGGCTGGTTTCAAAGGTCCCTCTTGGTAACAGGAACATTCTATACTGTCAAGCCAGTAGATCTCATATCCTACTAAATCTGTTGGGGATCCGGTTCTCCCTTCTGCTTCCTCGCCGCTCCCTGCTTCCCCCATCCCCACCCGGACACACACATGTTCCCATTTGCATGAAACCCTCTTCGGTAAACCCCAGCAGATGAGATGGTTTTCCAAATCCAAGGCTTGTTGTCAAGGGCTAAAGGTTGATAGTCTGGTAACTAGAGGGTGTAGAGTTCCCTCGATTATAACGATTTCTAGATAGGTAAAATTAACACTCTCTAGATAAGTGGGTCCTTTGCCACAATCAAGAAAAAAAAAAAACAGCCTCAGGAAAGGAATAGGCCTTTTGTCAACACAAAAACCAATTCACAAAAATAATCTATTGAGAATTATGACCCAAACATTGGTACAAATAAATAATATTCTTGACGAAATTAAGCACCTACATGAAAAACAAAGGGCAGGCACACAATAAATAGAATTTTAGGGTACACATAATTGTACAATGTGAAGGTTTTAATTGTATTCACTTCAGGGAAACCAGTTTTAACATTCACATTAGTACGCGACTGATTTTTTTTTTTTTTAAATATAGAATTAAACTCTTTCCATTTGCTTCCTTTCCCTATTTACTTAACATTGTCGAGCTGGTTCTGTATGAGGCACTGTTTCCTTGTGTGCAAAAAGCCTGATGTTAATACAACAACTTTTAAGATTACATGTGTCCACAACTTAAATGTTACTGAGTCATCGTAACTCAAAACAGATTTAAGATATCAAAGGGCATTACCTGTAAGATAAGAAGGACCAGGAAATAGAAATTGGCTGCTCTCTTAAACTGCTCAAACAAATTCATTGGTAGGAAGGTAAAGGCATTATACTTGTACGTTTTAATTGCATTATTCTGTTGGGAAAAAAAAAAAAAAATGAAAGGGTCATTCTACATGGGGCCGAGCTTTTATCCTAATGTATACACCCCTGTGAAAATCACTAAAGCCTGATGGCCTACAGGGACACAGGGACATGGGCCAGGAAGACACCGAGATTTCCTTTACGCTTTTAATTCTAATCAGGCCTCAGAATGACTCCTTGGAGGCTTAGGTCAGAGACAGCAACAAGAAGCAGACATTTCACTTCAAAGGTCTCTGTGGCAAATCTGACTGAGCAAATGGACACGGCTGGCAGATTCCTGACTCCTCAGAGCCTCTTAGAAAACAGGGCAGGGGCGCCGGGGCGGCTCCGTCGGTGAAGCGTCCGACTTCAGCTCAGGTCATGATCTCATGGTTCGTGAGCTCGAGCCCCCCGTCAGGTTCTATGCTGACGGCTCAGAGCCTGGAGCCTGCTTTGGACTCTGTGTCTTCCTCTCTCTCTCTGCCCCTACCCCGCTCATGCTCTGTCTCTCTCTCTCTCTCAAAAATAAGCAAACATTAAAAACAACAACAACAACAATAAAAAAAGAGAAAACAAGGCAAAGGGAGACGTCAGCCCGAACGACGACGCTGGAAAAGGAACACTCTTTTACTGAAGGGGGATGAAGTCTACTGTGTAAAGTAAAAGACGCTGTTGTGTGTTGAATCGTGTGCCCCTTTTAAAAGATATGCTCCCGTCCTAACTCCAATAGCCGTGACTGTCATCTTATTTGGGAATGGGGTCTTTGCAGCTGTAATCAAGTTACAGTGAAGTTATGCTGGATGAAGGTGGGCCCTCATCCAATGTCTGCTGCCCTTAGAAGAAGAAGAAGGAGAGGACAAGTGGACACAGACATAGGGACACACAGGGACAAGGCTGTGTGGAGACAGAGCCGGGGAGTGGAGGGATGCGTCTACAAGCCAAGGAAGGCCAAGGATTGTCGGCAACCTCCAGAAGCCGGGACAGAAGCCTGGAACAGACGCTGCCTCAGACCCTCCGGAAGGAACCAACCGGACTGACACCTTGATTTTGGACTCATGGTCCCTAAACTGTAAGAAAATACATTTCTGTTGTCTTAAACCAGCCCGTCTGTGGCTCTGCTACAGCTGTCCTAGCGACTAAAAGACACGTTACGACGTGTAAGCACGCACCTGACGGGGGACCCTTGATCATATTAGATTATTTTTTAATAATTGCTTTAATGTTTATTTTCGAGAGTGAGAGAGAGAGCAAGCAGGGGAGGGGCAGAGAGAAGGTGACAAGAGGATACAAAGCAGGCACTGCACGGTCAGCACCAAGCCCAATGCGGGGCTCAGACTCACGAGCCGTGAGATCATGACCTGAACCGAAGTCAAACACTCGGCCGACTGAGCCACCCAGGTGCCCCGATCGTATTTTAAAGGTAATAAGGACTTCTGGGGTGAAAAGATATTTGGCCTCTAAATCTATCACAGGCAGAAAAGGGGGAAATAGGTTCTTAAGATTCCTTTCAAATTCTTATTACTTTCAAACATAACGTTTCTGTGACACTGTTGTATATTCTTCTATAAAACATTAAGAGAGCTCTGCACGCACACAGGGAGCTTTTCAATCTGCATAATTTTGTTTTGGCTTGCGTCAAGCCACCCCTACTCACCTTTATTAAATTCAAAGTGATGAATAAAAATGATATTCTATACGACGGACAATGATAATCAGGGATTATCAGGCCAGGGATTATCTGGAAGGCAGGTGTCCCATGAAGTTGCTAAGCAAAATGGCTATTGGAAAAAACTGGCTCTTAGCGAAGATGAGCTAGAAAGTTAAAATCCATGGGGTGCTTGGGTGGCTCAGTCGGTTAAGCGTCAGGCTTCGGCTCAGGTCATGATCTCATGGTTCCTGGGATCAAGCCTCACGTCACTCTGTGCTGACAGCTCGGAGCTTGGAGCCTGCTTCAGATTCTGTATCTCCCTCTCTCTGCCCCTCCCCTGCTTGCTCTCAATCTCACTCTCCCTCCCACCCCCCACTCCCCAAAATAAATAATAACATTAACAAACACTTTTTTTAAATTTAGAAAGTTAATATCCACTTACCGCATATTTGCTCTCCTTAATACAAAAGAACTTTGTGTTCATAAATTGAGGCTGTTCATGGAAGCTTCGATCATTTGCCTTGACTTGCCATGTACAATCTTTTAAAAAGAAAGAGAAAAGTAGTCCATCAAGCATAAAATTAGCGTATTGTTGTGGGCTGAACCGTGAGCTTCCCAGGTTCATCTGGTAAAGTCCAAACTCCCCCTCCAGGCCTCAGAGCATGACTGTTTGGAAATAGGGTGATTGCAGATGTGATCGCGTTAAAGTGAGGTCATTAGAGTTGACCCCAACCCAATAAGGCGATAGCCTTCTTAAAAAAAAAAAAAAAAGCGAATTTGCACACAGATATGCACAGTTGGGAGCTGGTGGGAAAACATGGCCACCTACAAGCCAAGGACTAAAGCCTGGAACAGACCCTTCCCTCACAGCCTCAGTAGGAACCAACTGTACCCACACCTTGACCTCAGATTTATAGTCTCCGAATCTGTGAGACAGTAAGTTTCTGCGGTTGAAGCTACCCAGCTTGTGCCACTGTGACGGCAGCCCTAAGCCAACGAACGGACATGCTGTGACTCATAGAATGTTCATGGAACATTGGAGTTCTACAAGAGTAATCCTCATTTAAACATGGCCCGAACAAAATCCCAGAGCCCCCGGAAGGTCACAGCTAAATTAAGTCAAATTATTTTTTCCAGACTCATGCACTTGGTTTATAAAATCGGTAACCGAGTATCGAGGGAATGAAAAAAAATCAACGAAAAAGGACATCACCCAACTAATCCAACACTTTTGAGTCTTGCGCGCAGATCGGCATGTGCTGCTTTACCTCATGTGCTTTGTGTCACAGACACAGTACTGAGCAGACTCGGTCCATTCAATCGGCATGTCTGAATTCCAAGGCATCTGAGAAAGTCCATAGCATCTCTACTGCCGGGGGGAACATTCCTCACCCAACAGGTGTCTCATAAAACACTTGTCCCAATCCACCCCCCACCCCCACCCCTCCCCACACTCTTTCTGACCTGATTCTTCTTGGGGGTAGTTTTCTCCACACTTACTGGCAGATGTTGTCTACTGGTTCAACAGGGCAATTCCCAACTCTGAGATCACGTCCTTCCTACTTCCCCGCCTACAGCCGACGACATTTCTAACATCTGTGCTTATCAGATGTGCTTATCTTTGCCCTCTTATTTTTCCGTATAGGTTTATCAGGTATGTATCCCCCAAAATAAGTTGCTCAGGCAGGTTTTGAGCTGTATCACTTGTATTCTTCTGTGAATTGCTTTTCCACTCGCAATACTATGTAACTTTCATCTACACTAATGTGGTGTAGTATAAAATATACTATTCATTGCCGCTGTTTTCTAGCATCATGCATATGCCAAAATTGATTAATTCTTCTGTTGGCGAATAGTTTGGGTGTTTCTAGCGTCTTGCTATTGTTATGAATCATTTTGCTATAATAATAAACATTCTCTGGAACTCATAAGATGTTTTTTTCCCCCAGGTATCTACTTAGGAGTGGGAAGTCTGGGTGATGACTTTCCTCTTTTACTTGCCCATAAACTTCCTGCACCCCTCCTCCTTCTCTTGACTGTCCCTTGAGAGGACAGGAGTCCAGTCAATGTTGAGGACCCCTTGTTGGGGGGGGGGTGGGGAGAGAAGGAAGGAGAGGAGAGGCAGGTGGTGATGGTAGGACTTCAGCTACAGCATTGGGGAACCAGTCGGGAATGCGTGAAGCAAGGCAGCATCCTCACACTGGCTCTAAAGAGCATGAACGTGAGGTTGGGGTCTTCTGACCGGAGACAGGGGACTCAAGCTACACCATGGTGACATCGCACCATCAGCCCACTGTGAAATTGCCGCTGCCTGTGGGACATAGAGATTCCAACAGAAGATCTGTTCCATCCTGAGATGGTCTCTCTGTTTATCTAACCTGCAGAAAGGAAAGCTGGCATGGTCCCCAGCAACTCTTCTCCGAGCCTGGGCCCCCACAGTAGCTTGCCCCTCTGTCTCCTTTTTTATTTATTTATTTATTTTTTTATTTATTTTTGGGACAGAGAGAGACAGAGCATGAACGGGGGAGGGGCAGAGAGAGAGGGAGACACAGAATCGGAAACAGGCTCCAGGCTCGGAGCCATCAGCCCAGAGCCTGACGCGGGGCTCGAACTCACGGACCGCGAGATCGTGACCTGGCTGAAGTCGGACGCTTAACCGACTGCGCCACCCAGGCGCCCCTGCTTTTTAATGAGACTCCAAGTTTACGGGCCCCCTTGCTCCCCAAACCCAGCCCCTGGCTACCCTCTGCTGTCTCCATGGCGGTCTCCATGTTCCTCCCTCCACAGCCTCGGAACCAACACCCACCTCTCTGTCTCACGGTGGGACCACTGTTTTGTGCTAGAGCTGGCTTTGACGTCGCTCAATGGAGAGCCAACCCCGTGGCTCTCTTCCAGAATCAGCAGGAGATGGGCTCCTCCCTGGTTTGTGAAATATCCTGGCGTCCTTTGTGGTGGGGTTGCAGCTGCTGCTTCCTGGGCTGATCCAGACTTCTTTCTTTTTGTCCTTTCTAGTGGCTCCATAGCTGGCTGAAGACTCATTGGAGGTGGGTTTCTGAGTTGACCTGTCACCCCTATCTTATAGCATTGTCACCTACCCCGTGGTGATAGGAGCTCCTCCTACTGGGTTTGGTCCTCCCTTCTTTCCTTCCGAGCATTAGCACTGGGCTGGGAGACTCCTTGGCTTCCAACCTGTCCACTTATGGAGCCTTCACTGTGCAGAGCTGAAATAAGGGTCCCACTACTGCACGTTTAGCTGCTTGGGCAGCAGGTTCGCAGGTAGTCTCTGGGCCTGCAACCACCACACTGGGCAGCTCTCTGGGGACAGGCCACGGCCTCCCATGACACACTGAAAGTCCCCACGGAGGATATGCTTGCAGACCTTCCGAATGAATAGGAAAGGTACAGCTCACAAGATGAGGTCTAGTTTATCTCTGGCTCAAGTCCTTTTTATCTCAGTGGATCACCTGTTGATAGAGCCCAGCACCTCATGGAAATTTCAGCTCAAGGGACCTTTCTAACATAGAGATGATGAACCTGGCAGTCAGGCTACCTCCGCAGAGGAAAAATATTTCCACCCACCTGGCTTGTCTTTGCCCATCTACTCCTGACTTCTTCAGTCCCATCATGCATAGGTCGGTGGCTAACACATGTTCAGTGCTTAGCGTGTGTCAGGCATGGGGCCAAGTAGTCCGGCTACTCTGTCCACTTTGCTGTCCTGACTGGGCCTTCGCTTGTGACCTATGCTCCAAACCACCCTGAGAACTCTGCCCACGAGCTGACGTCAGATGGTTGCTTATGAGCATAGGGTTGACTTTTCCACCAGGAAAGGTGGAAGTCAAATATCAGGTTGTGCTTGGTTTCCTAACGGGAAGGCAGAGGCATAAGCATCCACTGCTATGAAGGCTCAAGACCGGATGCTATCAATCGCGAAGAAAAGTCAAGGAAGCACCTCTTTGGCATTAGGTTCTCCAGTGACTTGTGTTTGAACGTGCACACTAGACGAACCCCGCCCCCCGACCGTGGGATACACATGTGTGGGTGAGCCCAGTTTTGATGAACCCCTCCTCCCCTGCAAACTGGTAAGGGAGGGAAATTAACAACTAACGGGACTCAACTAGTTTTGGAGATGGGAAGATATTAAAAAATTTTTCAAGTAAAGAATTCTAAAAGTATCCATCTTATATAATTATCACAATAAAGATAGACTTTTAAAAATAATGTGTTACATTTTTTCAAATGATTCACTTTCTAGACTTCTCCCTCATAGGAAGTACAGATAATTTTGCAAAAGGGACAAGCGTGGACTGCTGAAGAATGCAAATAATTAACCTTGTTACTTCTTTAAACACCACAATACCATTACTGAAAACTCCTCTTGCATCATTTTGGCTGCCCTTCATCGGGCAATCATAATGATCGTGTCATTGCAAACGCAGAAGTTCCCAGCACCTCTGTAGCTAAAGCGCAATTTTATGAAATGGGACAATTAAACTGGAACCGGAAGACAACTCATAAGCTCTACTGCAATGTGCATTACCTACTATGCAATCAGAATATAACGTATGCAATCAGAGCATTTCTTTTCCACTCAAATAGGACACCTAAATAAAAGTAGGTAAAATGGATATTTTATGGGATAATCCTGAATCTATTCTATGTCACGGAAATTTGAAAATGCATGTGCTTTTAGTGGTTTACTTTGGCTTGCTGATGACTTAAGACACACCTCCAGGCACCCGTGTTCCAGAACTTCACTGAGCCGCTGTTCTAAAATTCAGGAAGGCTGAGAAAAAAACATTGACAGGATTCCCCAAGAATCAAGAAAAGGCCAAGGGGAAGGGATAAAAATCGATCTCAGAAAAACTCAACAGGAGAGAATAAGCCGCCCTTGTAATGAGCTGGATTCTTTGGTCCCCCTCACGGCTCTTTTCCCCTCATCATTAAACCCCCCAGCTAGTGGCTCCTCTGTCTGTCCCAGCACTACACCTCATCCCCAGACATTTTGATGTGGATGCCTCTGACGCAAAGTAGCATTTGGCCTCAAGCAGGACCCGTGAAGGGTTTACTGGAAATGACCTCGGTTTCTTAATTTTATGCTTTTGATAACATCTTAGGGAGACCAGAGAAAGTAACCACGTTATCTTCATCTGCAACATACTGAGCTTAACCGCAGGAGTTTTCCAGTCAATTTTAGAAATCTGATTGTAGGGGCGCCTGGGTGGCGCAGTCGGTTAAGCGTCCGACTTCAGCCAGGTCACGATCTCGCAGTCTGTGAGTTCGAGCCCCGCGTCAGGCTCCGGGCTGATGGCTCGGAGCCTGGAGCCTGTTTCCGATTCTGTGTCTCCCTCTCTCTCTGCCCCTCCCCCGTTCATGCTCTGTCTCTCTCTGTCCCAAAAATAAATAAAAAACGTTGAAAAAAAAAAATTTAAAAAAAGAAATCTGATTGTAGTCAAATAGTCAATAACCCCATTTCCAACAAGGTTTCTTGTCTGGCATAATTCAGACAAATCGGAGGGCAAATAAATTGATGCCTTCTCTTAATCCTCCCCTGAGTTTTATGCTAATTGCTTGAGGAATATTTCAAGCAGAGGCCATAAAAAAAAGCAAAAGCTGTGTCTGTGGTCAAATACATTTGCAAAAGACAGCATAAAATACTGCATCCTTTATTTTTTTTTCCCCTTTGGATTTTCAACGGACCCAGTAATATATTAAAGGCTCTAAGAAGGCATTTTTAAAATTTTATTTAATTCAGTCTTTTCAAAATCAATGTGACCACAGGCACATTTTGTTAAAATTACTGAACACCTACTAATATGGTTTGAGAAATGCTCTGCTAAAGCGCATACCTTTAGGAAGGGTAGCAAAATAACATTCGGAAATATTTGTCTTTTTGATCAAACATTAACTAATTACTCACTTGGAACAGAGAACTTTACAAAACATTTGGACCACAAGGCTAATTTACAGAAAAAGAATATATCTTGTACCATGGGGTGCCTGGGTGTCTCAGTCAGTTAACATCCAACTCTTGGTTTTGGCTCAGGTCATGACCTCACGGTTCATGAGTTCGAGTCCCATGTCAGGCTCTGCACTATGGTGCAGAGCCTGTTTGGAATTCTCTCTCCCTCCATCTCTCTGCTTCTCCCCTGCTCGTGATAGCACTCTCTCGCTCTCTCTCAAAATAAAATAAAATATTTAAAAAATTTTTAAAATTACTTTAAAAAAGAAGATATCTTGTCCCATTTTCTAGAATGAAAATATTGACGAAGAAAAGAGAAGAAATAATAAATTTACAGGCAAAAAATGCACGTGTGTCCCCTTGGGAAAAAGCTAGGAAGATATCAACTAACAACGTTGTGTAAAGCCATCAATGCATGTGTCCAGAGATGCATTTAACATCAACCAGCTGTGGCTCAAAACCATCCCCGAATTTGGTAAATGTGTATTCAATACGTCTAAATGTTACTACATGATATTCAGAGTGTTCCTACGGTCACCAAAACCTTTGATTGCTGCCATTTGGAAAAGGAAGTAAACTTCACCTGGTCCCTCATCCTTACTGCTGGTTCTGAATTCTTGCTTAGACACCAGTAACCAAATAGCTACATGGGTGGGTACGGACTGCAGTCAGCCAGCAGAGGAAAAAGATCAAAAGCTTAACATCAAAAAGAAAAAGCAACAAACAACAGAAGAGAAAATTGGGTAAAGGACATGAATAGACCTCTCCTACAAAGAGAAATTCAAATGGCTCTTCAATACGTGAAAAGCTACTCAAGTTCAGTAGAAAAGAAGCGTAATTCTTCAGGGAAGTACCAATTTTTTATCTCGTAATGGCAAAATGTTGGCAAGAGTAAGGAATGTGAGGACACACTGGGTTGAAAAGAGAGTGGAGGGTCAGGCGCTCTTAGGTGGTCTCCGTGGACAGCGATTTGCCCATATCTACCAGATTTTAACACACACATGCACGGACTGAAGGAGCGATCCCACTTCTAGGAATCGATCCCCCATGTACATATTCACACATGGGAGAAATGATGCGGCTCGGCGTTCTTCAGTGCAGCCCTATTTATCAGAAAGATTAGAAACAGCCCAAATGTCACCACGAGCAGCCGGTTAAACATCGACATGACAAAAGTCTAAGCAGTCTGCAAAAAAGAAAGAAAGAAAGAAAGAAAGAAAGAAAGAAAGAAAGAAAGAAAGA
>NW_026057586.1:17710842-17731833 GCF_023721935.1 Panthera uncia | reverse complement strand
AGAAAGAAAGAAAGAAAGAAAGAAAGAAAGAAAGAAAGAAAGAAAGAGAAAAGGAAAAGAAAAGAAAAAGAAAAGAAAAGAAAAAAGAAAAGAATAAGGCGGCTTTCTATGGACTCAGAGGAAAGATCTCCAAATTACGCTAAGCAACAAAAGCAGGGGGTGTGTACCATACTGTGCTTTCAGCCATGTGACACACAGAATTGACGCACAGTAGGGATGCACGCACGTACACATTCTGGCACGCGTGTGTTTATGGATCTATGGGTATGCAAGGGCACGTGTCTGTAAGTCTTCTTTGCACTTACAAGTGTATGTATATTTCCAAGAGGACATTTGAGACACTGACAACATCAGCTTCTTTCTGGGAAAGAAAACTGCATGGCTGAGGGACAGAGGAGGCACGGAAGGAGACTTCATTTTCACCACTGCCTTCAATAATTATCTCCAAATGCATGTACTACCTTTCGAAACAGTACGTTTGCAATTCAATTCCTTCCCTCTATAGGTTTACATATAAAGCCAGTGTGTATGTTGCTTGATTTCTTATGGTCATTATACCATTCTATTTACTATTTAAAAAAATATTTTTCTAAAAGGCAGTGGAATGGTGAGTGGGGATAAATCAAGAGGGAAGAATACAGGAAAGGATGGAAGTCTATGTGGTCATGGCTTCTGATGCCCAGCCAAGCCACAGGGCTTCAGGACGGCAATGCCACAGTCAGTTGTCGGTTTGCCCTCATCACACTAGCAGCAGTCAGCGGGATGTATTTGAAGGGAACAAGTGTCAGGGCAGAAGACCACTGCAGTCATTGATGTGAGCCCAAGCCAGAACTAAGGGACTGGAAATAGCAGACAGAGTCAAGAACTTATAGGACAACTGTCTGAATGTGGGCAAGAAAGAATGAGAACTTGAAATGAGAAAAAGGTGACCTCAGGATCCCAGCCTGGGTGACTGGACGGACAGAGATGCCAAGAGCGAGCTAGAGAACACAGAGGTGGAAGTCTAGTTGGGAGGCTGGTGAACTGAAGAACCTCCAGGATGCATGGGGTGGGGGGGGGGGATGGGGAAGGAAACCATCCAGGAGCCACAAAAACAGATCTGGACTCCAAGCTGAGGTTGAGGGCAGAGATACAGATTGGAAGGTACTGGATATGCAGATTCGGGTTGAAACCCTGAGCGTGAATGGATCACATCGGAAGTGAGTATGGAGGTGGTTTTAGGAGGGAGACTGAAGGAGCCAGGACAGAGAGGGTAATGACACAGGAAAAGCGGGGACACAGGAGGCCACCCCAGGGGAGGGGCGCAGAAGGATGCGTGAGTTTGCACAGCCTTGAGTTTCTCACATGGAGAGGAGGTGGCTCAAAGCGGGTGCCCTCGGGAGAGCACTGATGGTTTGAACAGCTCTTGTGAAGGCGAGAAAGGCATTAGCCATGGGCAGGCAAGAGCGACGAGTCAAGAAATGATGTTTATCTGCTGGTTTGTATGTATTCATAGCATTCAGCTCTGTTGCTCCCTTACGCCACCCCATCTCCCCAAAAAAGAAAAGCAATGAGCTCAAACACCGAGAGAATGAAAGCAAAAGGCCAGATGCTGCGGCTTGTTTATGAGCGCGCACACACGCGCACGCACACACACACACACACACACACACAACTTTACTCCTTGTTCTTGGCACTTGCTACATAAAGTGTGGACAAGTTGGACCCGGTTAGAAATGCAGAACCTCAGGCCACACACCCCAGACCCACGCACCAGAATGGCAATTTAACAAGATCCCAGATGGACTCCTATGCACTCGGCGGGATGAGTTTCTTTCAACTGGGAATCCCCGAGAGGGGCTTTTATCACATCCTGATGCCCAGGGCTCCAGCCCCAGGGATTTTTGCTTTAGTCCGGGCTGAGCCCAGAGAAGGTCCCAAGCGATCCTAATTTGCAAGCGAGGTTGCCATCCACTGCTCAGGAGCAGGGTTTTTTCTCAGTCTTTCTCCTTCTTCCCTCCCACCTGAGGGGGACCAGTCCTCCCGACAGCCCTCCCTTGTCACGGAAGCAACATGCCACAGGGTTTGAGCAAGGCAGGACTTCAAATTTTCGACTGCCTTTTGAAATTAACATCTCTCTCCCTCAGAGAATCTTTATTCTCGTGGTGCTTTCCCAACTTGATGCGCATACTAGTCATCTTGTTAATAGACTCTGATTGGCTGGTCTGAGAGGAACCCAATGTTCTGCATTTAATTAGCACTCAGGCGAGGGTAGCTAATAGACCTCGCTCTCAGGAGCAGGTGCTCTAGGGGATGCGTCAGACTATTGTACCGATGTGATGTTGAACCCGGTGGGATTCGTTTTAAAATGAAATTCCAGGCACCTGTGGAGTTTAAACGCTCCACCCAAGATTCTGTTGCATCCGAGGGATTGAGACCCACCCCCCCCCCCGCCCCCCGACCACCACCGCCTTAGAGTGAGTATCTTCCTAAGGTGACACTCCTATCATTAAAAATCTGCTTTAGAGACTCGGGTTTCAAACGGGCACTAAGAAAAACAACAGCCAAGTTGGTCTCCATGAGTAAGAGCTTCCTGGTCAAGGTTCGGTCGTAAATGACGTTACTCCCAAGCAAGTTCTATAAAATGAGATAGCACAGTCTCATCACTCCTTTCCCCATCACATGTCACTCGGCCAGGAACATCCCACACACCCTTCGTTTTATAAGCTGACAGTTGCTATGGTAACCATAAAGCTAAGGCAGTAGAAGGCAGGCCACAGCTTCTTAGGGACAAAAAAAGAAGTAGCCAGCGTGGAATTTCCCCATGGTCGAAAATTCACAATGCATCCACTTGAGTGGAGAACAGAGCTCTCCCCCCAGCATGTTTCATGGATCTTCTATGATTTACATATTTCAGTGGGCTAGTCTGTTTTTTGATCCCAGGTGAAAATTAATTCATAGGTGCTCTAGAGAGCCACAGCCTTACTTCCAGATTCTTCTTGGAAGATAGCCCTTCTATCAGGGAGACGGTGTCTTTGTTTTGTCGACGCCACATCCGATCTGAAATCATACCAAGGACAACTTCTTTTCCTCTGTATGTCTTGATGTGCACGCAGTGATACCTTTAAACCTCAACAATTGAACTTGTCATCTTAACCGCCGACCATTTCTCCCCTGAGCGGAATGTTGAGCAGCATTCTGAGTTGGAAGAGAGTTTTAAAGAAATGCAATTCTGCGGTGCCCGGTTGGCTCAGTTGGTAGACATACAATACTTGATCTTGGGGCTGTGAGTTCAAGCCCCACATTGGGCCTAGAGCTGACTTCAAAGAAAAAGAGAAAGAGAGGCAGTTGTATATTTTCAAGCACAGAGAGCCACCCGACCCAGCCGGGAAGAAAGGTCTTTGGGACTGCCTGGAACGAACAGCTGGATGTGAATGAACCAGCTTCTCCCAGGCACACGCCTCAGAGGTGCCTAGAAGATGCTCTGGGAGCGGCTTAGCATTCCCTGCATGATGTTGTTCACAATGCTATTTTCGGCTTTAACCGAAAATCAAAGACAAATGACATTGGAGCCTCTGTTTGAATCGGCCCTAATTCCAAAGCGGTAGAATCAGAATTACTTCTAATACGCAGTAGTCCCGTGTCTTTGCTAACCTCAAGCACGAGAAGGTATGCAAACCAGGCAAGTGAACACCCCAGGAGCCCGGGTGCTGGCGGCTGGCTGTGCTGGGTGGGAGTGTGCACGTGTGCTTGTGGAAGGGGTGAGGGGCATGTCCTCACTGGAGAGACTCTACAGCCATTACCTGCAGTCGCTCGGTCCCCTCCGTGCCACTTACATGGGCACAGCAAACTCCAGGAGTCAATTAACTACTCTCACTGGGATGGCAGTCTGGGAACCGAAGCTCAGTGCTGTCTATCACCGCGCGGTTAAGGATTTGAAATGCTATCACTTCCCAGCAACAAGGCTGCTCCATTCTAAGTCATTTCTTACCACTTCATCAAATATTTTTCACTGCCAGGTACCCAGCAACACAAGCGGATGTCTCACCGATATCCCAAACTAGTGAGGCTCAAAACAACAGCTCTCTCTTTGACCTACGATGGGCCCTCCCCCTGCATTACTCATCCCTACAAACGGCTCTGTTATCCACCTTCACAGAAAGCACTTCCGAAGGCCATTGCAACAATATCTTCCAACCTGCAATGTAACCTTCTTACACCTCATCAACAAACGGCATCTAATTTCCCTTCCCTTGAATCAGACCTAGACTCAGTGACTGTCTCGTAACCAAGAGGTGCTCAGCACAAGTGAGGCTGCCTGAATTCTGCAACCAGCTTCTGCTTTGATCTTGACCTTTCCGGATGCTCGTTCTTCAGGTGGCCCCCATCATGGGACCCTCCATGGCAGCCCAGTGCCATAGAGATGCCCAAACCATGCAGAGATGCTCCCATCTACAGACCCGGCTGAGCCTTTGAGTTACCCAGCTCACGTGTCAGACATGAGTGAAGAAGATTCCAAACGATTCCGGGCCCCAAATGATTCAAATCACGTCAGTTGTTCAAGCCTTCACAGCTGAGGGCCCAGACATCCTAGAGCAGAAACAAACCACTCACCATGTCCTGTCTGAATTCCGGACTCACAGAATCTATGAACATCATGATGAGGATTTTATGCCAGTAAGTTTGGAGTGGTTTTTCCTGCAGCAGTAGATAGCTTGGAATATCCCCTAGGGCACCTAAGCCAGAAGTTATTCCTCAGGCCTCCTTTTCTCTTGACCCTCAGATCTAATGGGACTTGTGAATGTCAAATCCTTAACATTTTCTTAATTTTATTGATTGAGTGATTGATTGGGAGTGAGCACGTGTGTGTGAATGGGGGCAATGCAGAGAGAGAGGGAGAGAGAAAATCCCAAGTAGTGCTGACAGCACAGAGCCAGACATGGGGCTCAATCTCACCACCTGGGAGATCATGACCTGAGCCAAGATCAAGAGTTGGGCACTTAAGTGACTGAGCCACCCACGTGCCCACAAATCCCTAACATTCATCATGATCTGTCTCCTTCTCTCTATCCCGGCCATCTTGGTTTAGGTCCTCACCAGTTTTTCTTGGACTATTGTCTACTCCCTTCTCCCTGCTCTTGCCAACATGGGATTTCTAAAATAAATCCATGTACCCACTATATTTATTGGGTGACTATTATGTGCTTTGCATGGAATAAACATGGCCCCAATTGTCATGAAGTCAACAGTCTAGTGGGAGAGAGTCACACGGTCATTCAAGGACATAATCATAAGTGCCCTCACGGGTATGAAGGAAAGCACAAGGGGCTCATACTACAGGGGGTCTGCTCCAGGCTGGGGCTCAGAGAAGGCTTCTCTAAGGAAGTGAGACAACACCGAGAGCCGAAGGGGGAGGAGTCGTCAGCCACATGGAAGGAGCTGGCATCGGATCCCACGTGCAGTGAAGTCTTTGTCCCCCATGAAAGCCAGACTGGGAGGAGCAAGCATGACTATGGAGAAGCTGTGGTGGGAGGCGGCTACTGCACATCTAGCCATGTTATTTTCAGCATGTCCAAACTCCAGCATGGCCCATCATCTAGGTTCCAAAACTGACTCTCTGTTCCCTGAATGCTCAGCTCCTTGGAGCCTCCCTTCAAGGTGACTCAGCCTGGAACACCACGCTCCTGACACCCCTGGGGTTGATTTACCTCTCATACTTCCTGCGGACTCAGCTCAGGCATTGTCACCTCCAGGAAGCCTTCCCGACCAGGGAAGGCCACTGAAGTGCTCACCTGGTTCCCTAGTCATACCTGTAAAGCTCTCTGACATGTTCAATCACAAATGCCCACTGAGCCTCTCCAATGCACCAGGCACGGAGCCCTGTGCCCTGACCCCAATAGGGCACAAGACAGATTAGCCCCCGGGCCCTGTAGCACTTACAGCTTAGCTGGAAGATGGGCAATAGACAACAAGTCACTCAGCTTTTGATTTTTTTTTTGGTGGGCAGGGTGTCTACAAACTGTACCTTTTCTTCCAAGTTTTAATTTAAATTCTAGTTCATTAACATGTAGTGTAATACTGGTTTCAGGTGTAGAATTTAGTGATTCATCACTTACATGCAACACCCAGTGCTCGTCCCAGCAACTGCCCTCCTGAATGCCCATCACCCATTTAGCCCATCCCCCCACCCTCTTCCCCTGATCAATCCTCCATTTGTTCTCTATCATAGTCACTCAATTTTTAAATTTTTTTTAATGTTTATTTATTTTTGAGAGAGAGAGAGAGACAGAGTGTGAGTGGGGGAGGAGCAGAGAGAAAGGGAGGGAGACACAGAATCTGAAACAGGCTCCAGGCTCTAAGTTGTCAGCACAGAGCCTGACGCGGGGCTTGAACTCGGGACCAGCGAGATCATGACCTAGGCCCAAGTCAGACGCTTAAGTGACTGAGCCACCCAGGCGCCCCAGTCACTCAGTTTTTAAGTCTCACTGAGAGAGGTGCTGAAAAGCTGGTGGGGAAGCCCACAGTGACCTCCTCTTGTCATAACCACCTTGTTCCCCAGGCTTTTAGTTCCTCTGCGTGTGGTAGGCGTACCGCCTTCCTCCTGCCGTGGAGCCTCTGTATGTGGTCCCCTACTCAGGACCGTCCTGCCTCCCCTCTCCCTTCCCCTGATGAGCTCCTCCTCATCTCTCACTTGGCAGGCCAGGCAACCTTTTTCACAAGGAAGCAGGGCAGGCTCCTGTGTCCCAGCCCTTGGAGCAGAACCACAGGTCCATCCATTAGGAGAGCAAGTCATTGCATGAGTGAGGCTCTTTCTGCAAGGTTTAGCTTTGTCCCTGCAGCTGTACGTGTGCAGGGGTTAACTTTCCCACAGTTTTCTGCCTTCTCTGTTTCGAGAGACTTGTGCCTTGACCTCCTGCAGGTAGACTGCCCTACTTCAGCCCAGACCCACAGCTTCACCTGAGAAACCACTGGGGCCCAGGAGAGCAGACGTGGGAGTGGCATGAGAGTCCACAGGTCCGCGAACAAAAAGACTGGAGAAGGCTGTGTTCATGGGAAAGGCTTAGAAGATGGCAGAGGCAGGGGTGACTGACCCTAAATCACCCCAAATTTCCTCAATATGCGGGCAAATTCACTGGTGGGAAAATGAACTGTTCTTTATCCCAGCCACCTCTCCGACCATTCATCATCCTTGGGTGTGGGGACAGAAGGAGCTGTTTAAAAGAAGGAGTCCACAGCTTTAACCTTGGGGGTCCAGGAGAATCTGAGTGCCCCAAAAGAAAGTAGAGGGGTCGAGAAGAAGGTTCGATGATGGACAGATGAGAGGAGATGATAGGGCAGGGTAGACACTTTCACTTTGATATGGAAGACATTAAGGGAGGAACTGGCCAGAGGGGGTAGTGGAGAATAAGAGCTACTATTTATTGAGCATTTACTGTGTGCCTGAAGCTGTGCTAAATCCTTTACGTTTGTTTTCTGATTTTTTAAACTGTTTTTTAATCTTTATTTATTCTTTGAGAGGGAGCGCGTGCGCGCACAAGCAGGGGAGGGGCAGAGGGAGGGAGACACAGAATCTGAAGCAGGCTCCAGGTTCTGAGCTGTCAGCACAGAGCCCGACGCGGGGCTCGAACTCACGAACCGGGAGATCATGACCTGAGCTGAAGTCGGATGCTCAACCAACTGAGCCACCCACGTGCCCCATTTTATTTTCTGATTTAATCTTCACAACTACATTATGCCCATTTCATGGATGGAGACACTGAGGCACAGAGAGAAGTCCTTTCCTCAAGGTCACACAGCTAGAAAGCGGTCCAGCGTCCTCCCTCTTCCTCACCACGCACCTTGCCTCTCAGAGTGACGCAGAGATGTGGTAGGTGAGCAGGTTAAAGGGAGTTAGCTTGCTCAAGGAAGCCTTGTAGATAGAGAATGGAGTATGAAGGAGGGTTGTGAACATTCTCCAAAAGGAGCAAGAAAACAGGAGGGGTGCTGGGCAAAGGGTGTTGTCTCCTGCCAAGGTCAGCACTCTCCAAGGAGAGACTGTTACAAAGGTCAAGCACTTCAGGGAAAACAGGTTGATGGCCTACAGAAAGCTCACTGGCCTTGGCACTGGGGTTCTTGCTGACTTTTAAGACAGCATTACGCGGAGGGCAGAGGGCAGCCCATTGACGGGAGGAATCCAGGGGCCCAAGAGGATGCAGTACGAGAGAAATGGGTTTCCAGAAGCTTGGCCAAGAGAACAGGAGACAGGACACCAACTGTGGCAGAAGGCGGGATTCAGGCAAGAATTTGTGGTAGGACAGGGAAGCTGTGAGCACATCCGTGATTTGTGAGCCAGCAGAGCAGGAAGATGGGAGAGGTCAGAAAGCAGTGCTCCCAGGGAGGCAGGAGACAGCCTTCTCATTCATCCCCAGGCTCAGAAGAAAGGGCCAGTCTGCACTGATCCAGTGCTATCCCGAGCATTTATTTATTCCCAAGGGCTTCATCTCTAAGCTGGTTCCTGGCCGGCACAGAATTGAGTTGACCTAGCGGACACCAGGATGGGTGGGACGGTTTAAAAAAAAAAAAAAAAAGGCAAATTAAAAAACTCCACAGCATTCTAGAGTCAAGGGATTTTAGGAACCTGTGGCTGAATAAAATTAAACTGGCTTATTATTATTTTTTAATCTTTATTTACTTTGAGAGAGAGAGCGAGACAGAGTATGTCCAAGTGCACGAGCCGGGGGAGGGGCAGAGGGAGGGAGAGAGAATCCCAAGCCAGGCTCCATGCTGTCCGCACAGAGCCTGATGCGGGGCTCGGTCCCATGAACCGCGACCCGAGCCAAGAGTTGGACGCTGAACTGAGTGAGCCACCGAGGCGCCCTTGAACTGGTTTCTTTCGTGCCTGAATTTCTTGGATCCTTTTCAGCTAACGGACAACCTTAAACTCCAAGAAGAGGTTAAAGAATTCGGAGCTTCCAGTCTCAGGGGCTAGAGAATCTTTGTGCCCTTGGAGATCTGCAAAAGAAGGGTTTCCCAGGATGCACACTGGGAAACACTGCTCCAGTGTGCTCATCAGGAAACGAGGGTTCATCCCGTAGCATGGGAAACATTCCCACTTATTCTTCCCAATCCTTGCTCAAAGTAAACTCAGGGTAAAATTACTCCGGTAAAATCGGTGGGTTTATCTCTTCCTCTGTGGCGCATTCTAACAGCGTGTTTACTTACCCTTGTTCTGGAGCCTCACAGCTCACAACAAACGTCCTTCAACTGAAAAGCATTCATAATGGAGCTCTCAGAACGCTTGCTTAACTCAGCTGGGCTAGGGCATCTTTAAAAAACCAACTTTCTGCCCTAAGAGGATGCTGTTGAAGAGATGAACGTGATTCATGCACTTCCAGGCCCTGTTCTGCTACAGAGCGCACTGGCCTCTGGTGTTCCTCAGCCTGACAGGACGTCACAGAGTGACTCACGCTCTGGTTTCTAAAGAACTAATTCCTTGAAGAAAACTATCCTTCATGGAAAATGTCAAGACAGACAGAGGGTCATTTAAAGAGGAGCGACGCTGACCTTAACTGGGAAAATGACCGAAAATATGAAAAACAATTAAGAAGGGAGAAGGAGGGGTGCAGAGGGAAAAGGAAAGGACGGAAGGAGGGAGGAGGGGAGGAAGCAGACCTGTTGGGGGGCGTGCAGGGCAGGAGAAGGAATACAGGAGAGAGGTCTGGCACTTACTGAATGTCTTCTGTGCTTTGGGGAAGGGCAGGTAGAGGTGTGTTTCTAAAAGTCACAAGCAAGGTTGTTTGACAGGAGTTTTACGAAATGAGAACGAGCAGGGGCACCTGGCTGGCTCTGTCCATAGAGCGTGCAACTCTTGATCGTGGGGCTGTGAGTTCGAGCCCCACATTGGATGTAGAGATTACGTAAAAATAAAATCTTCAAAAAGAAAAGAAAAGAAAGGAAAAGAAATGAGACCCACCAGATTCCCCGAGAAATATAAGCCACCACTGGAAGAGACCATGAAGAGCCAAGATCAAGCCTGGCCTCCCTGGCGACCTGCATTCTGACAGTAGAAATCTACAAGAGGGATGACCTACAGACTGAATGATCAGGAAAGGGCCCTGAGAACCTGGATGTGAAGGTAGAGTTGGAAAAAAACCAGAGGTGAGAGTTCCCACCGAGTACGTGCTTCTCTGACATTTCTGCAGGCACCCAACCCCGGTCCTTTGTTACGTCCCGGACCACACAGCTGATAGCGTGGCACCAAGCACCAACAGCAAAGTTCACCTTGAACCCCACGGAGCCGGTTCTCTGCCAGCTCATCAGATATCCACATCTGATAGCGATTCCAAGACTGTGACAGGCAACTTAGAAGTTCAGCAGGGGAAAGAATGAGGAAGAAACACCGTATTCATGACGTGAGGCAGTCAGCTAGAACTCCCCGCTAATTTGTCAGGCCCCTTCAGCTTTATCCCCATTCGAACATCCAGTCTGGACCTGTTATACAGAGGCCACATTTCCTGTTCAGATTGGCAGTGATTCCATTTTAATTTAGCTCAGCTACCGTGATTTTCATACCTTCTGCTTCAAGGCAGAAAAGCGCTTAAGCTTAACATTCGACAGCTTAAGATGATAGCCGGAAATCTACAGTAAGTTCTGATCGTTCTAAATGTTTGATGCAGAAAACTAAGGACGGCAAACAGTATACATAGATCAATGGCCTGCCCGGTTTTGGGGCCCAGGTTAGGACGGGACCCATTTGGACTTATGTTCTCCCCCATGGAGATCCTCCCTACATGGGAGAGCTGGAGAGAGGCAGCCTCTGACCAGAGCAGGAGGAATCATCCCCAAAGTCTCATTTCATGCATGTTGCTCTTTCTACCGGTGAAACAGTTTGAAAAACAAAACAAAACAAAACAAAACAACCCCAAGCTGACCAGGGAGCAGAACCCGGCAGCAAAAATGAGGAGAGCAAGGAGTGACACAAAGTAAGCAGACTTTGGGGGATCTGGGAGGACAGAAGGGCAGTGACGGAGACTTTGGGGAAGCCAGATAGAACCAGAGGTTATTCTGACTGAGGCTGTGAAGACAGCATCCAGAGAGTCAGAAACAGTAATTTCGTGGAGATTCCTAGAAATGAGAATCTAAAGTTATTCAGCTGGAATTTGAGAGACCATGGAAGAAATATTTTGGACCTGAAACCTGGAGCAAATCTGGGGCCCGAAGAGAAAAGGTTCAGCTTCCTCATGGAGCACAACCGCCACAGGAAGAGACCACATTTTCTTGCCAGGGTGGGAGAACCAGCAGAAAACGAAATAGAAAAGCCACAGCGGGAAAAGCATCCTCATAAAAGTAAGGTACACTCCGCTGTGGCCTCAAGGACTGACAGTCTACGGCTATTTTTAAGCACTATTGGTACAGCTGAGTCGTTGTGACAGAGCCCGTGTGGCACACAGAGCCTAAAACAGTTACTGTCTGGCCCTGACCCCTGGTCCAGACCGGGCCTCGAAGTTGCCCTGATTCTGGGCAGGTAGGGCTGTTTGCCGTTGCCCCTCATAGCAAGCAGCCCACACCGCATCATATTCACAAACGGCTGAACCAAAGGTGTGCCAACTCCAAGCTTCCTGGTGCAGTAACAAGCGAATTCCTCCGCATACAAGTCCCTCCTAAAAGTAGACACCAACCAACACCTTCCATTTTCTGGACAGAACGTGTCAGGTGGGTCGACCAGCCCTGCATGCTGGGGACGAAGCGTCCAAACCCATTGTCGTCCAAGCCCATTGCCCCCGTTCTCCCAGCTGTATCCGAAGAGGAGGAAGATACCTCCTGGCCAACCTAACACGGGCTGGCCATCCTGTGCACCTGTGGTCGCTGCCCAGTGAGGACAGACAAGGATGGGACCCAGTCTCCGGTCCCAGTGAGGTTACCTTTTCGGAATGTCTCCCGGTTTTCCTCTGCTTCTCTGTTGACTCGATTCTGTTCTGGTTCAACCGCAGCTCCCTGGTCTTCGAGCTCATCTTCTGTTTCATCGTCACTATAGGGAACCACTTCATCATTCGGCTGAGAATCCTCCTCGAATGTCGTTTCTGAGTCTCTTTCAGAACTCATCCTGCTGGCAAACTGGAACTACCTGGTTTAAAAGAAAGAGAAACCAGAGTGAGTTATGACTCGCGCCCAGTTTCTGCCTGCGCCCAGTAGCAATGCCCTTTTAACGGAACATAATTTAAATGAACGTGCAAGTGTGTCTGAACAATGACCCCAAAGTTCAAATTACCAAGCAAATAAGAACAAAACCATTCACGGGGCACCTGGGTGGCTCAGTTGCTTAAGCATCTGACTTCAGCTCAGGTCATGATCTCACAGTTTGTGGGTTCAAGCCCCGCGATGGGCTCTGAGCTCAGAGACTGGAGCCTGCTTTAGATTCTGTGTCTCCCTCTCTCTCTGCCCCTCCCCTGCTCATTCTCTGTCTCTCTCTCTCTCTCTCTCTCTCTCAAATATAATGAACATTAAAAAAATTAATGTTGGAATGAGCACTGGATGTTGTATGTAAGCGATGAATCGTGGGAATCTACTCCCGAAGCCAAGAGCACATTGCATACGCTGTATGTTAGCTAACTTGACAATAAATTATACTTTTTAAAAAACTTAAAAAAAGAAGAAAACCATTCATTAGTGATTGCATGCTTGAGCAAGAATTAAGAACAAAAATGTAGCTGCAAACTTTTTGTTTTTAAGCGTATACAAGCTTTAAGGTAGTATTTCAAATTGCGGGTCTCTACCGAGCAAAATAAATTTAAGTCATAACCAACATTAAAATAAAATGAAACAGCTAATAAAGCATCGGGGCACAGCAGGCGTCGTAAGAGTCAGTACTGTTGGATGAAACCGTCTGATGAAACACACACACATTTATTTGCATTGTAGGTCTTAATGCAATTGCATTTCTTACTGCGGGTTGCTGGCAAAGTTTGAGACACAGTGCCCTAAGACATCTGGTTTCCCCTAATGCTAATATTCTGAGCTTTTACTCTGTGATACATTAAAAAAAATTTTTTTTAACGTTTATTTATTAATGAGAGGCACAGAGCATGAGCAGGGGAGGGGCGGAGAGAGGGGGAGACACAGAATCCGAAGCAGGCTCCAGGCTGTCAGCACAGAGCCCGACGTGGGGGTGGGGGGGGTCGAACTCTCAAACCGCGAGATCGTGACCTGAGCCGAAGTCAGATGCCTAACCGACTGAGCCACCCAGGCGCCCCATACTCTGTGATACATTTAAGGCTTAGATCCTCACCTTTACTTCCTGGGAGCACTCCCTCACCTCTCTTCCTAACTACCCCCACCGACACCCTGTATCTGGAATTTGTGCTTGTGTGTATGCTGCTGTTTAAAGTGAATGCACAAGTGATAAGCACAACTGTAGTCAGATTAGGAAAATATTTACACAACTACCATGGGTCACATGAAGATAGCCATGCAGCCTGGCGTTATTTATATAAGCATCATATTGCCATGTACCTGACGTTGTTAATAACAGCGGCTCACATTTATATAGCGTTAACTGGACTCCAGGCCCTGCATGAACTGCTTCACCGACATTGGCTCCTTGAAACTTCCCACACGACCCTGGTGAGGGTACTATTGTTATTCCTACTCTACAGAGGAGAAAACCACAACTCTCTGAATAGCTTGCACAATAATTATTAAAAACGTGCCACAAAGGGGCGCCTGGCTGGCTGAATCAGTAGACCATGCAACTTTTGATCTCGGGGTCATGAGTTCAAGCCCCATGATGGGTGTATAGCTTACTTAAAAAAAATTTTGCAGCAAAACAATTGCTTTCCAAGGAGGGATCTTCTATATTCTACTCTTCTGTTACAGCGTCTTATTCGTTTTCATCAAGGGTTAGTTGCCGTGAGTGGAACTACTTAGCTGATTGCATGCTTTGTACCAAATCTAGCATCTTGGACCTGTGAAGTTTTATAGCCATAACTGAACATGTATGAAATGTTTAAATATTTATATTATCTATTATTAATATGTATCATATATTATATATCTATAATATAGATATATTTACAACCATAAAACCCAGAAGCAACTTGGGTGTCCAATGCTTGGTAACTGCGTAAATAAATTGTGATATCGTCACACTATGGACAATTTAGATCATGATCCGAAGCGTTTTTTTTTTATTTTTATTTTTTTAACTTTTTATTTATTTTTGAGACAGAGAGAGACAGAGCATGAACGGGGGAGGGTCAGAGAGAGAGAGGGAGACACAGAATCGGAAGCAGGCTCCAGGCTCTGAGCCATCAGCCCAGAGCCCGACGCGGGGCTCGAACTCACAGACCGCGAGATCGTGACCTGAGCCGAAGTCGGACGCTCAACCGACTGAGCCACCCAGGCGCCCCGATCCGAAGCGTTTTTAATGACTCTGGAAAAGTCCAAACATGTTGAGTTGAAAGGTGGGTTAACAATCCGTATGTATAGAACAGTCCCAGTTACTCAGACATTTATTCACTGTCCAAAATGTCAACAATTGCCACGCATCCTTTACGTGAAATGACACATGTCAAGTGCTCGATTCAGTACCTAGCATACGGTAAATACCCAATACAGTGCTAACACGACAGAAAGTACGCAAACGTGATATCGTGATTTTCAATTCTTTCCAGAACTAGAAAAAATGTCCTTTATAATAACAAATGAAACGGTGTGGGGATTTATCCCTTCATGCATTTCCATCTCCTGAAATCACTTCTAAACTGTATCTGCCTCTCACCAGGAGGTAACATATTAGACTATTTATTATAGAACTACACTTAAGCACAGGCGGATTCCGTTTAAAAACCTTTTGATTGCAGAATGAAACATTTTCCTGCTCTCCCAATTTTCTGTGCGCTAGTAAATAACTCTATCTCGGGGTTTCATACATGTCTCATTTGTGGTTTTGTAATATACTGCCACCCATGCTTTAGCTGCTATTTAAATTTAATACACTCTCTTTAAAATTCCCAAGCTCTTAAGGGCAAAACTTTTGCCAACAATCTTTCAGAACAAAAATAATGGAAGTGGTTCAAGCAGGACCACCCCGTGAGATAGATAATATTGTCCCACCTTACAGATAAGGACACTGAGGGTCAGCTGCTAAGTGGCGTAAGTTAGGATCTCATGTCTCCGTTATAGGGACATGTGCGACATTAATGAGTCTGAAAGCACCATTATAGAAACAATTTTTCTTTTATCGTAGTACATAACATAAACTTAACCACTTTAACCATTTTTAGGTGTCCAGGGCAGGGGCGTTAAGCGCATTCTAGAAACATTTTGTACGTGATCGGTTCCCTCATCATTATTACGGCCAAGTGTCTCCGTGCTTATTTCCCACATTAAGACTGGATCCAGTCTTTCGAGGTTGAGGGAGGAGACAGAACAAAGGAGTGGATTCAACAGCCAGGAGGATGGGATCCAGGGTGAGCAAAGGCATTGCATAACCGGCCAGCTCAGCACTGGAACACCCACCCCAGGCCAGACTGTGTGGGCTGCTTGGAAGGCAGAGCTCTGAGCTGAGTGGAAGTTCTCTGCAGTGTGTGTGTGCGTGTGTGTGTGCGTGTGTGTGTGTGTGTGTAAAATGCAGACACACATGGGAACCATTTAGCTCTCTCATCAGAGCACGACCAAAGAAAAACCGGGAAGAAATCCTTTCTTTGAAGCCCTGAGTGACGTAAGCCACTTTCCTGCTCTAAGCCATGATGTGAAGAAGGCAGGCACTATCTAGAACATGGATTTGGAAACTTTGTTGTGTCCCTTACCACCCCTGCAGCACACTGCAGCCCTGTGTGCACTTGCTCAGCCTTCATGAAGCACCTGCCAGGTGCTGACTACCACCCAGGCACTGGGAACAGACCCTTTGGAGACTACCAGGTCATTCAGGGATCCAGGTAAGTAAACTATACATGACAGCCACGAGACACAGCAAGGCTAATCATTTCTGCCTGAACATACACCTCCCGTCCATTCCTGCCTCTCCGTCTCCAAGGCCACCACCCTAATCCGCACTGCCATCACCTCTCTGCTGCAATGCTGCAAATACACTCTAATTACACGCCTACAATCAACTTCCGAACAGCTTCCAATCAACTTCTTGCCACTCTCCTGCTTAGACCCTTCCTATGTGTTAGGGACAAAGCTGTGTCCCCTTCAAAAAATCATAGGCTGAAGCCCTAACCCCAATGTGACTGTGTGGGGAGATCAGGCCTTTAAAGAGGTAAATAATTTTATAAGGGTGGGACCCTAATCCGACAGGTCTGGTGTCCTTACAAGACGAGAGAGAGACGTCACAGAGCTCTCTCTCTCTTTCTGTGCACGCACAGAGGAAGGGCCACAGAAAGATGACGGCCACCTACAAGCTAAGAAGATGGCCTCCCCAGAAACTAACCCTACTGGCACCTCAATCTTGGACTTCCAGCTTTCAGAAATATGAGAAAATAAATGTCTATGGTTTAAGCCACCTACTCAGTAGTATTTTGCTACGGGAGCCCAAGCAGATCAATATACTATGGGTTCCCACTACTCTTTAAATCCAAGCTTTCCCCCAACTCTGGGAGCTCTGCGCCCTCCTACAACTTCTTTCTTCCTCACTAATCCTCAGCCCCATGGCCCTGCTTTCAGCTTAAGCAAGTGAAATCTTTCCTGCCTCAGGGCCTTTGCACATGCCCTTCCTACTGCCTGAAATGCTCTTCTCTCAGTTCTCTTCATGGCTATTATTTCTCAGTCTTTAGCTCTCAAATTCAATATCCACTTTCACTGATGGGTGTTAAAGAAGTACCTGCCCTCTTCTTCCTACCATCACCAATCTCCAAAACACTTACTTTTCTCTTTCCTTCCTAGCACTTACCATGATTTTTAAACACACATTTGCTTTTACTTGTCATCTGCCTCTTCCACGAGACTACAAACTCTACAAGAACAGAGTCCCATCTGGGAATACTCAGTGCCTACCCTCTAGTTGCCACTCAAAGATTTGGGGGAAAGAACAAATTCACTTTTGATAAAGCCCTCAAGGATTTAGAGAGTAATCTTCTACCAAAAACAAAGATATCTTTATCATCTCTCCATAGCTCCTACCCACCACACCGTAAAAGAGTTCAATTAGTCACTGGATGAAGGGGGAAAGTTGACGGCAATGATAAGAGCGAATAAAAACTTCTACATTCGGAAGTTGTACACAGTGGAGATTTTTAGGAGTCTCACTCTATCAAGGTCACTGAGAACTTATTGCCTAAGATTTTACTACATACACAAAACTAAATCAGCCTGTGGGAAGGTACTGAAGGTATTGAAGTTAAGCCCTGATCTTTCTTTTTTATCACCTGCCATATGACAAGTGTCTAACACACAAGGAGGCCCTTTTGCCTCTGTCCCTTAGGGGGTTTAGAGTCCGGAGGGGAGTTCGCAAATTACAGCCTACAGGCCAGGTTCGGCCAACCACCTGTTTTTGCAAATCAAGTTTTATTCAAACACGTCCTTGCTTATTCCTCCTGGTATCGTCAATGGCTGCTTTTATACCATAGCGGAGTTGAATGGTTGTGATGGACACCATATGGCCTCAGACTGTAAAATATTTACTATCTGGCTCTTTACAGAAAACGTCCGTTGACCTGTGGACTAAAACAAAAGATACTAAGAGACAGCGGCGAAACAAGTGCTTAATATCAAAGGCTCACAATCAGAGGAAATCATCACCGACCTGGGTAAATCGGGCCTGGTTTGGGAATAGGAAATAAACGACCAGAGGCAGTGGTGGGAAAATGCCCCTAATACAGTTTTCCTATTGATTGGGAATAGTAGTGTCTCAATTATTGCGAGCTGTGTAACTGGAGAGGACACACGCTGGCCCAGCCAACAGACCATCATCTCCCTCGTCGCATGAGCAGGTGGTGATCGTGTGTCTACCAACACAGCCATACCCGGTGCAGGGTGGTACTTCTCTGGAATCAAGGCGTCCAAAGTTAGTGGGACAACAATCAACCAAGGCGTCCAAAGTTAGTGGGACTAGATGTTAGGGCAAGTAGGCAAAAGATTTATCAGAATTTTTTTTTTTTTAATTCATCAAAGGGATATAGCATTCAAGGATTGTTCTGGTCACATGATCTTTAGAAATTATTCTTGCTCAGCTCCTGCTTAATCTGAAAAGCAGCATGGTTTATTGAAAGGAATATGGGTCTGGATTCCATTCCCAACTGTACCACTCACTAATTTATAACTTGGGTGGATTCCTTCACATTTTGGAAGCTCCTTTCTCTCATGTGTAAAAAAAAAAAGGAGAGAGAGAGACAGAGACAGAGAAAGAAGGGTAGGGGATATCTACCTTCCAAATACTGTGAGAATTCCTTTTGATAACTGAAGGTTGTAAAAGCCCCTAGAGATAGCCCGCAGAGAGTAGGTACAATATACAGGCTAGTTTCCATCAGGTTCTTTTCAGACTCCTTGAGAGATGGAGGTGCAAAACAAAGACTTAACATCCGCCTGCCACAGGGGACAACTCCTCGTCCGTCCCCTCCACTAGCTCCTTCCCAAGGGGCCTTGATACAAGTACCAATCAGAGCCTGCAGCCCTAAGTGGGGGGTTGGGGGGGTCATGTGATCCCGTTACCTGATTTTAAAGTCAGGTAGTGTGTGGGTTGCTTCCCACCTTGCCATCTCCATGAGAGCAACACGCAAGGATGGGCTGTGCCTCCTGGCAACCATCCTCCTCCCTCCCTGTTCTGTCCCTGTCCAGTTAGCAGACTCCAGACTTTTCTGCAAGCCTGCCTAAAAAAGAGCACAGGGTAGAGGAGATGGTGGGGGAGGAGAGGGACCAAGAGGCATCATTTATACCAGAGCTCGATGTGGGTCTTTTCCAGCTCTTAATAAAGTGGCACTTCATCTTCCATCCTGCCTTCTGTTGTGTTCAGCCCTCTTGGTCATAAACCCCCAAGGACAAAAGGGGTGAAGGACAGAGTTTCCAAACCTGGATCCTAACACCCCATCACTTGTCACCTTTATATACTTGGCTACGAGCTACCCGCCAAGTGAATGAATGAATGAATGAAATCCTTATTCCTTTGTGGGAGAGGAGGCGCCAAAGGAGTGAGAAAAAGAGAACCCAGGCAAAAAGAATGACCTTCCTGCTTTGCAATAAAAGCTTTAAGTCAGCGGGAATGAAAACACAACCTTTTGCTGCTATCACAAGGTTTCTCGATTTAAAGGGAGGAGAAGTAGGAACAAAAAGTTGAGTTTTGTCATGGCTAGGGTATGATCTGTGTGCATACGCAAGGGGCTCAGAGGCCGGGGAAGGCCAAGTGTGCCTGGTCAATGACAGCTTTGTCGTAGGACTGGATTCCTGTCCAACTAGACAGTAAGAGTCACAAAATTCATTTTTGTTCATTCTACATCATCTTTTTTTTTATGGCTCTTAAAGCCCTCAACAAGAAAGGGTATTTCTAAGATGTGTCTTAATTATATTTAATTCATATTGATTTACTATACTGTATTAAATATAAAATTAATTTAAATTAATATATTAATTTAATATATTAAATGGCTCTTAAAGCCCTCAACAAGAAAGGGTATTTCTAAGATGTGTCTTAATTATATTTAATTCATATTGATTTACTATACTATATTAAATATAAAATTAATTTAATTAAATTAATATATTAATTTATTATATTAAATCAATTAAATTAATTTAATTAATTATATTAATTAAATCAATATAATAAATTGATATATTAATTTATATTAATAAATTAATATATTAATTTAATTAATATTATTAACGATAATGCAAAGTATTTAACATAATGTAGATCATGATATAATAAATTTGTGCATTAGATTTTTATGTCTTCTATACTCTGTGTGTTTTTATTATATGTTCTAAACTAAATATAATAAATTACAACTCTGGCAGGCAGATACTGTGATGCCTCCCATGATGCCACCGCCTGGCGTTCACGCTCTCACGTAACCCCCTCCTCATGAGCGTGGGCTGGACGTAGCGCCTTGCTTTCAACCAACCTAATATAACACAGGTAATGGGATGTTTTAGTCATGATTAGGTTACAAGAGACTATGACTTCTTCTTGCCAGCCAGCTCTCTCCCCTTCCTGGCTTTAATGAAGCAGCTGTCCTATGGAGGGGCTCACATGGCAAGAAACTGAGTGACCCTCCAGCCAATAGCCAGCAAGGAGCTGGACTCTTCAGACCAACAACCCCACTGAAATGAATACGTACAACAAGGGGACCGCAGCTGGCCATATGTATTGTATATTCGGAAGTTATGAATAGAGTAGATCTTAAAAGTTATCACAAGAACAAATTCTAAGCATATGAGGGTGATGAATATTAACTAAGTTTATAGTTGTATATACCTATATCAAAGCGTTATGTGGTATACCTTAAACTAAAACAAGGTTATACGGCAATTATACCTCAATAAAAGTGCAAAAAAAGTTTTTTTTCAGGGTGGGGGATGGAAATGAATTTTGCCAACAATCACATGAACTTGGAGGTGGATCCTGCCTCACTCTAGCCTTCAGATGAGACCCCAGCCTGGACTGACGCCTTAATTGCGCCCTTGTGAGAGAGACCCTGGAACAAAGGACCCCACTAAGTGGTGCTGGATTCCTCATCCACAAAAACCGGGAGCTAACAAAAGGGTGTTGCTTTAAGCTGCCTAGTTTTGGAGTACTTCGGAACAAGAGAGAACTAACACGCATATCCTTGATCACAAATAATAATGATTCCGGGTAAGTAATGAATACGGCCATGATTATTTCCCAGTTATCCTGAAGAAGAGCCCAATCTAGGAGGGCGGCAGAAACCTTCTCTATTATCCTAGTTGGCACCAGACACCTGCCCACCCTACTTGGAATCTGCCCGATACTCTTGAGAGTAAAATCTGAGAAGCTTGATGACATATAATTAGGCGATCTCTTGAAGCAATAATAATAAAGCTTATCTAAGATCTAGATTAAACTTAAACTTTATACAG
>NW_026057586.1:17697601-17710442 GCF_023721935.1 Panthera uncia | reverse complement strand
TGGCTGCAGACTGGAATTCAAGTTCTGTCCAGGAAACTCCTGAGCCTGATCCCCTATTTCAAGCAGCCGCCGCTTTCTCTGGCCACACACCAACTGGGCGCCTCATCAGTCACGAGAAAAACCTAAGCGACAGAAATGGAGACACTGACAAGAGAAAGAAAGCAAACTTTGTGATCTCTCCTACACCAATGGGTGGGAAAATGTTAAACGCTCCCCAGTTTCTATCACGTAGGCATGTACTTAAATCAAGAACTCTCTCTCCTAGGTGTTTTGAGCTGGGAATATGGGAGTCGTATAGGTGAGCCAGCACTCAGGGTGGACGGGGGAGAGGTTTTAAGGGAGGAGGAAGAAAGAGCCGGGGGGAAGGCTGGGCAGCATCCAGTGTGAGGCACCTGCCCACCTGAGAGGTTTAGGGGTACAAAGAGAAGAGCTGGGGAAGGGCTGTCTGGAGTCCCCTTCCCTGGTCCATGAGGGCTTGGCCAGGCTCTGTTCCAGAGAGCCAGAGGAACCAGCAGAGGCGTCTGCAAGGAAAGGAACATGACCCACACGGTGCTTCGGGAAGATTAATCTGATAGAGGAGGGAGTGTGGGTGGCCCGGAAGGTGAGAGCCAGGCAGGGACACTGGCCAGAGGTCACCCTGAACACCGAGCATCGTCCGTCATGGTTTCGTCATCTGTAAAACCAAGCAGTTCGAGTCGTATTACCTCCGCAGCCACATTCAGAAACAACACTCCTTGTGTGAATGTCACTGAAGCAAGGAGGAATAAAGGCCTGAATTAGGGTGGTGGCAAACTGGAAAAATGTGTTTCAAATTAAGGCCGGGTGGGGCTGCCATGCTTTTGTCTGGAAAACTATGGGGAAAAAAAAAAAACCCAAAAGTAAACAAAAGACTAGAACCGGTTCCCATAGGATAATAATGCCAGAATTCCCCCAAATGTTTACTTTAGAGACTCAGCCTCAATCCACAATGTATTTTTATGATAAATACCGAAAGTTACCAGGAAAAAAGCACTGTTGTTTTTGCAGTCAAGCTCCATAGTCACTTGTCAGTGACAATGGCCTCATTTCAACTTTGTTGCGATTGCCTCTATGATTAGGGTTTTGAATTATATTCATGCTAAAGTACTGTAAAACCATTGGGGCTTTACAACTCATAACTGCCCGAGAGCAAACCTCCAAGGAAAAATGAAAAATAAATCTGTCGAGTTATTTACTTTCATGTTTGAAGAGTCACCAGCCTGTTGAGAAAGGGATGCATTTAACATAAAGACTACACTACAGAAAGACATAAGAGTCAGCATAGTTTTCCAGAACTAACTATAATAAACCTTAACATTTGACGTCTACAAAGGGACAGCTTATATTCCCCATTCAGAGTCAATAGGACTGCTTGTTTGAATAGAAGGGGAAAGAGAAGATGCAGATGTGTAAGTAATTGGACTAATAAACACAAATAAGAAACTCACAGACATGTAAGTAACTGGAATAATAAAGTTACTCTTTCTAGCAATCAAAGAAGGCACACGGATGAAAACCAAGACACCATTTATGCCTATTAAGTTCATATTCGATGACTACATCTCATGCTGCCTGGGTTTAGCTGAATGAATGAATTCCTTCTCTCATACCTCTCTCTCTCTCTCTCTCTCTCTCTCTCTCTCTCTCTCTCTCTCACACACACACACACACACACACACACACACACACACACTGCAGCTAGCATTGAAAGTGGTACATTCCTTATGTATGAAAACAATATAACAACATTTTATGCACCAAGAACACGAAAGATATTAATAACATTTGACCCAATGATCTCATCTATAGAAGGTCTGCCAATATAAACAAACAAGTAAAATAACTATTCACACAAAATGTTTGATTGTCATGGTTAGCTATAAAAAGCAGGAACAGAAACCACCTGAAAGTCCAAGAGGATAATGGTTCTATAAATGATGACTTTAGGGTAGCCACTAAAAATGGCAGCCAGAGAAACGTAGGGAGGGTTTTCAATACAACATTAAAAGGGGAAGTCAGAAATCAGAGTTGTGTCCTAATGCTGCAGCTTTGTAAATAATACACAGGCACATTTTGGAAAATAATTTTTTGCTCTGAAAGAAGAGACTTACAGTGTGTGTTTCTCTTTCCAAAATAATCACCAATTGATAACCCCTACCTACCCCTTGTAGCCAAAGACTACCAAGCTGTCAGTTGCGTCCTGGGCTCATTTCATGAAATCCTTACAACATACCCCCAAAGAAACTATCATCCTCGCTTTGAAGGCTTTAGTACAGGTTAGGTGACTTCTCCAGGGTCATACGATGAGGTTTCAACCAGATCTATCTGCCCCCACATTTCTTAAGATCTGTCACAGAGGCAGAAAAATTGCCTCAGGGTATGAGGACTATGCCCACCCACGCTTTCTTTACTATCAGCCTCTCTCTTTGCAAATGACTGAAAAACCAAAAACAGCCGCACTAGAGCAGGCTGATGTCATCCAGAGGCGGTGTCTGAGCTCAGAGAAGCGAGGGCTTCCGTGTTGGGGCAGGAAAGGTGAAACCTACCGCGTTTACTCCTTTGTATCACTGCACCTTCCCAGAGCCTTAGTAAACGCTAAGATTCCAGTTCTCTCCTAACCATCCTAAGATGCCATGAAATCTAGTCTGTGTCTGTTTTTTCCCTCGAAGAGCCCTTGCTGGGTGCCTGGGTGACTCAGTTGGTTAAGCATCTCATTCTTGGTTTTGGCTCAGGTCATGGTCTCACGGTTAGTGAGATCTGGCCCCACATTGGGCTATTAGTAACAGATTCTGTCTCTCCCTCCCTCTCTCTCCCCCTCCCCCATGCTCCCAGGCTTGCTCTCTCTCTCAAAATAAATAAATAAACATTAAAAAAAAAGAGAGAGAGAGTCCTCGCTGACCTAAACTCTATACGGATGGAGACCCCAACCCAGTGACCTTCATGCGCCAAGGACAACAGCCCTCAAGAGCCCTGGACACAGGTCCAGTAACAGAGTGATTTGAAAAGTTAGCTCCTCATCCCTCGTCATCTGCATTGTAAAGCTCTGTGGCCTCCACCACTGCAAATACAAGCAGTCTTAGAACTCCCTCCTTGCACCCTTTCTATACGTAAGTAGGCTTCACGTTTGCCAGATATTCACCTATAACTATGCACCAAGGTTTAAACAGATATCACGTATGGCTGACACATCAAGTAGGATTGGGACGCTTACCAGATATTTTTCTAGGCACTGCCCTGGTTTCATGAATATCTGAGTCTGGTCAACAGAACTTCGCGTTCCATTTGAAAGTTAACACCTTCACAGATTCTGGGTGCCAGAAGTCCAAGGGATGAGGGCCACATCTTATATTTGGTCACTGTCTCCTCTGCTGGGTCTAAAGTCAGCCCAGGGGATTCAACTTAGATTACAAACCCTTCCCAGACAGCTAAATTCACACCTGAAGGTTTGGACCAAGACCATGTTGCAAACATGTGGTTAATATTTTATATGTCCTCTGGAAACACTTACATTTGGCTTGGACCATCCCCAGAGCTTCTGACAGACACAGTTCTAACTATCTGTTCTGGCTTTCGGATTTTGGACCAGGTAAAGGAACAGGGGTGCCTCGGTGTCCACATACCCGATGGTTCTCAGAATTTGTAATAACGCTTAAACAGCTTCCGAAGCGCTCAGGGTTTTCGCGGGATGATGCTGGTGAGTGTTTCCAAGAGAGCAGACACATATTCTATGTACCAAGCACAGGGCTGATGGCTTGATATACGTTAACTTAGTATCATTTGTCGAGAGTCAAATTACTCTCCCCATTTTACAGATGAGGAAATGGATTCAGAGATTAAGTTCTTTGCCCAAGCACGTATAGGTGGTTAACGGGGATAAAACTCCCGGTCAACAGTCTATGCTCTTAGTCACAACGCTCGGTACTTAATTGTACCTATTAATATCTCCGTGGCACAAAGTGGAGAAAAGCTAGTTAATCCACTTTAACCTGAAGAGACAAATAACTACAAGACATACAGTTAAATTTACGTTGGAGCTAGAATGGGTGGGTGTCCAGCCATCCCAGCATCATCCTCTTGACTGCGAAACTCCGGGGCTGGCGTGTGTGGAAAATGAGAAAGAGGGAGGGGCATAAACCGGAGAACCCTTCTAGCAAGTGTGTGTCCACCCTTGGAAGAGATTTTCTCTGCTGTTACCTAGAATCCAGGTCTCTGACTTTGTATGAAATGCCTTCTGCCTACATGGAGGGAAGCAGTCCCTCCAGCTACCCGGTGTCCCCCTGGCCTCTACTCTGCACACTCCCCACGCGGACTGCTCAGGTGGTTTTCCAGGTGCCCCTGCACACGGCTCCTCTGCACAGATTCTAGAACAGCAGTTCGTCTGATGTCTCTTTTTATTTATTTTTTAATTTAAGAGAGAGCGTGAGCGCATATGTGCGGGGGATGGCGGGGGAGGGGAGGGGAGGAGAGAGAGGGAGAGAGAGAGAGAGAGAGAGAGAGAATGAATCTTAAATCTTAAGCAGGCTCAACACTCAGTGTGGAGCCCAACGTGGGGCTGGATCCCACGACCTTGAGATCATGACCTGAGCCCAAATCAAGAGTCTGACGCTCAACCAAATGAGCCACCCAGGCGCCCCTTCCATCTCTTTCAAATCTGACAACAGAATACTAGAGAATTTTTATTTAAGGAATTATGGCTTTCAAAAATAAAATAAATAAAAGGATACGATGACTCCTGCCTTAGCCCATTTTCCCAAGGAACTTAGAATGAGAGAGGTGCGTGATATTGTGATTTCGAATGAAAAATATGTATTTGGTTTTCTTCCCATCCCTGGCACAGAGCTCCTAAAACCCTTGGAATTTCCCAAGTGATGGGAGCGATAAACTTCTTTTGTTATGTTAATGAGGTGGCTTTTGGAAAGTACCTAGGTAACCTAAAGAGAGGGGACCGACAGGGGCGGGAGAGGAATTCAGTCACCAATGGCCACTGATTTCATCAGTCATGCCCATGTAATGAAGTCTCCATAAAAACCCCAAAGGAGGGGGTTTGGGGTTTCGGGGTTGGTGAACACGCGAAGATTCGGGGAGAATGATCCTCCTGGAGAAGACACACAAGCTCTGCACCTTTCCTCATGCGTTGCCCTGTGCTCCTCTGCCATCTGGCTGTTTGTGAGTCATCTCCTTTTGTAACAAACCAGTGATCTAGTAAGTAAAATGCTTCTGAGTTCTGCGAGCTGCTCTAGCGAATTAAGTCTACCCAAAAAGGGGGGTCGTTGGAACCGGCCAACTAGAGCCTGTCCGTCATAAGCAGCAGGTGACGATCTAGACTGGCAGTGGGCGTCCGAAGTCAGGGAGAAGGCAGTGTTGTGGAACTGAGCCCTGATGTTATCTCCAGGTAGACAGGGTCAGAATTGTGCAGAATTGTAGGACACCCAGCTGGTGTCAGAGAATAGCTCAGCGGTGTGGAAAAACCACACACAATGGGGATTGATTGGGTGCAGAATCCTTAACGCGATGGATCCCAATTCCCGCAGCCACTCAGGGACAGGCTGTCCCTGCAGGGACCGACCAGGGGGAGGAGGAGTTCATTGGTCCAGCTTGCCGGTACTAAGCAAGCACATCCCCTGTAGAGGATTCAAAAAATGGTGGCAAAACCAACTAAAAAGTCATAATTTGTATTACTTTATTATCACCATGAATGGAGAAGGTCAGTGATAAAATACTCCTCTCAAAAATCTTTTTTGCTATCATTACCGCTCAGTTTTGTTTTTGTTTTTGTTTTACTGCAACATTTTGGTAACGTTAAGTGTCATATAAGCACTTTAATTTTTTTTTTTTTTTTAAGTTTCTTTTGAGAGAGAACGCTGCAGGAGGGGCAGAGAAAAAGTGGGGAGAGAAAATCCCAAGCAGGCTCCGCACCATCAGCTCAGAGCCTGAGGCGGGGCTCAAACTCTCAAACCATGAGATCGTGACCTGAACTGAAATCAAGAGTCGGACATTTAACTGACTCGGCCACACAGATGCCCCCCAAATAAGCACTTTAAAAAAGGACTTATCCCCCCCCCCCCCCCAAAAAAAAAGAAAAAGACTTATCCTATAATAAACACTGGATTCTATGGAAGCTAATTCTGAATACTTCTGGTACACAGCATCCCCCACCCCCCTACAAGGGATGTTAAAAGTCAGATATTGCTTATTCTGTCTATAAATTCAGAATTCACCTCCCTACCATGACTGTGTACCTACAGGGGAAAACTGTGGGTAGCTTTTGTTAACAACTTGTATAATTAAAACATAAGTGACCATATTTTCTTTTCTCTCTTCCAATTACCCAAAGATAAACATGGTATGTTTTACCACTTAACTAGGTTTTAAGAATTATTTGCAGGGAATACCCAGAAGAAACTGGTATTTAATGCAAATAAGGACAGCCCGCTCAGGTAGGTATGATTAATGCAGGCCTTGCACAAACATCTATTCTGATCTGCATTTTAAGAGAAAACATAAACCCATAGAGGTATCTAATGCTGATTAAAACATCAAAATGTTTTGAGGTTTTTACAGAATGCCAATTAAATAAGCTTCCTACTCCATCTCTTAAAAAATCATGACCCCCCAAAAATGCCAGTTCATTCCAGAACATTCTATGGTGATATTTTCTCTTCTTTGTCAACATTTGCTTCCCTTTTGGGAACAGTAGCTCGGTGGTGAGGGCTTGGGTTTGACTTAGCAACACCTACCCCACTCCCAACCTCCACTTGCAATGCCACGTGATACAGGAAGAGCTTTCATTTAAACTCTTAAGTGAAACAAAATGTAAAGCAGCCAACCAAGATACATTTGAATATTTTTGCTCTTTTACAGCCCCCCCTTCTCCATAGATCCAGAGTTCAACCCCCATCTCTCCCAAGGGCTTTTTTTTTTTTTTAACGTTTATTTATTATTGAGAGACAGAGAGACACAGAGCATGAGCAGGGCAGGGGCCGAGAGATCGAGAGACATAGAATCTGAAGCAGGCTCCAGGCTCTGAGCTGTCAGCACAGAGCGCGACACGGGGCTCGAACTCACAAACCTCGAGATCATGACCTGAGCCAAAGTCAGATACATAACCCAAGGGGGAAAAAAAAAACTACTTAAAGCCTTTGAATACCACATAGATTTGAACTTCGAGCATTTGGAACTAGTTAAAAATCTTTTCGAAGCATGTTTTAAAAGCACTCTGAAATCAGTTGTGCTCTGGGTTTACCTAAAGCCGTCCCTCAGTATTTCATAGTTGTGACACATGCTTTGTCATCATATAGTCAATGAAAAGCCAAACTACACTCAAGGCCCAATGTTAATTTCTTGGCCACAAAAGAGGCCACCTCTGAGCACTCTTCAGCCAGACCTGCCTAACAGGTCTGTCCCACCCCAACCCAAACTCAGAGGCTCCACCCTCCCTTTTCCTCCTTTTCACCTTGGAGCTCTGGCTGTAACGAATTTGCATCTTCACTTTCCAAAGTCGAAAACCCCGTGCCCAGAAAAGAATGCTGCCCCATCCCTGATGCAGCTAATTTGTATATGTTTGCCTGTATCACATGAGATTTACATATTACAGAGGCTGGTCCCTGTTTAAACTCTTAGGCTATCTATAAGAGAGGACTCCTTTGAATGAGACTGACATTTTGCTGTCTAGACCAAATACAGAACGCAGTTAGTGTTCAACGCATTCTGAAATCTGAGTTAACAGCTCTCAAGAAATGGCTGTGGTAGGTCAGATGAGAAATCTCTGGGATTATTCCAGGTGTCTTCACAAGCTATTGACAGATCGTCTGAGTCACGTGCCTCTGTGGAAGTTATTAGTGTCACACAGCTTTAGAAATTAGCCTGGTCTACCTGTTGCCCACGCCCCATGGCAGGCACCTCTCTGCTCTGTCTCCCACCCACTCGCAGGGACACATTCACATATTGCTCGCCAAGGCCAACAGGCACTTTGTTCCCACATCCTCATATCCTGATGTAATGGCTTTTTCATCTGCACGTGAACTTACTGACTGCCCAACCCATTCTTTATACTCTACCTTGTATCGTGGTTGGTCTTGTTTCTAATAGAAAATTCCAAAGGCTCAGGACCAAACCCTATGTCTCTTGTGTCCCAAGTGAGGCGGAATCCCTTACCACTTATGACCCGGGGGGACCTTGGGGACAATATCCTCAATAAGCCTCCTCCATTTACAAAATGAAGATAAGGCCTACTTTACACAGTCCTCAACCTTAATCTCATGTAAAACCCTCAGCAGGGCGTATGGTACCTGGGACTCAAGCATCTACAGAGTGAACAATTTCAGTGATCCATTCGTCAGAAAATGCAACAAGACAGCATAAACAGGATCGTACGAATAATATTTTTCTCAATAAAAGTTTATTAAAAACTATAATAAGCCTACAAAGCCTGAGAACTGAAGTTAGGCTTCAGAGGGCCAGAGGGCCAGAACGAGGGGTTATCATCTGAATCCAAATCCTACCTCCTTTCCCTTCCATCACCCTTTCTCTAGCCACTGGGGTAAGGTTTCAGGGAACTAGGACTGTGTAAGGCATCATATATTTTCTAGATTATAAGTAACTCCAAGACCCCTTAAAAAGTGGACCCCGAGGAAAACAAGCAAAACTATCATTCTGGTATCATCTAGAGAAGAGTGAGAGTTGGTAATCTAACCACTCAAACGCAGATTTTTGTTTTCCTCCAAGTTTGCATAGCAAACACTCTTTATCGTGGAATGAACAAGTAAGACAAACTTAAATTTCAAAGCCAGGTTTAATGTTAATGGAAAGATGCACTGGTTGAGTTTGCCTTGAAATACTATGGGGAAGGAAGTAGAGTATAAATGGAAGACCATTCACTGGCCGTGGCCGTGAACAAGTGGGGGGGGGGCTTCCTTATACGATCGCTTCTACTTTATATGTTTGAAATCTTCCCCAGTTAAAAAAAATTGAAACGATAAACTAGATTTAGAAGAAACTAAGGTCTTTACTTAGGTCCCTATCATTTGAAGCACATGCGTCCTAGTTCGTAACACAGGCTCTGAGGCACCACAGGCTTTGAGCAACCACCGGCCCATCTTGAGAACTCAGATATGACATAACCAAGATATTAAATAATAAGTCTCTTCATGGGTAAAAAAAAAAAAGAGTATTTTTAAACGAAATGGAACTATTTCACAAAGTAAAGAGTGAATTTCACTGAATAGTTCCTAAAATGGAAAGGGCATAGAAAACAGAAACGCTTTGTAAGTTAGGGCTGTGCCATCCGAACCAGAGGAGACATATTTGCTCTTTCGATCACTGTGCACATTTAGCATTTACCTCGTTTTGTGCGTTATAACTGCCTTTAAGAACAATTTTTAGCTTGGGGCACCCGGGTGGCTCAGTTGGTGAAGCATCTGACTTGAGCTCAGGTCATGATCTCACAGTTCGGCTCGTGAGTTTGAGCCCCTCACTGGTCTGTCTGCTGTCAGCGCAGAGCCTGATTTGGATCCTCTGTCCCCCTCTCTCTCTGCCCCTCCCCCCTGTCGTGTGCCCCCTCCGCTCTCATGCACAAGTGCACGCTCTCAAAAATAAACATTAAAAAGAGGAATAATCTGGGGGCTCCTGGGTGGTTCAGTCAGTTAAGTGTGAGACTTCGGCTCAGGTCATGATCTCACAGTTCGTGGGTTCGAGCCCCACATCAGGACTCTGTGATGCTAGCTCGGAGCCTGGAGCCTGCTTCAAATTCTGTGTCTCCCTCTCTCTCTCTCTGCCCTTCCCTCACTCACACTCTGTCTCTGAAAAATAAATAAACTTTTGGGGCACCTGGATGGCTCCGTTGGTTGAACATCCGACTTCAGCTCAGGTCACGATCTCGCGGTTCATGAGTTCGAGCCCCGCATCGGGCTCTGTGCTGACGGCTCAGAGCCTGGAGCCTGTTTCAGATTCAGTGTCTCCCTCTCTCTCTGCCCCTCCCCTGCTCACACTCTGTCTCTGCCTCTCTCAAAAATAAATAAATGTTAAAAAAAATAAACTTAAAAAAATTTTTTTTAAAAAGAATAATTTTTAGCTCAAACACTGTCCCCATCTTTCATCATATTATTTTCTCCTCCGGCATGTGATAAAATATTATTACCCCCATTTCATGGATGAGCAAACTGAGGCCGAGAAAGTTTACATGGAGTGCTCAAGGTCACACAGCTCGGTGCCATAAGGGATGAAACTACAGCCAAGTCCGAATTCTCCAGTTGCCAAGGTCATTTCACTGTGCCCGGTTACAGCATCCCCAGTCTGCCTACAGTTCATTCCGGCACAGTGGAAAAGAGTATGGGTTCTGGAGCCACGGCTTCCTGCCAGCTGTGCGGAAAGTTCGTTAAGTAACATTGCTGCTCCTCAGCCTGCTTGTCTGCAAAACGGGTAAAATAATAGTGTCTGCCTCTTCGGGTTGCCCTGAGCATGAAATGAGCTGATGTATAGAAAGCTCCCGGGATAAATAGAGCCAGGCTCAAAGGGAAGGCACAATAAACACCAGTCGTTGTGAATCCCACGTGAGAGGTTGAAACACTAAGAATTGTGGGACCAAACTGACACTTCGGGAACAGCTGAGAAGCTACTACGGCCCATGCCTGGGCTCAAATTTACCTTCCTGTGAATCATTAATAGCCAGGGGAATACCTAGCTCGTAACCTGCTGTGTCACCCTAGTGGTGAGAGAGACACTAGATATTTTACTTTCCCAGCTGCCCCACAACAAAGCAGCCTGGGGGTGTATCCATTACTCCTTTTTCAGATCTCCTGAGTCAAGAGGAAACAAGTCACAAAACTCAAGCTCTGCAATTGAAAGTAGAAGATGAACGTAACATCTTCCAGTCCATATTTTTGCCTCATGGATAAAAGTGGGTATTTCTTTTCTTTTAAGAAAGAGAAAGTGTTGCTTTCAGAAACAGGAGCCGTCTTTCCATCTGACACCTTTGCCACAATATACGGTGCAGAACTTGCCAACAAGAGACACGCGATACCTGCCAGCCAAAAATAGTCTTCGTTGTTTATCAACAATGTGTAGTTGTACATTGGAGAGCCCCGAGCCGAACGTATTCTTGCGTTCACATATTACACTCGCATCAGAACTGCTTTATGAAACTGCTCCTAGGATAGCCTCCCGGTTGAGCAGTACAACTCACGGATCATAGAACCACGTCAACATTTGGAAAGGGAAAGATTATAAGACACCGAATCTTCTCATTTTTTTTTTTTTTTTGCCTACCAAGACAAAAAAATGCTCGAGGAAATTTCTTATGGTTTTGGCAATTTCACATCGACGGCTTAATCCAGTTAATCCTTGATTATTTGCGTGTTTAATGACTGATTTCTTCACTATCTGTGGATCCCAGGCTGGGCTCCCTCCCTGGTCAGCTGCTCAGCCTCAACTGTTGACACAGGCAAGCTCCCAGAGGGAGTTTGTAACTTTTAACTGTTTCCAGAATAGACAGAAGTAGTCAATATCCTAATCTTTCCAGGCCTTAACTACAGAAAATCCTCCCATATTCTCTTATGAACCCTGTAGAGCAGAACATGGGGGCAGCCTTTCTGGGCACAGACATTAGATTCCCAAGCACCCAGACCGCCTCCCGACCCCACTGGAGTTAGAGCAGAAACTACCCCCTGCCAGTTGAACGTGAATTGCGGTCTGTGTTATCTGGCTCTGTGAGGGTTTCTGGTTTATTTACATTTTAATTAGTCTCATTTTTAAAAATCTGTTGATTTTGGATAAAATCCAGACTTCCCAATTTTCTTGGGTTGAAAACATTTGGACAAGACAACCATCAGCGGGGGTGGGGTAGCAGCTCTTCTTTTGAGTGATGTGTCCTGTGCCCCACTTGTCCCCACCCGGCCAGCCCAGCTGGACCCTCCCCTGCCCCTGCAGGAATTGGATTTGTGAGAATCACATACCATTACTATTCCCATTTTACAGATAAGAAAACTGAGGTTTGGAGGTTAGGGATTTCCTCAATGTCATACAATTAGTTAAGTGGCAAGCTGGAATTGCAATCATGGTCCATGTCACTCCAGAACTCGTGTTTTTAAGGACCATGCTGGCTCTGCTGCTCCCTCCTTCCCTTTTAGCAAAGGAATTAGCACGTCAAAGGCATGTCTGGCTAATTTTCAAATTCTCTATCTGCAAAGGAGAAAGCGTTCTCTGAAGTTAATCCACCCAGGCCGCTCTGAATTAGGATCCATAAGAGAGCCACAAATTTGCCAAAAACTTCCTAGAAAAGCGAAAGAAAAGAAAAATCATCTGCCGAACCACAGACCATTTCCAGATTAGCAATCTTTGTTGTTGCTGACCCACATTCATCCGCTAACATCTTACACCAATTGCTTTACGCTTAGCTCACTCTTCACGTGTGTGCGGCGTGTGTGTGTGTGTGTGTGTGTGTGTGCGCGCGCGCGCCCACGCCAGAACCTTTTGAGGGTAAGTGACACCACATCCCTGTACCCCTAACTACTTCCAGGGTAGTCTCTTCCATCCCCTTAATCATAATGTAGCTATCACCTTTACACAATTCAACATTAATACATTATCTAATATTCTTATTTTATCATTGACTCAATAATGTCTTTAGTGTTTTTCCTCCAGGATGAGATCCAAACTAGAATCAGTGATTACTTCAAATGGCCAAGTCCTTTAACCTGGAATGGTTTTTTTTCTTTTCTTTTCTTTTTTTTTGTCATTGATACACTGAGGTTTTTAAACAATACAGTCTCCACCCCACCTTTTCCTCTCCTCTCCTCTCCTCTCCTCTCCTCTCCTCTCCTCTCCTCTC